>NW_026606077.1:11560000-12090000 GCF_029834395.1 Sorex fumeus | reverse complement strand
TATAATTTTTGTATTTTTTATTATTAACTGCCACATATATTTCCCAGTAACAAGAGTGATGCAGTGCCACTGATTAAGGTTTCAACTTGAAAGAAATTTAGGTGGCCTGCATCAGTGCTGTGCTTTGTGTATATGAGGTGGTGGGAAGTGGGATGAAATGAACTGGCCTGTTGGAGTGAGGTTATTGGTTCTTACTCTTTCCTAATACTCTGTCAGGAGATAGAGTATCATTAGAGAGAAGTACCATTAGACTCTGCCCACTGATCCTGGAGTGCTAAAACCCTTTGTTGGTAGTTTATCAATATAAATCTGTTTATTCTTAACCTTCGTGTCTATAGCATTTTTTAAGGAATGGGTTTCTATCAGTTTCTTTTTTCCTGGCCTATGACAAGTATTGTTTCTTACGGCATTTCTGTTGCTTTATTCTTATAGCCAAAGGTGAGTTCATTTCTTTCTGTGGTTGAGGCAAAAATCAGAGAAGAAGTAAAATATGGTACTCCTTCCAGAATTCAAGTTAGATATTAGATTTGATCAGTGTCAGATCTTGTAGGCATTTGCTATCCAGATAGATGCATATTATCCATGTTACCAGAATTTCCACCACCACCTCTCTGTTTCTCCTCATTGTGAAGTATGTGGAGAATTGCCCAGATTTACAGTAGTCAGAGGACTGGGGTTAATGGGAAATTACAAGACTGATTTAAGACATGATTTGTTGTAAGATATTCAACTGCTTACTCAAACTTTCAGTTTTATATCCTTCACAACTCTCTGGTTTCAAACAAGAAATACTCTTGAAAATTGTTGGAAAGATTACATTGCAAGGAGTTTATACCCTGTATTCCTTTTTAGAAGTGAGTGGTGCGGTTTGAATTTCTATTTGTGATGATATTTGATAATGGAGTAGCATTGGGTCACTGATGGAAAAAGATAGAGGGATAAGCCTATTGTAAAACCATCCTCTAAGGTGACATCAAGGCACCCTTTCCTAATTTGCTTATAATTTTGTGTTGCTGGCATTTTTGTAAGTGATGATATTAAGTAAGGTCTCCAGACCTCTCTATGGTAAGATGTGAAGTCAGCAGAAATTTCTGCCTGAATACTTTTTATAGGTCAGCAGCATTGTTCATCAGTTGGTCTTCCCAACCCCATCAACAGTTGTGTCAAGAAACCTCCATTTCCACCCCTTGCATCCTCAACACCTCCACAGACTGAGTCAGATGATTTTGTCTATAGTTATAGGCAATCTGCATCTAGCTGGTATTGTCCAGGCCTCAGGAGAGAATGGAGACAAGCTGTCTCTTCTTCCAGTGCATATGGAAAGTTCAGATAGCAAGTACAGCCTATAAGGATGGAGCCTGCAGTGACAGGAATTTGGGTAACTAGATGAAATTGTTTTGCAGGGAATTCAGAGCAACAACTTCCTGAGTCCTTCTTGGAACACTTCATCATATTATTGACTTGAATTTGCTCATAGGGCAGAGTGACACCACCTCCATAGATTTAAGTCTGGTTTAAGGCTTATTTCAGAAACCAGATTGTATCTTTTTGTGTTAACCTGGATCTTCATATGTGCTCTCCACATATGGTCTCATTCTTACTGTGGATATAACATTTTCTTCAAATACTAACTTCTGTCTGATAGTCTCTATTCAGGGTAGAACTGGCCACTAGGAAAGGTGGGGAGTATGGAGACCTCCGTAGAATACTGCTGTCTTTGGGGGGCAGTGTAAAATTGCTTGATAGCCAGGGCCAAAGAGTCATTTTGGTGATCAGTGATGTTGCAGACTCTTCTTCCAGTAGCTAAACAAGAGGAATGGCTGCAGTTTGAACCCAGAGCCTGCATGCGTTTGGCAGTTCCTACACTGGCACTCAGGAAGCACTTAGGATCACAGTGCCCCCGAAAAGGAAATTGCTAAACCCAGCTAAATACCTCAGCAATTTAAAGACTGCCCACTTGCAATCTCTGAACCAAATGTCTTTTTGATGAGGCCTAAAATCCACTTTAGGAAGCCACAGAGGGGAATTTCTGAAGTCATTTCTAACTTCCTGTGAAAATATTCACTTGCTGGCAAGAGATTTCCCAGATAACAATGAATACACAATAAAGTGGGTGTTTCTGCCTGGGATACCTGGCTCACAAATAACCCATTTGGCTTCCCAATCACCCTGCTCTCTGAAACTAGCAGAATTTATGTCTGTGGCTGGAATGGCTCTGTTCAGCCAGGAAGCAAAAGTTTATGGCTAAACCCTTTGCTCTGAAATGAAATCTAGTCTCTTTGGCTAGACTTTATTAGGCTGTATTGTACAGCGATCGGA
Organism: Sorex fumeus; assembly: GCF_029834395.1. Lineage (NCBI taxonomy): Eukaryota > Metazoa > Chordata > Mammalia > Eulipotyphla > Soricidae > Sorex > Sorex fumeus. Next base: position 12,087,681 of record NW_026606077.1, on the reverse strand, counting down.
GACATAAGTATCCAGAATCTGCTGTCACTAAAATGGGACTGGGTTGGCGAGCTTTTTTGTCCTCACTCTCACTCCATGCTGTGTACTAAAAAGAGGAAGTTGAACAGAAATTATATGCAAATCATAGACATTTTCAGAAACTTTATTTTTAATTGAATTTAATATAGCGCACCATTGTTCTCCTTTTATACAACCCATATTGAAATGAAGGCTGAGCTATCACTGGGGTCACTGACTCAATGGTTATAGACTAATCTAGATCCCTGAAATATTGTTTAGATTAATTGCCACTACAACCCAAACACTTGGGTAATGATCCTGTGCTTAATTATTATTGACAAGCTTGCTCTGTCACTGACTTCAGTATTTAGTGACACTCGTAGAGAGCTCCTTTTTCATTTTTAGCTCAAATCATTTGGCTTGTGATGAACTATTTTTAATCATTCAAGAACTGTTGGGTAATACTTACCCTTGTTCTTGACTGTCCTTGGGAATAGCTCCTTAACTCAAAGTGTGACACATGTTTGGGCACCATCAACCTTGCTGGGGAGTCCTGTCAGAAATGCAGACTGTTAGGTTTCATTCCATTGAAAAGAATATTTTACTAAGACTCCTGGGTGATTCACATGCACATCAAGATTTGGGAGTTGGAGTTGATGGACTCAGAGCTTCAGAAGACTTTGGCTAAGAAAACCCTCAGATGCACCTAAGTAGTGTTCACAGTGGTTGGTGGGGTGAGTTTTTCACTTAAGTATCTTAAATACTGAAGAGTCTACAAAGGTATCTCAAGTTGTTTGTCTTACCCCAAACAAGCTCATACTTTCTGGACTGATTCAAACAGTCATCTAACTCTATTCCTTTCTCACAGTTCAAAATGTTGCAAAATAATAAATGGTCAACAGCAGTCTTTTACCTCAATTTTTAAAGTTAGGGGTAACAGGATTGCCAAAGATAGCCTTTGCTGGGCTCAGTCTGTTTCCTGTTGAATTGTTTGATGTTTCAGTGGAATCCCAAAAAGAAACATTAGAACACAAGGATGATTTGCATGGAGAAGACAGCATTGTTCTGTAACGAAGGAGAAAAGGGGCTATTTCCTAAGAATGTGTCATGGAACTTCTTGCTAGCGGAAGGAGGACTTCAGTTAGGTTGGTGATGATACACAGTAATGAAGTTTCCTTGTTTTGACTTCAAACCTCAGGTTATTGGATTTAGAATCTAGAAAACCGTAAGACACTAAATAGCTCAAGCTGTTCTACGAAGACAAAATTTCCCAGAAAAAATTATTGCTCATGTTAAGACATTTTCTGGGAAGTTCAAAAACAACCCATTTATTCTTACTCCCTATTACATACCAAGAAGGCAGAAATTTTCAGCATTTGGAGACAGAAACTTATTCCATTTTATGTCCTAATGCTAAATACTGACATTACCAAAATTTAGTTGTGATTCCTGGGGAAAATGTACTTGTTCTTTGAGTCTCTTTCTCTATTTTGTCTTTCTCAAATTAAAATCAACAAATATTAATTGAACACATCTAACTGGCAAGGTATTATGATGTATGTTCTAGAGGATACAAAATTGAGTGCCCAAGGGAGGACTCAAGTTCCCAATTAAGCTTTATTGGCATTTTAGTCAGATGTTAGAAGGCTCAAGTGCTGTAACAGCAGATAAACATAATTAACAGGTAATGAATGCTTACTATGGTCCAGTTACTGTACTAAGCATTCTAGGGGATTATCTCATTTAGCTCCTTGCCTTCCCTAGAGGTGGGTTCCCATAATGCTCTCTAAGGCAAGGAAGACACATCAACTTGGGGTAATGAGGATAGCATAGATAAGGTGGAATCTGGTATGGACTTTGCAGAAAAGGTTGAATTTTGACAACTGAATCGCCCTAGAGTGATAACTTTTGGACATAAGAACAAGGAAAACAAAGATACAGGATGGGGGAAATTAGAGAGGGCAAAGGTTTAAATTAACATTACCATCTCCAACGAATTTCTTCAAAAAAGATTCCTGTAACTAAATACTTATTCCTCCATTGGAGACTTACTGTTTGTTTACATAACAATACAATAAGAATTTCATTTTTAAAAGTATGTTAGATCTGCTGCTTCTTAAATTATTCCATTCATCAAACAAATATTTTTGAGCAAATGTCAGACAATGGAGATTCAAATGCATGTTTGCCTTCTAAATAACCCTGCAGTTTACTGGGGGCTGGAGGGCACAATAAAACCCTTGCTGAACTACCGTATGTTCAAACAATACCTGCTCATTCCTTGTGTTGAGAAATCTTTTTTTTTTTTTTGGTGGGGGGCAGGTTGTTGGGATTGTGAACAATTCTGCAATCCCGGCACCCAGAGAAACTGTGGGAATGAAAACCTGTGGGATAGTCAGTGTTCAGCACCGCTGCAAGGATGCCCAAGGGTAGCTGCTATAAACTGCTTGTTACTTGAAGAAATTCCTCTGAATAACTGCCTACACAAATGAGAGGAAGTGCTTAGCAAATTAATAATTTTATACGGTTAAATGTTATGACACATTTTGCACATGGTCTGTCTTATCCTTTCATTTTGTTTCTATTTTCTTTTCTTTTAAATTCCATTAGTGAATTTTTTTAGTCCTTTTGGGTCAGACCTGGTGATGCTCAGGGGTTACCCCTGGCTCTGCACTCAGGAATTACTCCTGGTGGTGCTAAGGGGACATATGCGATGCTAGAGATTGGACTCAGGTTGGCCTCATGCAGGGCAAATACCCCAACCACTGTCCTATCACTCTGGCCCCTGGTTTTGAATTTTGGTAAGATTTTTCAAACATTTAATTATATAAAAGAATGAATAACCAAAAATTTAAAACAAAACCCCCTCTCATATTGAGAAACTTTGCTCTGGAAGGTTCTAAAGGCTGACATAGACTATAGGATGGTGATTGGATTGTCCTCATGACCATTTCTAGGCAGGCATCTGTTTGAACACATTTACTTCTGCTTGTTCTACCCAGATCAGAATAACTTTTAATGGTATTTTAAGAACTTTTGTATTTAAAGCACCAATGACAGTGTTCTTCGTGATTAGCAAGACTGCAAAACTCAACTTCTATTTGGATACATAGGGAATAGATCAGGCCTTATAAAATTCTTTTAAAGTATTTTTTACATTATTAAAAGAAGATAGAAAGAAACTTCCCAGTATTGAAAAGTTCCAATTTCCTGGAACTTTTAAAGTGTTACATAGATAACACTTTAAATTATCATTCTTTTGAAATGTTCTTATATCATTCTTTCTTATTACCGTTTACTTTAGTTTTAATTTTCCTCTGGCATCTTCTGTCTATTTTGAAATAATCAGAGTGGGCTGGAGAGATAGTACAGTGGGCAAAGCACTAGCCTTGCACAGGGTCAACTCTGGTCTGATTCCCTGAGCACCAGCAGGAATGATCCCTGAATACAGAGCCAGTAGTAATCTCTTATAACCACTCAGCATGAACCAGATGGAAGGAAGGAACAGAGGGAGGGAGGGAAGGAGGGAGGGAGGGAGGACTAAGTTGGGAAATGTGTATTTTGATGTTTTTGCATGTGGTATGGTCTATTCACTTCTCTATCTCATGTGGATTTTAAAGATTATTTTATGAATATTGGTGAAGAATATAATTTTTATAATGATATAATGAAGAAATCTCATTGCATACTTTATAGCCTACTAATCTGGAATAAGAGATTTGACTCATGGTCACTCTGAAATTAATCTTTAGTTTTGTTTATTTATTCATTAAGTGCTGAAGATATGAAATATCTGAAAGACTATCAAGTCACAAATAATTTCTTTTAATTAACATTGTGGGCTGGAGCAATAGCACAGTGGGTAGGGCGTTTGCCTTGCAAGCAGCCAACATGGCTGACCCAAGTTCGATTCCTCCGCCCCTCTCGGAGAGCCTGGCAAGCTACCGAGAGTATCTCACCCGCACGGCAAAGCCTGGCAAGCTACCCGTGATGTATTCGATAATGCCAAACACAGTAACAATTGTCACAATGGAGATGTTACTGGGCCCACTCGAGCAAATCGACAAAAAACAGGAGGAGAGTGACAGTGATAATTGACATTGTCCTGTACCCATTTGAAAAATCAGAGATCTTTTTGTTATCTTCTCACACTCTGGAAAATGTAGTCTGAATAGTAAATGATTATGAATACCAAATTGTCATGGAACCCCTAAAATCCAGTGCTTTTCTCAGAAAGATTGCTGACCTGAGTACATATATATCTGAGAAGCACAGTGTTGGCATGTAACTTGGCACTGATGAGAAATGCATTCTGAAAGGTGCAAATCATCATTTATTTTCCATTTCTTTTGATTCATTCCTTTGGCTTTAACATTAGTACTTTTTTTTCTCCACCCTAGTACATTGTGCCTTGCCCAAGCCGACATCATTCAAGTTTCTCTTTTCGTTTGTTTTTTTGTTGGGGCACACCCAATAGTGTTCAGGGATTACTCCTGACTCTGTACTCGGGACTCACTCCTGGCAGTGCTTAGCGAAACATAAGGGGAGCCAGGATGGAATAAGGGTTGACTGCATGCATGACAAGTGCCCACCCTGCTATACTATGACTCCGGTCCCTCAGTAGTTTCCTTTTTAATTCTATGTGTTGGTTTGTGGATTTACTATTGAGGAATGTTGAGGATAGAAAGTGTAGGAAAAACTGGTAACCAGTTCTGTTTGTTAAAACTGGTGGCAAGTGTGTGAACAGTGCAACATACAGGGGAATAAAAGAAGGAGAGAGATAATTCAGGAATACCATGATAATATTGTTGCTTTTTAATATTCAGCTTCCAACGTTGTTGTTTCTGGCAAGAAATGTTGAGATGCAGCATTAGAATCTTTTTTTTTTTCTGGAAAGCGGCATGGAGCATGGCAGTGGCTAGGTAGTGGAGGTAGTTAGTGGAGGTCTGCCAATGAGGTATTTATCTGGATCCGACAGGGTGTGACTTCTGGGTGTGATCTCTGAGCCACTGGAGATTGGTGGAAGCAGGCAGAGGATCTTTGTTTCCAGGTCCTATTGAGTCTAGAGTCCAAGGTCACAAAGTTCTGCTTTACCTGGTCCTGTGGGGCTTCACTCATGCATGAGGCTCAGCCTGAGTGGTCTGAAAAGCAACCTGGAATGTGGCGGTGGCTGGGTAGTGGAGGAAGAAGAAGGACTAAAATGACTGTCTGTACTTTCAACATACATACACTGGCATCAGAAGCATCCATTTAGGACCTGATGGTGCAAGCATGGAAAATTCAAGTACAACATCATTGGTCTGATGGAAACAAGAAGGCATCGATTACATCACATCATTTTTGACACTGGAGTAGAACTGTTCCTCTTAACATGCGACAAAAGAGGCGGTAGTGGTGTCAGTGTCCTTCTTAACACGAACTTGGCCATGGGCATTGATTCATTCGAATGCCTAACAACTCGAATCGGACTATTACACTTGAATAGATGTGGCTCACTGTTTCTATCTTTATTGTCTATGCACCAACATCCAATTATGATGAAGAAGAAATTGAGATGTTCTACATGGAGCTGGAGAAGTTCTATAAGGAAGACCACACCTTCTACAAGATCATTGTCAGTGATTTTAATGCCAAGATAGGACCAAGAAGATCGGCTGAAGAACTCCACATCAGGACCCATGGCCTAGAGTGGAATGAACAGGGTGAGAGACTGTCTGAGTTCATCATGTCGACCAAGACCATCCATGGTAACTGGCAGTTCCAGAAGGCCGAATCTAAACATTGGACATGGGAGTCTCGCAGTGGACAGCTCCACAATGAAATCAAATCATATTCAATCGACGGTTTTGCCTGACCAATGTTGCTCTTGTCCCAAAATTCCAAACAGGATTGGACCACCATCTCCTTCGTGCTGAATTCTACTTCATGGAGCAGGGAGAAAGGGCTGCAAAGTATAAGAGAACTCCCAGAATGACCACCAACTGGGAGCTCTTTGGCACTATTGCAGCAACATGGGCAGATGCTATCGTTGATAACATTGACGAAGAATACGGTCGACTGGTTCAGCACCTCCATGATTATGCGAGGAATGCTGAGGAAGAGAAAGCCACAAAAAGATGCCTGTCTTCAAAAACTCTCGAGCTCATTTGCCAATATGGCTGGGGGTGAGCCTCAGGCAAGCACAAGCTAATGTCCGAACTCAAAAAGCAGTGCAGAGAAGTGATAAAGGAAAACCTTAAAGAGAGAAGAGCAGCAGCAGCAGCAGTGCTGGCCATTGGGGCAGAAGCCGGGAAAAGCATTCAGAACACCCGCCTGTCCTTCGCCAACTACAAGACCAAGATGACTGCACTCCGACGTCCTGATGGATCTATCACATCTTCCAGAAGGGCAATGGAGAAGATTATCCATGACTTCTACTCGGATATCTTTGGTAGCCACGTCCACCTGCCCACATACCAAATTCTGGAGGATGGATATGTCATTCCCAATGTTCTCCCTTCCAAAATACGACATGCCATTTCATTGGTAAAGAAGCAAACATCACCTGGCCCAGACAAGGTTATACCCGAACACCTGAAGAACCTGCCATCAGTACCCATCAATACACTGGCTTAGCTCTTCACATGCTACCTGTCTGAATGCAAGATTCTATCCCAATGGAAAACCAGCAGGACTGTTCTACTGTACAAGAAGGGAGTTGCTCGATCTGCCTGTTGTCTGTTGTCTACAAACTGTTCACTCGAGTCATCCTGAATAGGATTGGCAGAACACTAGATAAAGGAAAACCATGCGAGCAAGCCGGGTTCTGAAAAGGATTCAGCACTCTCGACCACATCCACATGGTAACCAAGCTCATTAAGGTTTCTTAGGAGTTCAAAATGCCGCTCTGTCTAACATTCATTGATTTAAAGAAGGCCTTTGATTCTGTTGAGATTGAAGTAGTCATCAAAGCTCTAGCCAAACAGGGCATTCAAACTCAATACATCAGTATCCTACATGAGCTGTATGATGGATTCACCACCAGGATCTCACCATTCTATAAGGAAGTGATCATCAACGTAAAGAGAGGGGCTTGGCAGGGTGGTACCATTTCACCGAAACTCTTCAGTGCCACCCTTGAGAATGTCATACGATGACTGGAATGGGAGGAATGGGACTTATGATAGGCAGTTGGCAACTACACCACCTCTACTTCACTGATAACATCATTTCTAATAACACCAAACATTAGCCAAGTGGCACAAATGCTGGCCGACTTTGTCCATGAGTGTGGAAAGGTTGGACTGCAGCTTAATCTCATGAAAACACTGTTTATGAAAAACAGTCTCTTTCCTGATGTTCTGTTCGCTCTCAATGGAATGAACATCTCTGAATGTAGCAGTTATGTGTACCTAGGTCAAGAACTCAACATGACAAATGCCCTGGCACCTGAGTTATGCAGGAGGAAGAGAGTAGCATGGGATGCCTTCAAGAACATCAAAGAAATAGCTAAGAGGACGAAGAACCTCCAGCTCCGGGCACATCCTCTTTGACTCCACTGTTCTTCCTGCATTAACATACTCCTCAGAGACCTGGGCCCTACGAAAACAGGATGAGAATGTTATTCGGGTCTCCCAAAGAGGATTCGAAAGAGCTATGCTTGGAGTATCACCCTTCACTCAAGTGAGAAGGAATCCAGAGTTCCAATCTCCATTGACGATAGAGAATCAGGGATGCTGTCTTGTTTGCCAAGACATCGAAAATCAGATGTGCTGGACACATAATTCTATTTGGAGATGACTGCTGGACTAGAGACCTTACTGACTGGATTCCGCAGGACGTAAAAGATTGCATGGCCACCCACCTAAGAGATGATCAGACTTCTTCATCAAGACCCTGAACGAATGATTTGAGGCTATTCATGTTCCTGGATCGAGCAGACGGCCACTGGGCTACACTAGCACACGACAGGATGTTATTGGTGCCCGCTCGAGCAAATCGATGAGTAACGAATGTCAAGTTATCAAGTGATCAAGTGATTTTAGTAACAACTCCCATACATAGCATTTTGCTTGAGCGGGCCCAGTAACGTCTCCATTGGAGATTTTGTTGTTACTGTGTTTGGCATATCGAATACATCACTGGTGGCTTGCCAGGCTCTGCCGTGTGGGCGAGATACTCTTGGTAGCTTGCCGGGCTCTCCGAGAGGGGCGGAGGAATCGAACTCGGGTCGGCCATGTTGGCTGCTTGCAAGGCAAACGCCCTACCGCTGTGATAAATGCTGATTCCATTTTTATTACTGTTGTCACATATATTGACACATCCTGCAGGTATTTTTTTCTTTTGTAGGAATAAGTATGTTTTTATGATATTTAAAATATGTTGGCCAGTTCATGTCATTGCACCATGTTTTACAATGTCACCTTATAGAGGACAAGGTGTATAAGTGGCAAGGTGTATAATTTATATGTATATTTATTCTTTTGTGGCTAATTCTTATTAAGTACTTCTATAACTTAAAGCTGTGTATGCTTAAGAGACCTCAAACATGTTTTTAAAAAATAGTTGCAATAATACATGCTTGCTAATATAATAACTTACCATTTTTAGGCAATATTAGCATGTATGTATTACTATTTACAGCCTCTTATTGCAGCTATTAACATGATGGTTGATGGCTTTTATAATTTTCTTTTAGTTCATTACATTTGATGTGCATAATACAACATATATTTGGATTAAAACAATGTACTTATTTTCAATTAAATAATATTTAGTATATGATCACTTGGGGGATTATATTTATGATTATGGAGGTAAGGATAGACTTTTGTTAATTTATTTGGTTACAATCAAAAACAGTTTTTCAGTCTCTTTTCTGGAAACAAAAAAATCACAGAAGTTGTTAACATACTCTGTCCAGGTTGGTGGATTTTTTACATTCACTAGGTTGTTAGTGTTAAGAAAACACCATTTCACTCTAATCAGAGAACATATAAGATAATGAAAGCTCCATTATGAACCCACCATTAGTAACATAGGTACAGCTTGGAATCAGGAAGGTGTGTCTGCCCCGGAGCCACAACTGATGTTTCCAGGAAGGGAGCTGTGATAGTGGAACTGTCTGCCCACATTGGTAAAAAACTATTGCCTAGGGAAATTGAATTCAACTGCCTGGAAAACTGAAAATGAAGGGCAAATAAGACAAGGAGAAGTATACAGGAGCCTGTCCTGTGGCTTAATTTCTTTTCTCATGGAAGATCCAGTGATGAATAAGGACCCACAGCATATCACCTGCCCATCTTTGCCAGACACTCTTCTAAAACACCTGAAGTTTGATGTGACAGCCAGAAGAGAAATTGCTGCCTCCAGAAATGTTTTGCCTATGGCTGATTGCTGAATGGCTGGCAAATTAATTTTGGCACCTTTTCCTTAGTCATTTCAGTTGCATTCCTTCACTTTTTTAAAAAAATTGGAAAGTGTGTATTCACATTGCAGTTAAAAATACATTGACAACACATGTGAAGATAGCATATGACAGGGTTCTATCACAACTTGCCATCTTGCCCTTAAGGATTATAGGATATCCATCTTAATTACCATTACTGATTATATCTCCTATTTTATGCAAATGTGGTTTTTAAAATCTTTAATTGTAGTGACATAAAATTTACTCTTTTAGTCATTTTAGGAATTTTTAGTTACTTTTTTTTGGTGTAGGTAGGGGACACCTTTATCAGAAACTTTAAAACGTTCATTTATCAATATATAAATAATGTTTAAGTTGTGGAAATCTTAAACAAAGGACTGTGGTCATGAATTTAAACTCCTCAGCATTTAAACAGTCCATTCAATGATGCTATGTCTAGCTTTGTAAATATCATCTGAGAATCTATATATGGATGTGGAAGAGGACCTTTGCTGTTGAGAAGAATTCTGTATGTTTCTTCCAGTTATTTGATTTTAAATCTTTATGTACTTCAGAGTAGCCACAAAGGAAAACTTACCTAAAAATAAATATGGTGGAAAATCAGTAAAAGTAATATATCTAGTCAGGTATATTTCTAAAGAAGAAAATGTGGGAAAGTAATTACCAGTTTAGTAAGATTTAATAAAAACTAGGACTGGTACTAAGGTATAGATTATTTTCAATAAGTGTTTGCTAAATATATGAATCAGACAATGAAACAATTTTGCTAACTTTAAAACCATCTTGAATAATATTGTTCCTGCTTTTAAAGAGTTTAATAATTAATCTATAGTATAATTTGGTACAAGAGCAATTCTGTTAGGTAATATAAACATTCGAATATAATAGCTAAAATAACCATGTCAAAAATATAGTCAACAGTCAATAATTTTTAAAAGAAAAGTGCATTATTATTAATTAAATCAAGGGTAGCATTTAAATTAGCAATATAAACAACATAATATTAAGGGAACATCTCTTCTAAAAGAGTAGATTGAGTTACTCTATTTCAAGAATACTATTTTTCCCATTAAATTTTACTGAAACAGATTTGAAGTTCATAATCCCTGGCATAGTAAATTCATAAACCCTGATGAAACAAATTATGATCATATAGTGCCCATAATATTATATATCTCAAATTATTTACTAATGCAGATTAGATTTCTTCAAATTACTTAGAATTAATGGTATTTGCTTATAAAGTCATATATTTTATTTGAAAAAATGTTGAAATCTTATAATTTGGGGAAATTAAAAAGTTTGCGCTCAGCTAAACTCATTGCAGTTAATTTTAAAAATCATATGATTTAGCAATAGAAATGGCTGAGTGCCTTTAAAAAAACACTCTGGGGAAGACCAATTTCTAGATAAACAACCCATCCCCAGCAGCATTGCACAGCTAATATCTAATGTGTGGGAGTAGGTTAGAAGAAGCTGAAACTAATGAGGTTACCCCACATAATCTAATCATCCAGACTGAGCACAAAGCAGACAAATAGCAGAGAAACAGAGAGCATTCAATTTATTTCTAAATTATCCCTGCCTTTTGTATTCCAAGTATCACTGAGTAGAAGGTCAGGCTGTATTTCCCATTGCTTCCAAAACTCTCAGCTTTAAGCACTACTTTCCAAGTTAACTGTTGGTTCGGTGGTAGGCAAGATAGATGCTAGATATTCGAGATAGAAATGATAGACAGGTACACTTTAATTCAGCATCCGCACAAGCAGATACAAAGGATCTCTTCCTATTGGCTAGAAAGTCCCTCTCGTAACTCCAGAACCCAGTATTCAATGGGAGAACCTCAGAGTAGCAGCCTACAGACACCAAGAATCAAAAAGCCAGCTTGCCTTCAGAGAGCCATGCCATCTTGTCATCCTCAAGGGCAACATTCGTGTTGTTTTGCACTTTGTAACTTTAAAACATTGACTCCAGGGCAAAATACTCTCAGAGATACCTAGAATAAAGTAGTTGGGAAAACCAGTTGAACTTGATTTATTAGGAAAAACATTTTTGAATGAAATTTGAGGTTAAACTTCTTCAAAACTAGTTAAATATTTTGTAATATTCAAGTTTGGGGTGGAAAGAAAAAACTCTAGTTTTTTATCTCCACACAGTAAAATAATATATTTTTTCATTGTAACCTGTATTTGCTCATATGAAAGCCTCAGACAAAACAGAAATCTGTAGAGAAAAAGTATTCTACCACTGAGATCCTAACCATTTGTGTTTAGGTGTAAGGCTTTCTAGACTTTCTTATGGCTTTACAAATAATTGTGTTGTAGGTATTTTTAAAGTAAAATACTAAACTAGTTAGTTCATACAAATGTCTACTAATTTGTTCACAGAAGAATTTTGTAATATGATTTTTATTTTATTTTATAATGTAGAAATACTGCTATTTATTCAGCCATTGATTAAGCTGATTGAATTGGGCATGCACTCCACATTACTTTTTTATTTATTCTATTCTGAATGTTAATTTTATTTTATTATTATTATTATTTTACCCCTTTTCTTTGATTTACCGTGAGATATAGTTACAAAGCTTTCATGTTTGAGCTTCGGTCATACAATCATCAAACACCCATCCCTTCACCAGTGCACATTTTCCACCACCAAAATTCCCAGTATTCCCCACACCCCAACTGCCATTCAAACCCTTCCCCTGCCTGTGTGGCAGACAATTTCCCCCATACTGTCTCTCTTCTTTGGTTACATTCGATATTTCACACCAGTCTCACCACCACTCAAACCTGCCAAAAAAGCAATGCTAGGCGATTTGTTTTGTATTGTTTATTATGGATAGAATATAATGTCCAGGAAATTCTGTGTCATTCTCTTCCAGGAGCTTTAGTTTATAGTCCCTGGTCTTGGCTGTTGATGAGATTACATGACATTGGGTGAGGGGTGCGGGTCAGTTTGTGCATGTGACTGCCAAGCTTCTGGAAAACTGGGGAGCACGGGGAAGGAGGCCCAGTCCTGATCCGAGAGGGCTTGGAGATCTCAGTCATGGGTCACGCGTTCCCACATACCTGGGTTTTTCTGCTGGTCTGCTCTCTGGTGAGGTCCATCCCGTCTTGGGTGAGGCTCGTCCTCTCTTGGCTGAGGCTGATCCCCTCTTGGCTGAGGCTTGTCCAAGCATGTCGAGAGTGACCTTGTTCATGGCAGCGATTGGGTTCTGGAGGTTTTCGGCTGCCGGGGTTCTGCTTCGGGCAGGGAGGGAGACTCAACCCACCCCATTCTGAGGTGCCCCCGTGAAGACAGCCTGGCACAGAGTCAGGAAATTCTGTGTCCTTCTCTTTTGGGAGTTTCAGTTTATACTCCCTGGGTCTTGATGAGATTACATGGTGCTGGGGGCAACTTGTGGGTGTGACTGCCAAGCTACTGGAAAAGTACTGGGTACCTGGGAGGAGGACATCCAGTCCTGATCCAAGAGGGCCTACAGCTCTCAGTCATGGGTTCCAGCCTACCTCCACACTACAGGCCCTAACTGCGTCTTTTGATCTCTTTCGAGATTTATGGGTCTCTGAAATAAGGTCAATAAATGAGCTTATATAGCTGAGCCGAAGGTTGTTTTGCCAAAATTAAACTTTTGGCCATTTAATTTCTTGGTAAACTTGGCCAAAGGCACAGCAGCAATTTTGGGGTATCTGGAAATCTGAAGGCACCATTGGGCTGCTGATGTACTCGCCTTGCTGGTACAGGTGGAGCTGCTGGTGGCACCATGCCCCAGTAATATATTTTAGACATACTTTCTATATAAGTAAATAATAATTTTCATTAATTTTATTCATTTCGTTATATCATGCATAAATATGCCATTTGCAGTGATTTTCAACCATTTTGAACAAAAATGACATTTGTATATATTTTAGTATACTAGTTTATTTATTATTAATACTTAGATTTTTCAATCTTTATAGCTATGTACTTTAAAAAATTTTGACCTCTGAAAAATTGGTCTTGAAAACATTTCTATGTATTTGCTGCCTCAGCAGATACTGTGGCAGATTCCCATGCTTCCAAATCCACGCGAATCATGTAGGTTAAGAACAAAGTAGTGCTTCAGAGGGTGCCTATGTCAAGTACATGAGTTTAGAGTCATGGAAAGCTCCATGTGGAAAATGGGATCAATTTCCTGGTTGGGAAAGGAGGCTGCCGCCAACACCAGGGCTGTGCATTCATTTTCGTCTGCCAATTATATAATTCTCTTTTGCAGCCTACTTTGTACCTTAAATCTTCTTTCTGTGTTCTTCTCCTTTAGATTGAGGAAGACACGTGGCAGAAATACTATTTGGAAGGAGTTTCAAATGAAATGTACACAGAATATCTTTCCAGTGCCTTCGTGGGTCTGTCCTTCCCTACTGTTTGTGAGTAAGTGACCATGCACCTTCAATTCTCGGGAATACTTAATATACTTCTTGCAGAAAATACACACACCTTTGCCCAAGAGTCAGGCCCCTGAGTACTCACAAGGGTTCCTGTGTGCTCACTTGGTGCTCTAAAACAGAGGTGGGTGTTTAGAAAGTTTCTGTCTTTCTGATCCTGCTGGATCAAGATTCATTCCATGGTTTGTACTCATTTATGAACTGTAGCTTTTCTCATGTCTTCAGTCATGCATCTGTAATGTAAAGGTGTGAGTAAAATATCTCAGATTTTACTAGGGCAAAAGCAAATCTTCCACTCCTTAATGAGAGGAACTTTTATCTCTCAATCAAGTTGGGTCATAGACACATTACAGAAGCCACTGATGAGATGCTTTCAGGACTAATGAAGAAAGTGTGGAACCAAACTTATGGGAAAAGGCTTGAAAAAGTCTCAGCAATTTAACTCCTGTCATGAGTGACTGGTGTGTTCTAACACAAAGGAGACTCAGGGTCTCCATTTGTTGATGCAGAAAGATGAGTCCCAGCCTTCAATGGCTGCTCTTGGTTGAGTAAGTGCTTACCTAAGAGGAGGTGGTCTCAGGAGCATCAGGTCTCCCAGAAGTCAGATAAGGGCTTTGTCCCTTGTGGTAATTGTATAAGTCCCAGAAAATGCTAAACCAAGAAGCCTGATCCTTTGACACCCCAGATAAGGATACTCAAACTCTGATTAAAAACTAGGAAGTTTGGGGACCAGAGAGATATTACGGTGGGCAAGGTACTTGCTTTGCATGTACATGACCTGGGTTTGATACTCTGTAATCCGTGTGGCCCCCTGGGCAATACCAGGAGTGATTCCTGAGTGCAGAGCCAGGAGCAAGCCAGGTTTGGCTCCAAAATTGAAAATGAAACAGAGACCTGAGTAATAGTACATCAAGCAGGGCACTTGCATTGCACACATCTAGCTGGGGTTCAAACTCCTGCACCCATATGGTCCTTTGAACACTGCCAGGAGTGAAGATCCAGGAGCAAGCCCTGAGCACTTGCAGGTATGGCTCAAGCAAAACAAATCCCAAACAAACAAAAACACTGGGAAGTAAAGGAAATTTCGTAACCCATTGGAATGGGGGGAAAAAACTGTCTCCCTGCTCTTCCTACAAACTAAACTCACCTTCTTTCAAGAGAGGTGCAAAAAGGATAGTCCCAGGGGCTCTCAGGCTTCTTTGTCTCGTTGGTGTTTTGTTCTGGGCCCAGTGGAGGGAATGGAGCAGCCAGTAACTTGGTGTTTACTTGGAGACTCCCGCTGGGGAAGCACAGCAGATGTGTTCTGTCCCAGGGCCCAGACCTCAAGTGATGGCAAATGGTTTGGCTGTTTACTGATATATCTCACACTGCTTCTACAAGAAAGTTTAAATGCTAAATGGGCTGGAAAAGTGACTAGTAATTGATTCAGAAAGGGTCGTTTTCTGGCAATGGATGCCATATTGTAACACCCTTGTGTGTTCCCTTCTGTCAGAGCCATTTCTCACTCTGCCCCAGAAGGAAGCTCCTTGGTTCAGAAACACTGAGGGGCTGTCTGAGGGATACTCTTCACCTTGGAATTTAGGACAGAATGTCCTGGAAGTTCAGGACCTACAGAAGAAAATGATCCTAAGAGCAGCCCAGGAAGCTGCCTTTGTGGAACGCAGGGTTCTCTGAGCGCACACAAGCAGGCATAGCTCTTCATCCTGGATGGGACTAAGGAATTAGCAACCCTTTGGGGATTGAAACCTGAACTCTTTGGTGATTGAACCTGGCTCTCTCAGCTTCCTATTGTCTCCTCCTGAGAGCCCAGATGCTCATATTTAAGAGTTTGAGCCTTAAAAGTGGGTAGAACTGTACTCCTGGAAATGGGGGTTAGGATCCCAGCAGGGTAGATTGGACTCACATTTGCCTTCCCTGGTATTTAGTTTTTTAAAAGTGTATGGATAGTGTTTCAAAATAGTGGTATCATATATGAAAGCTAGATACCCTGTTTCTTTTGAAAATCCATTGCAGTCAGCACAGCTCCAGTTTGCTGTCAGGAAGGACACAGTGTAGACCTTCCAAGGGTGTGTTCACCCAGATTTGTACTGATACCCTGGATCTGGTCCCCAACCTTGACATACTGAGTGTTATAAGCTCCACAACACTTCTGGGCCAAATGCAGGAGTCAGGTTGATTTTTGTCTTTAGAACTTGTTGGTTGATTTTTATGTTTAGAACTTGGACCAGAGAGCTAGTATCGTAGACAGAGCACTTGCCTTGCACATGTCTGGCCATGGTTTAATCCCCAGCACAACATGTAGCCCCCTGAGTCCTACCAGGAATGACCCCTGAGCAGAGAGCCAGTAGTAAACCTGACCATCACTGTGTATGGCCCGCTCCAAAATAGTTTATCCCAAGGAAGTGAAAATCCCTCAGCCATTTTGTTATCAGAAAATTTAATATTTGTTCAGTACAGATTCTGGAACACACACACATACACACATACACAAACTTCTGATGTGTGTGAGAATGTGTTCAACTTTGTGCTGTTATTCGTTTAACACAATGATACAGCAGAGGTGGAAATAATCAATAAAGAAAGGACATTTAATGAGATTTAGGAACATCCCAAAACATTGAAGCTCTCCTCAAGCATTTGATTATCTGGAGGCTTAATTATCTGTGTTTTCTACTTTAAATTAAAGAAAAGCCATAACTCAAAGTTACCAGCAGTTTAATGATAACACTCTTCAATTCAGGTTAATTAAAGCACAGTCGTAATTAGAGTGTGGTGTTGTATATCACTGGGCTGGAGCATAAGTATTTTCATTACAGTAAGAATTGGCTATTCAATTTCAAGATGACATAAAGGACGCCAAAATATATTTTAAGCTGGTTCTTGTAGAAGAAAAAGAATTGGGGAATATTCTGGGTATAATAAAGCACAGATAAAACATACAGATTTCCAGAACAGTTTTTGTAATTATGTGCTGCATTAAAACAATATGCATCCAATAACTTTTTTTTTGTTGGTGTGGGGTGGGGTGGGGACACAGCTCTGGTAGAGCCTATGCCCTACCAAAACCATCTGAAAGCATGGAAAGAAATAAAGCTGCTTTCCCAAGGTTGACTGAGTATCCCTTTTCAGGGTGGGGTTACCCCATGAGAGAGCTTGGATTTTCTCAGAAACTGGGAGTCTTTTTACAAAAAGATAAAGGGCCATATAAATGGGATATTTGAGGTAGTTTATCAAGAGAATGGAAAGGAAGAGGAGAAGAGGCATGAGTTAGCAGCATCCCCCCCCACACACACACATGGAGAGAGAGAGAGAGAGAGAGAGAGAGAGAGAGAGAGAGATCACACACAAGAGCTTAAAAACTGTCAAGAGAAGTGTTGTTCTGTCTGTCCAGAATGGGGCCATACCAGCTACACACCAATTTCCTGTACCTGGCCTCTGGCTGCACCAAGTACAGGACCATGAGATACAGTTTCCCTTCCCCAAACAGAAATGATTGAGATTTAATAAAAATCCTTTTTAAATGCCTCATTTAAGCATTCTCATTGAATCCTCCTAACCATCTGGTGACATTGGTATGAATCTAATGATTCTTGGTGTAAAATTGTGGACACAGAATTCAGAAGGCATTGATGGCCTTTCTAAAGCAACCCAGCAGACAAGTTACCAGCCCAATTTCTGATGCAATTGGGAACAGTTGGAATATCTTCTGGATGGAAACTAGCCAAACAAGAATCTCCTGGAGAGTTTAATAAGAAAAGTTTCTAGACTTCATGTCAAGATTTTCATCTTTGGGCTAAGATCCTCAAATTTTCATCGTGTGCAAGTAAGTTGGGGGATTCTCATTCAAAATTTGATGACCAGGAACCACCACCCCTTTCCAAACGTGCACACACACACACACACACACACACACACACACACACACAAATCTTATCCCTCATTTCCGTGGTTGGAATGACCTCTTAATCCCTATGGTGGATTCTGTCTGTGGAGCATTTCTCTCTGATTTTTCCAAGTCGTATACTTGTGACTGGACCACATCTCTCAAATGCATGCTCAAATTCAGAGCTTTGTATGAACTTCCTCACCATTATTATTTCATCAGTAGGTTATTCTGCACACATGGAGGATATAGGAGTGAGTCTTCATTTTCCTTTCCAGGCAGACCCTGACAGCTTTCTCTCTGTCCAAAGATGTAAATCCAAAGTAGTAAAGCCCAATCCAAAGTAGTAAAGCAAAGAAGACATGGAGGGACCTGGTGCTTAAATGTTCCCAGTCAGGTCCCCACAAAGAAAAGTTGTATGTGGAGAGGCACAGTTCAGGATATGACCCTCAACAGTGCCTCTTGGCCTTTTGAGTATCATGGTGTATCTGTTCTGAACCGTCCCCAGGCTGCTATGAGGATGTTTCTTTTAAAGCCCAACAGTTCCAGAGTAACTCCCCTTGCTTCTGCAGAGCTGTTTTCTCATTTGTCTATGAAGCTTTCACAAGACAAAAGAATTAAGGGCTCTGAAGGAGAGGGTGCCATTATCCACTGTTCTCCAAATACCAGTGCTCTCTTTTCTCTATTCTCCCACTCTCTACTTTGGTGTGGGAGAAAAACAACTCTATCAGGGTATCTGCAGCCACCAACAAACCGATAGGACACATGGGGCAGGGGCTGAAGGTCATGCTTGCCTCTAATGAATCCAGGGTTTGAACTTGTTTGAACTCTTCCTATAATAGGATGTTGTATGATGTTAAGGAGCATGAGCAGTGGAGTCCATAGAGCCTGAGATTGAATCCCAGATGGTCCCAATGTTTCTTGATACATGATTTTACTGGATATTTAATTTATTCAATCTTCCCTCCTTTTAATGTTACCAGCTACTACCTAGGACTGTGTGACCTTATCTCAGCTCTGAAATAGATGACTTATTTCTCCATATTAGCAAATACTCTTTCCCCTCTTCCTCCTCTCTTCCTATCAGACTTCTGTCTTGCCCAGTGAATATTGGGCAAACATCAATAATACATGCTTTGTTGCGTTCCTCAGTTATATTTTCTCTTTCAAAAATTCTACTGTCTGGGGTCGGAGAGATAGTACAGTGGGTAGGGCATTTTCCTTGCATACAACCAACTCAGGTTCAATCCCTAGCATCCCATATGATCCCCTGAGCAATGTCAGTAGTTCCTGAGTACAAGAGTATCCCCTAAGCATCGCTGGGTGTGGCCCCAAAACAAACAAAAATCTCACCATCACATAACTTGCTCTGTTTGTACCTTTGTTTAAGGTTGGTGCCATCTATAGGGGATTCTGCAATTTTGATCCCGTGTATGGCCAAGAATGATTAATGGCAATACTAATAAATGCCAAGGAAAGTACTTGGGTTTTTTTTACAGCAGTGACCTTCTGTTTGTAATTTGAAAAGAAACATAGTTCCCATCCTCAGGTAAGTTAAGCACCCATTGACCAGTATCTGATGGATCCACACACCTGAGAGACAGATGCTGAGTTAACAGGGAGAGAGAGCTTCCTGTATCTGGGATGGCTAGAGGAGGCTTTCTGGAAGAGAAGGAACTGGAGGTGTCTTATAAGGAGGTAGACTCAGATTGCAGGTAGAGAGGAGAGAATTCTAAGTGCTAGAGAATCAAGAAGAGTCTCGCAACACCCAGGTCTTAGAATCTTTCAATGAGAGAAAAGTAGTTTCTCTTTCCATGGGAGAAGCAGATAAATGAGATTTTCATTGACGTGTTCAGGAGGTTATAAGATAGTTTTATTATGAGACCTAGTTATGTGTGAAGACCTTCTGCCTCTAGTAGGAGCATAAAGTCAGACAGGGAGAGGAGGGAGAGGAGGGAGGTGGGGTGGAAGAACTCACAAGTTCAGTGGTTGAGCTGTGGCAAGAATGTCTTGTTCCAGCTTCTGAATTTCAGAAATTTCAGAATATCTGTCATCACTTGCAAAATATAGATGCTGAATTGTATCAAGTTTTCTACCTCAGAGGAGACCAGAATAAAAGATGGATTTCTAATACTGTCCTCTGTACCCTGCAGCTGATGGAGCAGTTAAGATTCGGGTTTGACTGGGAGTTGAATGCCCGGCTCTTGGCTGTGCCAGCAGGGGCTAAGGAAGCATGAGTGCTTCTGTGCTGGCCTAAGATGACATGCAAGTGTTGGCCAAGAGACTATCCCCTCATGCACCTGCTTCCAGGGCCTTTCAGCATTAAAGCATTTGCCTCCTCCGCTTGTCTTGGTATGGTCAGGCCTTTCCAGTGAAGCCCCTTGAGGGAAATTAAACAGTTAAGACCACCCACAAAAATCTGTGCTTTATACCCAATGAAAACTACAATCTATTTGAGTTCCTTGACATGGCTAGTTTTTAGGACTAGACAGCCACAATTCTTTTTTGAGTAGTAAATAACAAGCAGAACCTGTTGATATATATTTACTTAGGCAGGCTAAATAAATGAGCATTTTAAAAGAATTTTTAGAGAGACTTTCAAATCTCAAATTTAGAAAGTCTTATTCCCCATAGAACTGGCCTATCCAGACAATTATTAGGACCGGACTTACATGGATTCAGAAATACAATATTTATGATTATTTCTACCACAGGGACAAGAACATGGCCCCCAATACTTAATGTGCTAGTGAATAAATAAGTGACTCCAAATTCTATTAACCCCCTTCCTGAGAGACTGGAGCAATAGCACAATGGGTAAGGCATTTTCCTTGCAAGTGGATAGCATGGCCAACCTGAGTTCAATTCCTCCGCCCCTTTCAGAGAGCCAGGCAGGCTATCGAGAGTATCTTGCCCGCATGGCAAAGCCTGGCAAGCTACCCATGATGTATTCGATATGCCAAATACAGTAAGAAGTCTCACAATGTTACTGGGCCAACTCAAGCAAATCGATGAACAATGGGATGACAGTGACAGTGACAGTGTCCTGAGAGTCTAGAATTCTCTACAGGGGGGTGCAAGGAGGCTCTCCAGTAGAGATGACATTAAATTCTAGGGAATTGATGTCATGTTGGGTGCACACAGTTAACATACAACATTTTCCCGTATTTTATATTCTGATTAGTAATAAGATCAAAGTTTTCCAAGTCGATATATAGTAATACAGTGACTAGGGTGCATTCCTAGAATGCGCCTGGCCCAGGTACAAATCCTGGCCCTATCTGGTCCCTTGAGCATCACAAGGTGCCACTTGGGAGCCTCCAAACACTGCCAGAATGACTTGGTTAATGCCTGATATCACAGGACCTGAGTAGTATTGCATCCTTGCAACCTTGCTGAACCAAGCCTGGTTGGCCAAGAATCACTGGTAAAGCACCCCCAGACCTCATAAGCACTGCTTGTGAGGCCATCCACAAACCAGAAAAATTTTCTAGAACTGTCCTTAATCACTTAAGCAAATGTTCATTGTTTGCCTCAAAGAATGTAGTCATTTTAGATTTCAAATGTCTTAGTTGTGCTAAAGGAGCAATTGTGTGTTTGTATGCATTTGAGTTGGGGGACTTTAATGCCTTCCCTACCCTTCCTCTATCAAAGCTATTGGGAAATGGAATTTGAGCATTTCCATGAGCATTTTAAATCACTTTCATTTTCTTGGTGCTGAGTCTTACAAATCCCGCTGTTTCAAATTTTCTGTAACTAGATGTTTCCATTTCAAGAGCCTGTCATTTTAAATCAAAGCTCCCAAATGAGAATCGTTTTTATTCCAGCCCTAGATCCTAAAGATCTTGTTTCCCAGAACACACTATTTATATGTGCATCTACTCTGATTATCTGCTTCAGCTTGATCCTGAGGTCTCTCTGGATACCTGAGAAAGGTTGGTGCTGTAGGGTGAGGCTGGTTTGAAGGGTACTATGAGCTCTGTCTCTTCTGTATTCGCCTACTTCACGTGGGGAGAGGGTCATCTTCAGCAGCCCCAAGCTTTGCACACTCTTCCTGAGAACACTGGAGTATGCCAACTCTGACAGATTTTGGTGCTTAATACACACCACCAAGCAATCTTTCCAGTCAAGAGGGCTGATTTAATGGCAAGAACAATTTCTTTCCCTCTGGGTAGGTAGAAACAGTTGGACTCTTAATTCTTAAGAGCCTTTGTTCAGGAACATCTGGGCTGAAACAACTATAGATAATAGATGATGTTTGCAGTAAAAAAAAGTTTTATCAATGTCATTGTCAAATCTGGTAGACCTCTACTTTATAATTATTAAGAAAGCAATCTAACTTGTTATTCCAACAGTTGTGTTGCAGATTACTGGTTTAAGACCTTTCATTATGACAAGAGGCTTCTTTTTTTTTTCTTGGAAAAGTCATTTCTATTGCTTTGTAATTATCTTTGCCACCAGTGACAACTTCCTGATTGGCCATATTAGGACATTTTATTTTAGAAACCAAGATTTAAATTCTTGCTAATGAGTAGCTGACTTTTATCCTGTTTACACATTATTGAGGGGGTTTCTTCTTTATTATACCTCAAAGGTTTCCAGCAGTTTCACACCTGGGAACCAGCTTTGGCCTAGAGACTGGTGGTTGAAAATCATTGTTCTAAACTCGATGTGTAAGACCAGTGATTTTCAGCCTTTTACACCCATGAATTGGCAGTTGAAAACCATGGCCCTGACTCATCCTATGTATCCTTTCTCATTTCATTCAAATTATATATACATTGATATATAGACTTAGTAAAGTAAACCCATCAATAATAGGTTTAGTAAAGACATAAAAATGATAAAAATAGATAAACCAAACTCTGTTTTCTTTATCTTTGAAAGTGGTATTTGATGAAGCCAGTAAATATTTTATCTTAGGGATCATTTTGAGGACCTCAAGTCATATTCTTGGGATTGAAACTCTTATAGAGGGATCTGTCCAGGACCACATTACTTAGAATTATACTTACATTTTGACCTAGTGGATTGAAGGCAAAAACTAAATTCTCAGGGTAAATCACTGGTATTATTTCTAGCTATATTCCTCTTTCCCAATCTCCCTGCTTCTACCAGATAAATGCAGAATCTGTTTAATGATTCAGATCTCTCTCTTATATCTTCTCTGCTAATGTAGGCTTTCTTAGTTCACTATATTATTTATTCCTGCAACTCATGAGACTCTGCTTCCCCCATTTATCCATACATTTATTTAATAAACACCCATTGAGTAGTTGGAGCAATAGTGTGGTGAGTAGGCCATTTGTCTTGCATGCAGCCAACCTGGGTTCTCTCCCCAGCATCCCATGTAATCTCCCAAAACTGCCAGAAATAATTCTTGAGTGCAAAGCCAGAAGTATCCCCTGAGCATCGCCAGGAGTGACCCCAAAAGAAAAAAAGCACCCATTGAAGGCTTCCTCTTCGCACTCTGCTGAATGCCAGGGAGTCAAAGTATATGTGTCTTATCCTGAAGAATCTCAGTCTAGATGCTAGAGAGTTGAGTACACAACTGTTTACCATATCCTGCACACTCCATATACATCATACACACTCCAGGTGCCTGTTTATTCCTTTTGAATTGTTCTTCCTCAGAGAATCTTCATCAGAGACTGCATCTTTGCTGTATCATTAAGCCCAACACCCTGAACAACTCTCTAGAAAAATCTCATCAATAGAATAAATAAGGCAAGACTGTTTCTTCAGTTCTGTTTCCAGTGTATTTTGTTTATAATTCAGATGTATATTTTGAATACACCCACAGAAGATGATTATACACTTCACTGCCTTAGGGAGCAAGCAGTTGGCAACAAAGAATGAAGAGTGGGTAGGTCTGAGATAACAGGAGTGGTTGGGATTATGGCTTGTTGGAGATGACACATTCTACCCACACGAGCAAGTCCCGTACATCGAAGCACCAGTCCCTTTAGGCATACGGAATGTGTGTTTCTAATGTGAACATGCTGGTTTTCCAAGGAAATCTGTAAAGCTAGTTTTTATATGAAATCACCTGTCAGAGTCTAATTTTAGTTTTTAAATAACACCAGATTGAACTAACAGAACGTGTCTGCAGTTTAGGCTCGTGGCCATCACTCCTTTCCCTCCACTTTTACAAGCAACTTCTGTGCAGCACCCTGCACTGAGGCTTGATTTCTACTCTGGGCATTTTCATTCCAAGGTCATTTGGCCAGCCACTAGGTCTTCTCTTCGAATCTCCACCTGTCAGCTAGATAAGCAGGAAAGGGTTGGCCCATTTCGAATTGCCAAAAGTGTGTGGTTAGTTTATCAGTTTGTTTATATCACTGTTTCTCTCTCTGTTCATTTGGGTAGAGACTAGGGTCTCATTTGACAAGGAAAGTACTTCTTCAGACACTTCTAGGTATCGAGATATTACTCAGAATTTGGTTTTAGGCACTACAATGACCCCCTCAGAGCTCTGGTGGGAATAGCCCTGTTGGCACTTGGCACCAGAGAGTACTGAACTATTAAGTCTATACTGCTGCACTGCACACCTGTGGGAGTGACCCTATTTAAAAGAAAGAATCTCTCTCTCTCCCTCTTCCCCCATAAGTGGGGTTTAAAAATACATGGCAAAATAGCAACAAACATCCAAAGGGAACATAATAGGGGAATTGATCAACACAATGAAGTTGAAGGGCTTGAGAAAGAGGGGGTTGGTGTCCTTTGGGGAGGGAGATGGGTACACTGTAATGGGTGTGGTGTTGGAATTATATCCCTGATAATCCATTGGTTTTAATACTATTAATAGCATTATAAATTAAAAAGAATAAACTAAAATTTAAAAATAAAATTATAAAAGGTAAAACATCTATAGGGTAGTGATTTTTTTTGTTGTTTGGTTGATGTGGTTTTGGTTTTCTGGCTATATCAAGCAGTGTTCAGGACTGACTTCTTCCTGTGTCTCAGAGAAACTCCTGGTGGGCTCAGGTGACATTATGGGGTGCTAGGGACAGAACCCAGGTCAGCTGCATGCAGGGAAAACACCTTGCCCACTGTACTTTCTCTCTGGCTCAGTACGAGGCAGTGTATCATTGTTGATAGGCATGGATTTGAAAATAATGAAGGATGACTCAGTTTGCTGGCCCACTCCCTGCTTAATTCAGAAATGTGTTCAAGGACACTTTCTGTAGAATTTACTTTTATTTTCCTTTTTTTATACCTACCTAATTGGTAAAGAGTAAGTTAGAATCTAGGGATACATATTTTCTGAACCATTTTTTCTTCTCATTGGTGGGATCAGATCCATTTAAGCAGTTAAGATTCTTGATCCCTTGAACCACCATAATCCCAAATAAGAACATTTGTTGTTCATTGGATATCAGAAAATTTGCTCTTTTATGATCCCTATTAAATTATGGCCAGCCCTTTCCTTGAGTTTTTGGCACTTACTGCTCTCTACATTTGGAATTAGTTACTTAATCTGGTGATTTGGTTCAACAAATATTGCATCAACTATCTGATATTTTAGACAATTTAAGTTCCACAAGTAACAGCTCTATAAAGGGTGCATGTTAGCAGTACACTATAAGACATAAATTAAGAAAGGCATTTTTCCAGCTGTATTGGATACATGGGTTGGTGTTTTAGTAAACTGCATAATCAGCACAAAGACCAGGTCATTAGAGTCTGCTGGCAGGAATCAGTAAGCCTGCAAATCACCGAGAGCCCAAATATGCCGGGATGCAAGTGGTCCTTTGAAATCAGACTATTTGTTAAAAAGTAATATTTAGGGAACCATGAACTCACATGCAGTAATGAGCAATTGATATCATTCCCACCAGAAAACATGAGACCAGCAGTTTACCTGTTAGCAGCAGATTCACATGACTAGCACAACTGATTATGAGTTTCTATTTAAAACCTCCATTCTACTTTGAACAAGCTGCAGACTTCTACCTATGACCGGCGAAGTTTTCATGATCTTACTTCTGCCTAAATCCTTGACCAATCATCATCACCTGGCCAGCTAAGCAGCTGTCTCCATAGTCCTTGTTGTGACCCTTAACACCTATGCTCTATTCTACCTCACAGCCTCCACTCCAGCTATGCCCACTTTCTAGAAGGCTCCTTCCCCAGATTCTCTTAATTGCCTGCCTCTTTTCTGTTCAAATGCTCTGTGCTCTAGCATCACCTATTCAGAATCATACCCTTGGGCCAGTATAGATGACAGACTTTTCCTCATGACTCTGTCATTTTAGGGTCTTCTACTTTCTATTTAGTACTTGTCATCACCTGGAAAACAGTTATGTATTCACTTTTACATTATTTAGTGCCTCTCTGTCCCAACATACAATAAGGAATAAGTAAATGTTGTATACACTTCCAGGTGTACTGGCTGGGATTTCTAGGCCTTAATTTCATCACCTGTAAAAATAGCAAAGTCAACAAAAGTTTGAACCATGAGTATCATTACCTCCTTCATAGGTATATTGAGATTAACTGAGACCACTGAGAAAGTTTAGAACCTTCTTCCTTTCACAGTGCTGGAGCTGAGTAACCATCAACTTATCACCCAATCAGCTAGCTAATGTTCTATTTTTCAAACCTTCTATAAATTCTGTGATAATGCTTATTGTAGAAACCTGTAATATAAAATTTAGGTAACTATTTTGTATATGTGAATTTTTGTGTACAGGATATAATATTTTGTAGTGTATTTTCATCTAAATGCATCATATTGATATCGATATACTATTATTGATCTTATGCCTTGAAATAGTCTTTGAAAACTCATATTTAGTGCTGCATAATACTATATTATACACTCTTGGTTTAACCATGATCTTATTTTTGAATATTAAGGTTTACTTAAATATTTTATTCTGCATAAATAAAACTAACTTGGACACCTGTGTGCAATTTTATTGGTTCATCTTTTAGTATTGAGCCCTAGGAGATGCAAATTATGTGTTTTTTGAGCTTCCCTGTATCAGAGGTTACATGTATAGCAGTGTAGGAAGTCCAGTCTAGTCCAGAATGGTTAACGGATTTAAGCTGCTTGAGGAGACAAAGTTCAGACACAAAGAACATTTGGAAGTAAGCACAGCCAGTATAAAATGGACCAAGAATGGGATAATACCAGTGTGCTTGCAAATGAGGTAGAGTTCTGGTAATGAAAGAGAACCAGGAGGGTGGGGTCAGTAGGTGAAGAAGACCCACATGGAAAGCAGATTTAACTTGAAAGTATGTGGTGGAGGAAGGGAAAAAGCATTCTAATGAGATGGAATGACTGTGCAAAGGCTTAGACCTGAGCCAGGACCGGCCTCAGTGCAGAATGGGCTGTGGGTAAGAGCTCTGGGCAGATGAGGTGAGAGAGTTTGGAACGCGCATGCAGTGACAGTGCCATTGTCACATGCAGGGCACTTACACCCAGACTAAAGATTATTACCATCATTCTGAGTGCACAAGGGTCTGTTCAGAACAACAGTATGAGCCATTTGTACAAAGGACCAAAATGTAATCCAATAACAGGACCAGCTGCTTCAAATACTTCCCTCTCACTGTAGTCAACATTTTGCTACCCAATGGAGTAACTAAGAATCTAGCTTAGCGTAAATCCCAGGGCACAGATCCCCGTTTGGGAATTGTGTGTAGACGACCAGACATGAGTGCAATATGAACTTTAAGCATTCAGTATCATATCACTTATAAGGCATCAGACGTGTGTGTGTGTGTGTGTGTGTGTGTGTGTGTGTGTGTGTGTGTGTGTAGGGGGGAAATGAGGCTCTTTGGTCTTTGGTTGCATTGGGAGATAGCCAATGTTTGTTGCAGTTCTGGTCATTCTGCAGCACTGACTGGTTGATTTCTCCATCTCACTGCAGGCTGTGTTTTGTGAAGCTCAAGCTCTTAATGATAGCCATTGAGTATAAGTCCGCCAACCGTGAGAGTCGGTAAGTTTGTCGCGACTGATCCAGAGAATCATCTCTGGGAACGGTCAGTCCTCTTCTTTCTTACACATTATTTGCTTGGTGCCACACCTTTCTGACTTCAGCATATGTCAAGGCTTGCTTAACCAGACCCTGCCCATCTGTCCCAGATGCACTCTTGGGAATTCAGAGTTTGTCCAGGGGAAAGGGCTGAGACATGCAGATCTCCACCAATTATGCCAGCTTGCACTTTTCATTCTCTAAGCATAAAACTTGGGTAGACCTAAAAGCCTTCTCTAATTGCTATGAGCAAAAATCAGGTTGATTCTGGCCTCCTTCAAGCAGGCATAGGGCAGAACTGTGATGGGAGATACTCGCTCTCTTGATAGCCAAATTACATGCAGCCTATTGTGTACCATATGTGCTTCTCTCAGTGCAAACAAAATCCAGGTGGCAGAGTATCAGTTTCATTCAAATAAGCCAGGAGAACAGGGCTCACAGGCAGAAGCTCTCTTTATTTATTTATTTTGTACTTAATTATGTGAAAATCAGACTGATGAAAGAATGGGTCTGGTTGAAATAGATAACACCCTAGTCAATATATGTTCATGCTGGAATAAAGAAGCATCACAAGAGTAAAAGGACCTGGAAATTTTGGTGG
This sequence comes from Sorex fumeus, assembly GCF_029834395.1. Classification (NCBI taxonomy): domain Eukaryota; kingdom Metazoa; phylum Chordata; class Mammalia; order Eulipotyphla; family Soricidae; genus Sorex; species Sorex fumeus. The sequence continues at coordinate 12,059,372 of NW_026606077.1, read as the reverse complement.
TGAAGTCCAATGTATTTCACAGATGAAGTAGGATGATTTTTGCTCCCCGATTTTTATCAGTAGATTTGGAGAAAGATAACTCATTGGAAATGCTTGGGCTTTTGTCCTCTGAGATGGCATGCAGGATTTGCTCTCGCTACGGGAAGCAAATCTTTCTGCAGACTCCCAAGTGTAGAGTAGATCTATACCCCCAGCAGATGCCTGAATAACAGAACAGATCACAGGGGAAGACTAGAGAGTTCCACTGTCATCTTGTGAGGGGCTTTCTTTATCTGGATATATGATTCAGTGAGGCCAGAATTCTAAATGCACAATATGTGTCTTTCTGACCAAAGAACAAAACAAACAAAATGCCCCTGTGGATTGGAAGAAAGTCAGTCCAATGTTCTCCACTAACCATGACTATAACCAAGATCAGATTGCTCACAAAATCAACCTGATTGATTATTAAGCTATTTTGAAAAGCCAAATCGGCCAAAAGGAAGAAAGAATTGGTAGATTTGATGAACACATAGAATATGGCTATAGTCAAAACCAAATATGTACATAGAGACATATTTTTTATTTTCTGTGTTGGCACAGTGAAGAATATTATATGTCAAAAAAAAACCCCACAAATTACCTGAGTGCTGACTCTTTGCTGTGGCTGTTCTTGGAATTGTTTCTTGTCTATGTTGTTGCCACTACTCACCTGGACCTGTGTTGGGGAAGATGTGTATCTGGAGTATTTGCAATGATATTCTTCGTGTTGCCAAGTCAGTAAACCTATGTGTAAATCAACGTTTGCTGTAGTTTTTACATCTGTGCTTATCTTCAAAAATGTGTCAAGATGTGGCTGAGCTGAATCATGTTTCTTGACCATTTGAGAATAATTTTATGGGAGAGATGGCATCATGAACCTTGACTCCTTACCTCCCGCCTGCTGCATTTCTGATCCCAGGAATGGAGAGAAAGGACTGTAAATGGTTTACCACGGACCCCCTACCTCCATTCTTAGGAAACGAGTACAGAGCTCTCCTCTAGGACAAATATTTTTCTTTAATGAACCCTCCAATTAATTTACAAAAATAAAATATTTTCAATGAAGGCATATTTATAGACATAGGTAGTCTTTTTAAAGAAAAAGTAAAGAAACTTGTTTGGCTATGTTTTGGCTTTCTATGTGCAGCTGCCAGCTTTAACACTCAACTGTGGCTTGGTCTCAGTGTGGAAGCACATTGGTTCTTGTGGAAAAAAAATTGTGTTTGAAGGAATGTGGATCATGCCTCTGAGAAAACACAGGGGGTAGCAAGAGATCTCCATGTTTAAATGAATCCAGTTTTTGACACTTCCTTGATAACAACTTAGAATTTTACCTTCATTAAAACAAAGTCCCCTTTTTCTTTTACTTTCACATTTTCCACGTGACCAGATGTTAAACTTCATAGAATTCTGCTTCTCCTTTCCACCCCCCTTGCCTCCAACTTGTTTAACTACCTCTGTTATTGTTTTATCTCATGGTAGTGTTTTCATGCTTTGCTGGAAAACCTTGTTTTCACATGCATCCTTCAAATTTGAAACAAAGGTTTTTATGCCTTCTTTCCTTCTTGTGTCAATCAATTTATTATCAAATTGTTTGATTTTAAATTCTTTTCTTGTCGTTTTGCAGAAGCCGAAAGCGGTATGCATTCTTCGCTAACTTTCCTCCCAATATCCACTATCTATCTTCACTTCTAACGACAGGACTAACCACTTGCCAAGAATTCAGGAAGATAGAGATAATATATACATATATATGGATATATGTATATTATATATAATCTCATTCCCTTGTCTAGTATATCTATGTATATTTTATATACAGTGCCCTTTCCCACTAGAGTACATACCAGTTGAAATTAGCATATTGCTTTTCTTGTTTGATTTGTTAATTCTTTTGAATGACGCACTAACTTCTTTGCAGGAAACTTACAAAAAGCAAAAGGCACGACCCTATTTTGAGTCATGGCACCAATGCTGGGAACAAATGATATTAAAGTTGAAAAGGAGGATGCGTCTCTCCAACCCGTGGTGTCTGTTTTGTCCTGTCCTGCTGTGTCTTGGTGTCCACCAGACTCTGTGGTGCCATTTGTCTACATGCCACATCCACATTCCCAGTGAACTCCTCTGTGTCTAGTTTCCAGCCTGTAGAGCAGAATTCATGTCCTTTTATCCACAAAACAGAGACCAAGCCCTTATGTTTAACTCTTCTTCCATCCACATACCTTGCTGACAGTAATATGCATATTTCACCCATCGGGCAGTACTCAATAAAGAGTATCCCCACGAAATTGACAGATGATCACATTTGGTTTATGGAATAAGTACTGTTTATTGAGACAAACTCATGGCCATATTTTTCTTTTGTGCATATTTGGGCATATTTCTTAATATGAAGTGCCTCTACTTTCACCATATGATCTCACTTTGTCTTGCTGCTGTTTTGTGTTGCATGAAGCATGACTACATCATCATCAATGTCATTTTTTGATTTGGGGGTTAATATTTCTAGTGTAGTTTTTCAGTAATGTGTTCTCCAACAGTGTATTGTTGAAAACATGCTCTTGAGATGCCTACTTATTCATTTTCTCAAGACTTGTTTTTTCTCCATAGCTACAATCACTGTCACCTGTTTGTGTTTGTAATTGTGTGTGTGTGTGTGTGTGTGTGTGTATCTGGAACATTTTCAAAAGTCAGATTCTTATGTGATTTCTTGAGTAGATGTGTGAAAATAGAGGTGGCTTCCTGTCAGTTTGGCATTATTGATATGATCCAACTGCGAGAAGTTACTGCAACACTTTGCATCTTCAATGGTCACAGTGGTTGCACCTCTGCTATTTGCTTTGGGTCTTTGATTCTTTTTTCTTGTGGTGAAGGCATGTTGTGATGTAGGCATGAATTGTCCTAAAGTGTACTGGAAAGAAAAATGGATTGCTCCCAGAACCAAATATTCAGTATTGTCTTTCCCAAATAATTCCCAGAATAAATAATACATTTCCCATTCCATGTAACTTTTATTTTTCTTATGGGTAAAATATATTTTAAAATACTATTTATAAAATTACTGACTAGTTTGACAAAAATCAAGTCCCAATAGATATCATTGGTGTATTTTAGTGGCAGTCATGTAAGTCTGACAAGCTGGGAGCAATCTTATTTATGATGTCTCTGTGTAAGTAAATTCGGCTCAAGCATACTGAAGCATGGAAAACACAAGTGTGTCTTCTACAAATATTCTATAAGAAAAGTGTGTGTGTCTAGTTGTGTGGGACTCAGAACAACATATATTTTTAATAGTGCAGAAAAAGGAAAATTCCATAATAATATTTGAGACTCAATGTTTTGGTAGGCCATGCCCTAGTACAGCCCATAAACTGCAGTGAGCTAGTATTTCCTGGCAGGGGAAATAATTGGCTTCAAGTCCTACCACCTTACAATGGTACATGATCTCTTGTAGTCAAAGAGGCTACTCCCCAGTGATGTAATTCATCTGGGCACAAATTGAAACCTTCGTGAAGCACCAATGATGGTTCTTATTGCCTTGTTCTAGTTAATAGAGTCCCATTAGCTTGCTAGACACAGATATAATTACCATGTTATCAAGTACAAAGTATATTCTCTTTTGAGTGATATTTTTGTAATTGCTTAGGGAATGGTACATTCAACCTACCAAAATTTGGGGGAAGGGGAGGAAAATGATACATCAATGTTATATTGATCCATGATAGATAAAAAATAATTTCCTTGAAAATTTTTGTTCAACTACAGATTGTAGATTATCTGCCCAAACGACAAACAAGTAAAGTATGTGAAGATGAAGAAAGATGTTTTCCACTCGTTGTTCATAAGAGGTGGAGAAAGAGAAAATATTTCCATTTCTCTCATCAAGGCACAGATCCTCAACCTGATCAAATATTCAATAATTTACACACAACAAAATGTTACATAGCTTGAGACCTAGAGCTCTTCTGCTTCAGCTACCAGATAGAAACAGCTCTGGGCTGTGCTGAGTCCTTCTAGTCAGGTTCACAGGAAGGTTCTTAATTCTTAGGGACATATAATTCCAATCTAAGGGTGGGAGCAATGTTGAGATCAATTGCTTCACATCCTTGCTTATACTTAACTGTTCTACTTTCTCTTACTATAGGCTATGCATACCATGTCATGTTTTGTTGTAAATGTAAGACTTCTGAGAGATTGATGGTTTGCTTGCCAGTACCTAGGAGGTGTAGACTCCTTTGGTATAGCTAAATGATCAGAATTTCAGCCTTTTTTTATGAACTGCTGTCACTACCCTTCTTATTCTTAGGAAAAAAGAACACCTTTGGTACTGAGACGAATGAATTAACATTTTTCTCATTCAACAAATAGTTGAGAAGTCCATACAACATTTGCAGCTCTCAGCTTGTGGGATGAGAAACTTACACAAATAAGGCATAATCTTATTTTTTCACTTTCCCCCCCTAAAATGTAGATTCTATACAGAAAATGCCTGTTTTCTTTTCATGATTGGGCAAATAATCAAAGAGTAAGTCTAGATACAAATAAAATATGAGAGCAACAGTGGGGGAAACAGTTATCCTTGGGGAAAGGTCCTCACTGCACTGTGTCTCCAGTTGTCACAGAATGTTTTTGCAGAATTTGAAGAGAAAGCAGATAATTTATAGGTTCCTTGAGATGAAGGAAAGCTCACGCCTGCCAAGAACATGTCCCTGTTGGAATTCTGCTAATTGATATATGAGCTTCCACCCCCCCTCCACCACCTTTGGGATTTTCTTGATTCATCACATGACACATCTCAAAGTTTCTATCTGATAAGGTAGTGAATTAGACAAAGTTGGAGCCAGAGATTGATTTACAGTGATGCAGAGGGAGGCTTTTGGCAGTCATAAAAACTTAACAAACTTAACATAGAATACTCTTTGAAGAGATCAAAGATCTTTGGAAAGATTTGCACATTCCCATTAATCGGTCAGTCACAGATTCTAAGGGTAGTTGGCACTTTGCAGGAACAAGTAATGTTACCTCTGTCTGGCATCCTTATATTATTTATTTGTCAAAAGTAGAAAGATTAGCACTTTATTGAAACTTTCTATTTTTGAATATGGAAATACTTGGTATCTAAAATATTAAAAAGTAATATATTTCCTTTAAGAAACTTCATATTTTTTCACAGAAGACAGAATATGCCAGGGTGCCTTGGATTCAGGGCCATGGGCGTATCTACCAGATTCCTAATTTTACAAACAAATTTCTTTCTTTCATTATTTTTGGGAGCTGGGGTCCTTTTTGCTTCCTACCTGAAAGGAGGGAAGAGTCATGAGAGTCATCCATCTTACAGTTGCAGTAGCTTGGTATTATTTGTAGTGATATGGTTGTATGCAGTGAAAAGGACCTTATGCAGTCACTCAGCACATAGTACTTGCTTGAATTCCTGCAGCACTATACACTACTGATATTCTCCCCATTGTATAGATAAGGAAAATGAGGCTCTGCTATACCCACATGTCCAAGGTCACGATCTGAGCTCATGAGACCTGACACATGCACCTGCCTACCTAATCAGCATTGCCATGGATCCTAAAATTCAAACACAAATCTGCCTTATGTTGGTGTCCCAAATCTTTCCTCTGCACCATGCATGATAGCTTGACTAAAGTAAGCTTGAAGGCTGTAATAAATGATCTCAGCCTGCAGTCTTTGGAATGACAATCCTCATTCCTCACGGTAGGCCAATTCTTATTCACTGATGATAGAGAAAAGAGGAAAAGAAACTTTGCACTGATAGGAGCCTTGCTATCACCGTCTTCCCCGTGCCACAGTGTGCTTGGATCATGGGAGTGCAGTTAATGAAGCACATAATGTGAAAAAGGGAAGCTGAGTTCCGCATGAGGCTTGTTTTGTGCATATATGTCACCCAGACATTGATGAGTGTCAAATTTTTCCTTTTGAATTACATTGTTGAAATCATGATGGGATTTTTTTCTTCACTCAGAAGCTTTTTTTACTCTCTTGTATGAATACATATCAAAATGTAGACTTTTCCAGTGTTAAGGAATCGACTTCTTTAAGACTACAGAAACACACACAAATGTTCACACTATCCTACTGCATTATTCTGGAGTGTCCCGCTCTTCACCATGTAACTTCATTTCCTTATGGGCAGAGTGTCTGGCAAGAGGTTCTATACTCCATTCTATGAAGCCATTCAAAGAAAATTTGAAAATAAAATAAGCTTTGACCTACTTTATTGTAATAAGTAACAATGATCAATAAGCATTGAGACTCCTGTGCATTATCTCACTGAGTCTTCTGAAGAAAGACTTAATCACCATCCTCCTCAACTTGGTGGTGATAAAATAAGTTTTAGCAGCTTATTCATGGTCAGTCACAATACTGAGATTTGTACCCCATCTCAGGGTGCTGTAAGAACAACTTTGGAGGAGAGAGGGTAAGAGGGTGTGCAAATCCAGAATTATGACTTTCTAAACCCAGTGCCAGTCCATAAGTATGGAAAGGTTGAAGATGACTAGTATGCCACCTTGTTTATGATTGCTAGTCTGTGGGTCTGGATGCAGGACAGGTGCTGGTCCAAGGTGAACAATAACAACAAAAAGGTTGAGGACGCTGACCTGAACTCTATAAATCATGATCCTTTCCCTGTCATTATCACAGGGTGCCATGGGACTTTTAAGACAAAGCAAAGAGTTGGTGGAAGAATGATTAGCAGGTGCCTCTAACACAGCACTGCTCGTCATCAGCTGTGCCTCAGAGCACTTTGCCACTTCCTCTGAGGAATACCATTGTTGCCTGAGGTGTCAGGGCAGAAAAGTCTTTACTATTTAGTAATAACAGCACTAATGGCACAGCTTACTGAAAGGAAACAATGGCTTACTTCTGTCAGGTTATGGTACTTAGTAGGTGCTTTGGTGGCCACACACAATCACTTTGCAGTGATGACATACTGTAAGTTCTCCTTACAAAATAAAAGTTACCCTGGAATCTTTCTGTATTACTACAGACCCGTCACTTTTTATGGAATGGTTTTACCATAAAACACAATTACATGTTAATTACCATTCTTCATTTTTATTGTTTTAGATGCTGGAGCATTTCCTGTAGCCTAATTCCAAACATCTATTACCTTAAACACCAGCTTTTCAGATCAAAGAACACCTCTGTTGTATCTATTGCTGCATTTAGAGTCTCTAAATTCCATGTCCATTAAGTCTAAAGCCTCATCTTAATCTCTGTGGGAGACATTCTTGTATTCTGCTTTTGATCTACAGAAAATTAAACTTGCTTGTTTCATCCAATTATTATATTAGGATACATTTATCTCTTCTGTCAGTCCAAACACAACTTGGTCAGCTAATCTATTTATTCCACTTTGAAATAAGACAGTGTATATTACATACTTCCCAGAAGGGAAAGTTATTTTAGGGGCAACTTGCATTTGTTTTCTAATTACAGCTTGCTTCAATCAGTAAGTGCTAGAGACATACCTATTTAAACACCACCATACATATTGCTAAACAGTGGATTGGAATCATTAAGCATTTCCAACTTCTGGCATTTCTCCCTTTCACTGTTTGGGTAATAAAGTTTTGGGGGTTTGGGGACCTTTTTTTGATAGAGGCTGCACATGGAACCTACTTACTTCCAAGTCCTTATCAATGTCATGCAGATGTTCTGTTTGCTTCTGCACTGGTTATAGGTGTCTTGTACCATTCCCTGCAGTAATATGTGGTCTGTTATGTATATGTATGTTTATGTATGCATATAGGGGTCCCATTAATGCTCCGTCATGTAATGGAAAATTTGTGTAGTGATAGCTCTGCTAGACCAAAACAACTCAACATTGGCCATCAATCCTAGTTTTAAAAGGGATGCATTGTTAGGAACTTTGCTTCAAGTTAGTAAGCCCATGATGGCAGCTTTATTTTATAAACCCTGTTCTAAAACTTCCTCCAATTACCACAAATAGGAGAATGCTATCCCTGAAATTACTCCTAGAAATTACTCAGTAAAGTTTTATGATGGCATTATTCAATTAAATGTGTAGGATAGTGAATATCTGACTCTAGAAAAAAATATTGGGAAAGCATTAGACTTGTGGGGCCCCTATAAAATTAACAGTATGCTATATAGTTTTCAAGATTTTATTTGTATAATGATCTCACAAATATATCTTTTTCTTCTCCTTCTTTTTGTTCACTGAGCAGTATATTAATTAATCCTGGAAATCATCTTAAGATCCAAGAAGGTACTTTAGGATTTTTCATCGCAAGTGATGCCAAAGAAGTTAAAAGGTAAGTCTTTTAACCTGCCTTTATTTTCTGGCCCAGTTCTACATCTTTTAAACATTATAAGAATATTTTAGAGCTAGTAGGATTCAATATTTGGTCCTTCATTTTCCAAAGAAGAGCACTGAGTTCCAGAGAGTTGAAGATAAAAGTTGCTTACACTAAAGTCACAAAGGATAACTCACTTCTGGTCTCAGCCTCCTTGAGTTATATTATCTGAGTATATTTACTAATCATTTTTTCCACTTTAGTTGCCAACTGAACTCTTAAAGGTTTGGATTCATTTCAGGTGAAATACTAAATTGATTCTCTTTCTATTTGTGTTCCTATCAATAAGTGGTTGAAGTTGTTGGCTAAATTCTTTAGCCACTGAAGGTGATTTCTAGTATTTCATTGGCCTCGATGTTTTACAAAAATTTATTGTCATCCCTAAACCCATTTATACAGCTTGGGAAATAGCTTGATGAACATTGTGTAATATTGCAAGGTTCCTTTATTTTTATTCTACCCTATGAGCTGGGAAAGATTTACTAGCAAAAAACAATGTGACTCAAATGGTCAAACAGGTCACTTTAAAATGTTGTATAAACTATCTTAAATAAATTATTAATTGGGAAGGGCTGTAATTATTTATACCACTCTATTGTCTTTAATGAGTTTTACTCAAAGCCAGGCTTATGCTAGTTCTGCATTCTTTCCTTCTACTCTTCAAAGAAACTTTGTAGGGTAAGTCTTCTAAAAACGCTCAGGCTTTGATTCTCTCTTTGTAAAACTGAGATTACCAGACACACATAACATACAAGCTGGTGGCAAAGTGTGACTTAATAATGGTCTTTACTTTTCTAAAACTAGTATTTCATCATTCTAGTGAAGTCTTATGTGGAATGTTATCTATGCCAGACTGCTCAAGGCACCAGGTGCAAAGTAATGAAAACTCATTTAATCCTCTTAGTAACTTTGTGAGATAGGTAGCATTACTAGAGTTATCCCCATTTTTCAAATGAGGAAACTGAGACCCTCGTTGGTTCATGAAAATCCGAAAGTCACACTGCTAACGAAGTAGTGAAATAGGGTTTAAAACTAGGAAGCCCAGTTTCTGGAGACTACTCTCCATTATTTGCCAAGAGATAAGCCGGACATTCTGAGCAGAGATCATGGTATCTGGCAACTCATCTGTATATTTTCTCATTCCTCATCCATTCTTGCAAACTGACCATATCAGTAATAAGAACTTTAAATTAATTAAAAATAATATAGAATGGAAACTTAAATAAAAAAGCAAAAAACAGCTTTCTTAAAGCTGAGCTCTCTAATGGCATTAATTTGCCTCTGCAAATTGGACATGGGTTGCCATTATTCAGATGCAGGAGAGGAAAATCCCTTTACCCAGTTCATGGAGCCTCACTATTCTTCAGTAGTTTCTTGAGAACTGGGTTCACCCAAAGGTGGAAAGTGTGGGTGATTAGGACTTAACCCCATCCCTGCTCCACTGAAAGAGAAGGCTGTATTCTAATGCCCAGACTGAGAGACACAAAGGATGGAGAAATATCTCAGCTCCACCTACCAGAGACTTGGAGCCCTGCAACACCATAGATCACAGGCGCCTCCCAGATAGCAAATATAACATGAAGCTCCCATTTGTGTAATTCTATTTCCTATTGCATCTCTCACTAATGAATGTCACAAATGCCAGGCAGTCCAAAAAACAAATTGCCTCCTATATTAGGGAGTGCAATGTGTCTCATTTCAGTGCTTTATGGTATTCACAAATACATGCTGACACAATCAGCTACAACACCAGCCTGTAATTTTCTGTGGTGTGTGATGTGTCAGAGCAAATGCTGTCAGTTAAGGGATTTCAAACAGATGAAGACTGCAGAAAACCATAGAAAGGACATTGGAGACTTGAATGAAACAAAACAAGTTTTATAAATATGGAAAAGCAGATTATGATGATCTAGTATTGAATTTTTATTCTCTGCTTCGAAAAAAAAAGTAACAAAAGAAGATAATGGATTCTAGCTCATAGACACTTTGACATGCAGTGTTTTAAAGAAAGGGGATCAAAACAATCCAGTGTAGCCCAGAAAGGTCACTTTGGGAAGATCATTCAGGCATAGTCCTTTACTCTTTGCCTCTTAATATTTTTCTATTAACTCACTTAGCTCTAGTAATTCATATGAGTCACAAGGTGGTAACTCATAAACATGACCTACAGGTATGATTCTAAATCACAACAAAAAAATTAATTACTTTCCAAAGGGAGAATGGCATAACCTTTGTATAAAAATTCTCACTACATTTTTTCACGAAAAAGATGTGGTTCTACCATTACTGGGAAATGTCCTCATGTTCATTCATCAATTATCTGCAGGACTTTCATTCTCCAGAACACTCCATTCTAGGCTACCAGGGAGACAGTGATGAACACTGGAGATATGTCCCTATTTTTGTGGATTCATGTTCCAGAGAGGAAGAGTTGCAATTTTGTTCATATATGATGCAGAGAATTAGTGCAATGGAATCACTGGTTTCAGTTGGAAATAATTGAAGGCTGCTCAAAGCATATCTGAGTATAAATATCTCATGGGAAAGAATCTATTAGAGATAGATCAGAAGTGAAGAGGAGCCATAGTGAGAAGAGGTTTGTTAAATTCTTGGAGTTGAAGACAAGAAAAATGTGGCCCGAGGAATAGGGTGGCAAGATGAGGTTAAAGAGCAGGGGTTTCCTCTGTAGTTGCCCAGGACTTGTCTAGAGGCAAGGCTGGTTAAAAGTGGAGCCATGGATGACTCTAAGCAGGAGAGGGCTTAATATGCCTACCTTGTAGAGAACAGAGTATAATGGAACAGAAGAGGCAGCAGAAGGAGTCGGAGTGTAGGTGAGAAGTGCTGACTTGTGCTAGATTCCTGAGTGAAAGGAAAGAGAAGTGAGACTAATTCAGAAAAAAAAATAGTTTCCAAAATTAGATTTTTGGAGGATCCATGATACCTATTGATGAACTAGAAGCAAGAGGTGAGGGTTTTGTAAAAAGAGGAATCAAGAGTGGAGCTGAGTTGGGCGTATATGTACTTGGATGGATGATAGCTCCGTACGACTCAGATGGTGAGAATCGGAGGAGGAACAAGGATGGAGGGAATTCAGAATTCACTGCAGCCTTATGAAATAGAGAAGAGGTACCATATGCACACATGGGGCTATCATAAAGGTGATTGGGTATGATTCTGGAGTTTTGGCAGATAAGGGCTGAGATACCTTTGGTGACTTTATCAGTCAGCAACTTGGGAAAAAAATGGACACCGTATTTAAATGGGACAAAGAAGGAGGATATATGAGGGAACTCTACACAGTTGTGGGCAGAGTCAACACAAGCCAACAAGGGATGGAAAGAACCCCAGAGCTAGCAAGAAAGGGAAGTCACTTTTAGCTGAGCATCACTAGTTTAAGGGGAGGTATGGGAGGGCTCCTGGAGAGAGAGGTGGGAGTCATATCAGAAATGGGCACTAAGATTTTATGACTTGGTGGGGAGGAACTCCTTTCTTCTTACCCCCAGTCTTCTGGCTCCTTTCATTGGCCAAACACAGTGGGAAACCTGGTCCTTCTGAGTATGCGTGTGGCAGAGGCACCATCCTGGGGTACCAGTGGTGATGGGGTGAGCATGAAAGTAAGAGGAGAGGAAAGGAGAGAGAATTGAGGCAGGAGGCCCATGGGCAAGTATAAAATATGAAAAGACCACTGGAATCCATAGGCATAGGTGTGAAGTGAGATAGGTCAACACAGCTGTTTCTCTGCCCCAGCCTCTCTCAGATGCTAAGGTCACGTATGCAGGAAATGGCCTTTGCCCCATGAGCACGAAAGGGTTGGGGAGTAGTCGGTGCTTGCAGCAAAGCACCACTTGGAAAAATTCAGCTGGTGCTCCAGTGTCCCTTGTATTTGGGTAATGTGTCTCTAGGTCGTCAGAAACTCTCAGTCCCATCCCATTTTCACACATGAGTTTTACTTGCCTGGACCTGTGAGGATTTCACAGGATCATGGCCTAAATCATGAAGCAATTTATGAAGACTTTATGTTTTCTTAATAGTCAACCACCCAGACTCATTTGATTATCTCTTTAGCAGAGATGTGTTAAAGACCATTGGCTCTGGTCCTAGACTGCATGGCTTGAATTCTGGTACTGCCACTGTTAGCTGTGTGTCCTTGGGCAGATCACTTAATCTCTCTACTTCAATTCTCTTATCTGGAAAACAAGGATAATAACCATAATTCCTTCAAAGAATCACTTGAGGATCAAGTACATTAATGCTTATTTAATGCTAAGACTAGTACATGGATGATAGACTGTGTCCTATAAATATTAACAATTATTATTGTTATCATTCACATTATGTGTAGGGCCATCAGATAGGGGAGAAAACAGCCAGTGGAAGTGGAAAAAATTTTGCTTTCTTTTTAACATTCTTCCCCCTTCAAGCAGATCACTGCTGGTTGTCATTGAGTGCAATCAACTATCTTTTCTAGTTTTTTTTTTCAATGTGAATTGAAACTGACATTTAGAGCAATAGTGAATGAGCTGAAAGAGCAGAAGGAGCATTGAACTTAGAAGCCGTGAAACCAACCAAGTTCCAGCACAACTTTGGGCAGGTCATGACAACCTCCTTGATTTAAAGATAAGGACATTGAGTCCTAGAAACTTCACTGTGTGATCTCCAATATCTCTCCCAGAAAGTTTAACAATGATTTCCAAACAGTGCTAATCCTAAGTGAAAATTTTACCCCCCCCACCACCCCCAAAATACATGGAAAAGGGAACTACACATAAAAGTTGGTTAAGTATAGTGTTTGTTTCTTCCTAGTCTTTGTCAAGGAAAGACTATGTTGGTCCTTCACATTGAATTTAATGTTGAGTGGAGTGGGGGACATAAGTCAGAAAATTTATTAGTCTTCATATCCAGTTATAAGACAATTTAAGTGAAGTTCACATCTTCTTAGTAGTGAAAGGATATGGCCCCGCAGTGCTGTTCTAGGCACTGAACATTTTTGTTAGTGCTCAGCTTTTCTCATGCAAAGTATCTTTGACCCAGACACTGTACTTTGTAACCCCATATGGAGACTTACATCTGATCCATTGCTTCCTCCGAGTCTTCTGCTCACCTGACCCTATAATGCCTCTGTCTACTCCATTCCAGTAGTCAGAGAAATTTCTCTGACTGTGGTGAGAAGGCCTCCATTTAGTATATATACTGAGAGTATGGGTGCTGACCCATCTAATTTTAGAGTGAGCAGAAGATCTGAAAGCCCAAAATGGAGCTGACAGCCCTCTGACTCAGCTTTTGGTTTTCATCCTTTTCTACTTTGACTGAAAGGAAATGCTTTCAAAATGGCAAGGCTAATATTTTTATTTGACCCAAGCATGGCATCTTTGTGTTCCCTTAAATATATATTGGACTGGACCCTTGAGGGTTTCAGAGATAGGTTGCACTTCCTTAGCAAGAGCCCAGGGCTGGTGCCCTTATGATCAGATTGAATAACACTAATACTGGGCTGAAAAACTGAAAGACAAATGAACAAACCCAGTGTGTCACAGGCCAACCTTTTCCCCCATTCCTTTACAAATGAAAGTTTATTAAAAGAAGTACTAACTCAAATCGCAGAGTCCTGTGTTTGAAATAAATGGTCTTGCAACAAACATTTCCGTCTGTAAACGTCTAAACCTTTCAAGAGATTAAAGGAAATTAGTGCTGGCGTGTTTCATTAATTTGGCACCACAGTGGAGGAAATGTGGTACTCATTTCATTTGGGTGGATTATGAAATGTGTCAGTTTTTCCATTCTCTTTCTCCAGGGCATTTTTTTACTGCAAGGCCTGTCATGATGACATCACAGATCCCAAAAGAATAAAAAAATGTGGCTGCAAACGGCGTAAGTAGTGCTTCTTTCTCCCTCCCCTCCCTCTCCTCCTTTCCAAACTTCGTTTCCCATCTCCTCTGCCTCTTAATGAGAAACACTAAACATCAAGAGTTTTCTTGAAAATGTTTATGTTTCATCCAACAGTTTAAAGAGACATGAAATAAATACCTGTCCTCACAATATTAGAGCAGAGGATGAAAAAGCACCACCATCAACTAGTAGAGAACCTAGTACCTCTTGATTCTAATTGGATGCCTAGGTAAATGTGTCCAGTTGAACATAGTAAGTATGAAGAGGCTAAGACCATGGATGAGGGAATGTTTTGCATAGTGATGTCTAGTGAATGGGGGACCACCAAGCCTAGCAGTGACTGTACTGAGAGGGAAACTGAGTGTGAGTGCTTGATCTACCAAGAACTGACATTTGGTACTAAGGGCCAGAGTTTTCCATCGGATGCGCTCTGACTGTTCCAAGAAAAGAATGTGGCCATCACCAGTGAAACTTGTTTGCCATTGCCCCCATCACCCTCAAGCATGGTATTGGTCCTTAGATTGGGCCCAGTAATTTTTGGTCTATCCTGTCTCAAACCACTTCCAAACGAGCTTGCCAGCGGGGCTTCTTGAGAAAAACATGGTAAGTCGGGAATGTTGGATCACGAGTTCCCAAGAAGTCAATACTTAAAGTGGGCTATGCCTTGAGAAAACCATGCCTTATGCAGTAATTACGGTGTACTGCCTAATAAAAATCGTTCACAAACTAGAGAAAACAATAATAATGGTGCATTTCTTCATACGGTGATTTAGTGTTTTCAAAGCTCCTTATGATCATTATTGTCTTTGATCTTCACCATAACCCTGTATAATTGGCAGAGGGTGTTATTTATTCTATTTTACTGAAAGCGGAAACCAAGTTTCCAAGTTTAGTGAGAGGATGAGATTGCTGAGAACATAGACTCAACTGACAGGGGTTCAGATGAACCTAAGGGCGCTAATCTTTTTGTTTTGTAACAGAGAAGAGCTAGATGGGTGTCCTTGAGTCTTATAAGTGAGAACAAAAAAGGCCATAAAATAATTTTTCACAAGCAGAAACCAGACAGCACCATCATGGGATTGGAGCTGACTGGACAGGAGGATGAGAGGGGAGCTCAGACCATGGGGAGGACATGTTTTTGCATAATGATTTCCAGTGCACATAGAACCACAAACTGTAAGGAAGGCTGATCTAAATGCATATATTTTTCACTTTTCTCCTCAAGGGAGAAATGCTAAATGTTACATACATCAGATATAAATATTGCTCTGCTGGAGCATAGTAAAGACCTCAATCTCTAGGTCAGTTTCTGTCAAAATCTCACCGTTTCCTGTGTTTTGTGTGTCTCAGGTTCACTGTTTAGTTCCCTTCTGCTAAATTTACTCAAGATATACAGTCTACCGAGTCCTTTTTCCAATTGTGACATATCAGAGCAAAAGGCTCTAACTTTTCAGGGCCTTCCACTACTCTGGTACTGACAACTTACAGGATGACTGTCTACCATCATGCAAAGTGCAGAAAAATGCACTTCCTGTTCAATCCTCCAAACTCCACGATTCGTCACAGCAGGTACCACCATTCCCACTGCTTGGTTGGCTTTGAACACAAAAGTTCAGATTTGCTGGCCAGCCCTATCCTGGATCATTCCCCCCACCAGAAATACAACATCCTGGGATAAAGTAAATTAGAAAAAGTAGCACATGCAAGAGAGTTGAAACAAAGCTTGTAGTGGAGAGGGTTCAGAAATGCAGGAGTCGTAAGACCTGTAATTCATGTCAAGATGTTCACTGGAGAGCCTGGTTCCTTGGGGACTGGGGACTACATTTCTCCACCTTTTGAGTTATTTTATTGTTCCAGTTACCATTTTTGGTGATAGAGCTGGAGTGGATGAACAAACTAGTAACTGGCCTTGTGCAGCCTTCCCTCCAGTGAATGGGGACAAAAAATGATTATGGACACAGTGAGAAACACCCACACAGAAGCAAGATGGGAGCAGAGACTGCTGAGTTGGAGGAGCATGTGGGGATGATGCTTTAGCCAGAAAGGTCTAGAAAGAGGTAAAATGAAGTCCAGGTCTAGGGAATTACAAGGGAAAATGCTGAGAGAGGAGTAAGTCTGCTGTGTTTGAGGAAAGGGAGGTCCCTGAGATTGGTGGGTTTGGGAAGATAGTAGTGTCAGAAAATATGCAGGGAATGGAGTAAGACACTTGATATTAGGCTCATAATATGAAACCATTAGAATATTTTAAGCTAGCAAATTGAATCATCATGGACCTCCCTGATGACTTAACGGAGAAAAGACTCAATGGACACAAAGGTGGAAGTACAAGAGAAAGTTTTTCTGATGCCTGCTCTGATTCAGCAGTGAATATTATTGGTTACTAGAGTGGAACCCAGAAGACAATTATTAAAATCCCTCGAAATGAGGATTCAACTGCCATGGTGTGTTTTAATGTTGGTTTCAGGCAAGCCAACAGTAGCTAACTTTAACTTCTCCTGTAGGGTAGGGCACATAAGTATTTGAAATAATTTTGTTCTTTTCTTTTCTCTTAATGTTGGTTCTACTTATGAAGGATATCACTGCCCATCATGCATGCACAGATTGCTGCCAAAGAACTGCTTTTGTAAAGCCAAGCCAGTGTGACCAGGGCCTCCCTCCCTCTCTCGGCCACATCTGCCTTGGGCTCCTCATCTAATAGTGGCCCTTGGCTGCTATGTTAATATTTGGTAGCAACCAGAATTGTCCCAGTATTGTCCTTCCTAATTAAAAGGCCACAGAAACCCATGTTACGAATGTGTATGTGTCAGGGGTGGTTAGAATAAAATGAATTATTAGAGGCATTCCAGGCATGTGAGGAAATTGGGAAGGATAGGTTTGGGTTGCAAAGAGACCTTCATTAGAAGGAGCTAGAATTTCTTATAACTCATTAGGGGATCCCCCGGCTTTGGAACACACATTGTTGGTGCTGTGCATTGCAGAGGGCAGCTGGCTCACATCATTATTTGCCCAAACATCTTAGGCCAGGTGTTAAGAACTCACTTTGGGATGAGACCTCCCTGTGAGGCCAGAGCTCACAGTCTCTGGTTTCTGTCCACAACTTCCTAACCCTCATTACATCCAGCCCTTCCCACCCCTCCTCCACTTCCCCATCCCTTTCATTCAGTAACCTTCACCGTATCAATTAAGATGGTCTGGAGACATATAGAGTATAGAGGTCCATTTTCTGGAATTCTGTGATAGTACAGTTTAACTTTTGCATTTCTTTCCATTTCTTCATAGCTCTTCATCAAGGAAAAGAGTCCAGTTCAGCCATCTGGCCAACGAGCAAGCTCTCAGAGTCTACTATTTACTCATTTCCTTTTTTCTGTACAACAAACCTGGCCTAACCATTTGCGTTTTCTCTCCCAGCCTCTAAAAGTTTGCCAAAGGGTGGACTCCTGCAGGACAAGTCATGTCTAAATTGATGTGTTTGAAGGAATTTTCTTTAACTTATAATCATTGACATATTTTTTGATTTATTTTTTTCCTCTGTGCTGCCTTGGAATACGGCCCCTACTCTATTTTAACTGCACACTGATAGTGATATATTGTGAGTAAAACGGGTTCCCAGCAGCCCGGAGTCCAGTTCCCCCTGTCTTTCTCTAGAAGAGAAACTTCTTTTATTTTCTGTGCAGTTTCAGTTTCTTTTTTTCCCCCCTTTTGGTTTTTATGTTGCATGTAGCAGTGATATCATGCCCCAACTCCCTCATCCAACATGGTCTGCAGAATACCCGGGAGCTGGAGAACCCCGAGTGCAGGGGACCCCCATTATGTCCATCCACCATACCACATCCTCCTGCCCCAGCCTCCTGCCAAGTCCTGGCACCGTCTTATTTTTCCACTTGAAAATAAGATGGGACATGATGAAACAGTGTTTCCCTTGAAGGTCATGTATCAGTACCTGTAGGAGACACTGAATAGGCTGAAGTAATTGCCACAATGGCTCTAGAGATGCCCCATCACCCCGAGTCATTGGCATGCTTGCCTTTAATAAATTATAGTCAGCTCCTTTTGCCCTTGAGCTTGATTTCCTATTCTTAAGGAAACACATATTCTACATATATATTCCTCTGTGGTGATATATATTATATATTTATATACGACATCTACAGGTACTTTATATGTAAAAATGCATATTTTTATATATAAGTGTAGAGACATTTTATAGAGTGATGTCTTTAATATATATATGCCTCTCTACATGAGAAAATGTTTAGGGATCTAATTGGACCCCCAACTTTGGGACTGTAAGTATCTAAATTTCTGTACAAATATTTCCATAGAGATGACTATTTCCTACAGTCTGTGACATCCCCTTATTTTAAAATAAAGCTTCTCCTTCAATCATTACTCACTAGGCCTTTCTGGGCATGAGACGTTATAGAAGATACATTTACTTGTCTGCGCTTAAAAGGTGAACCCAGGAATTTTCTCCATTTTGTTAATGTGCATGATAGAGGTTAGAGTAAAAGAAATGTAATGTTTCCAAGTCCCTAACTTCCTCAAGGAGTAGAACTCTCTTACCCGACACGGTGTGGTGACCTAAAGGCCAGCACTTTAGCTTGCAACTTAGAGCAATGCTGCTTTTAGTAGCACCAGCAATAAGCATTGGGTCTTTCCTTCCACATTTGCAACTTCATACAGGACAATACTCAACCTGAAAGCCAGGTCAGTTCACAGCTCTGGAATTTGGAGATGTCACAGACCTCAGTCTCCCCACATTCCTTTGCAAGAGGCAACTTGATCATCTGATTTGGGCTGGTCTTCAGAGTTCACTGAATACAAACAAAACAGAAAACCTCGCTCCAGTTTGCAGCACACATCTGCCAAAGTGGACTCCGTGGCTCCCTTCTGCAGAATAACTTTCAAGATAGCTTTAGGGTCTGGCCCCTTCCAAACCTGTAAAACTGCCTACTGTATCAAAAGAACCTTTAGACACAGATGGGAAAATGTGATATTAATGAACGTACAGTTCTAGTGGCAAATGCCATTGTCTTTCTCAGCCACAGTGTGTGGTGGAGACCAGAAATGCCGAGCTTGCACCATGCTGCTGACATCATTTCGCTTTTCCTTTCCCCTCTTTCCAGCCTTGGAAAACCACTGGAATATATTTCTTTTCCTTCTGGAAGGTAATAGGAGGAATTTTGCTAAGTGAAGATATCAGTTCTTATTTACAGGACTTGAAAGAATATTCTGTGATTCCCAGAGTCAAGACAAGTCAATGCTTCAACCTTATACCTTGGTGGACATTCCCCCCTCCCCCCATGGATATTTTTACTTTTTAAATTTGCTTACTGCTGAGCATCTGAAGTATTCATCCAGAGTTCAGACTCATTCTTGGAAAGAATCCTTTCTTTAGTGGCCTGGTTTTAAGCAGGAGGATATGATCTGAAAAGTGTTTGTGACGTGGGCAGATTTTTATTTTCTTCCATACAAGTCTTCCTGGAGAATTTGCTCATTCAAAACCTAAAGTATTTTTCCCTCTGCAGTTGGAAAACTCCACCTGAGCTTCTCAGCCCAGCTCTGCTTTTTCTGTCCCTTCCACCCACCCTGGAAATTAAGATTCTGCTGTTGGAAATTGGCTGACAATTTGGTTGCTGATGCAGGAGGCAGATGGTGCTGAGAACAGGATGGAGTCCAACTCCCTCTTCCATCCCAGGCTTGGCTCACAAAGGCTAGCCAACAGAGAACCTGAGTTTGAGAGCTGATTGTCAGTTTGACGTGAGGAAAAAACAGTAACTAAGCCACATTTACAGCAGCCACTTCTCCACGGGTTTCTTTCTTGGGATCACGACCTTTGAAAGGAGAGGAAGAGGTGTCCAAGAGTGTGTCTGAGAAGTCTTCCTGTTTGAAACACTGAGGAGTAACCGGATAGCTTGGAGGCACTCCATTAGGGAAAGACTTTTGTTTCATCTCTACAAATGGCAGTAGGAGTCATAATGGAAATATTGGATGAATATCCACTTCATTGTGGTGAAGGAAAGCCCATAAAAGCTTTTCTTCCATTGTGCAACTGCTAGGATAGAGTCCTTAGGAGGAAGGTGAGGGTCTATTTCTTGGCAACCACATAACCTCTTTGAATCTGGCACTAGTCCAAGAATAAGAACCTTATTATGTGGTCCAGAGAGAAAACTGAGTCCCTAGAGGCTTATATATCTGCCTTCCCTGAGTCAAGGCAGCCTCTGGGAGCAATTAATTGAGCATAAAGTTTCAAGAACCCAAAGACGGAATGACAAGTAGCTACATCATTCTCACTTCTCAGAGTCTGTCTGATCCATGTCTCTGGAAGCTGCCACAGCACTCTGTAGTCCTAACTCTGTGGACCGGGGCTGCACAACCAAGATACGAGCAATTTCCCACTCTTGGCAACTCTAGGAGCATCTCCTAGACCGTCACCTCTGAAAAACCACTGTGATTTGCAAGAAACCATTGAAGTTACACTGTACACAATCCAATTCTTGGGAGCTTCCAGGTTCTCACTCTGCTCTCTTTAGTGCCAATGTCGATTATAGCTGTTCTTCCACGGGGATCCACTAGATGTCCTCAGTGGTCTACTTTGTATTACTGCTGAAATCCTGGGCTAAACTCTCCCCTTTCAGAGGATTGGAAACGAGTGCCTGTGGTGATTTATGTAAAAGAAAAAAAATCAGCAAACAATAAAGAAGAGGGGACACTTTATGTGGCCAGAGAATAAAGAAAGAACTTATTTCTGCTTGAGAATTTTCAACGTTGCTTTTTGAAAACCTAAGTTTGGGGTTGGAAGTGGCACTGTGGTATTGAAATTGACCTTGCCCCCTTGACATCATCTGAAGACAAGGAAACAATCAACCAGAACGGGAAACAAAAAACACCAGGGGTTCTGGACAGCGATGAGTCACTGAAATAAAATCAAAGGATCAGGAAGCCAGAGAGAATGTTGGGGGTGGGATTTTCCAAATTAGGAGGTCTACAACTTAATTTTGATATAATTTTATTTTATAACCTGGGAGTATAATTTTACACTGAGAGTCCAAGCCTTCTGGAATAGCTACTACCCAGGGAGGTGAACCTTCATCCATTTTTTTAGACTAAAAGTATGTTCTTGTTTGTGACTCATAGTGGCCCTGGAAAGCCTCTGACCGATCATTCCCCAGATGGGGGCTGAATGGGCTTTACCTTTAGAGAGGATCTGGAAATGTGTAGGTGAAGACACCTGAGAGGGGGGATCCTGTAAAAATGGATGACTCCACAAATAGAGCAAAAGAACTGCCTGTCCCAACCCATGGTCCCCTGGGCTAGATAATGTTATTCACACAGGTTTGTCAACGTGTGGGACTCGATCATTTTTAACCCTTCCTGTTTTGTCTTGGAGCCTCTCATTGGTCATTCTTGCTGAGTTTCTGTGTGTGGTGCTTATTTGTCTTTGAGATTTCTATTTAGTATTTGGTGTGAGTGTCATAAGGATGAGTGGAAAGGAATGACGAGTAATAGCATGTTTTCTTTTTTATGCATATGCTGCTTTGGAATGTGACTGCTTATAATTAACATTTAATCTTCTTATAGAAAATGTCTTTTTTTTTTTTGCTGCTTCGATTACCAGTTTCAGCCTGTTCCTGCATGCTAACCGTATGAAATTTTAGAACAATGCATGGTCTCCAGCGCAGACAATAATAATGGTTGCAAACAGTCCCTGAAAGGCCCTGGTTTGAAGTTGTGTTTCCTCCTGAGCCCTTATGAAGTAGGAGACTTAAGTCACCCATTATGATGGACTTAGCTCTGGCAAAATCATTTCAAAAATAATTCCACCCCCGTCCTCCCCTTCCTTGTCCTTAAAGATGGTCTATATATAAATAAGAACTTTCTTTCCCTATAAATGTGTCAGATTCTATTATTGTATATGAACCCAAAACGGCAGTATGAAAATGAAAACCAGGGACTGTTGCTAATGAGAGGCATAGCATTTCAGAGGTTGATGGGCTTCGCTTCTGCTACAGCATTTGATTAAAAATTTTTTTGAAAACAATTTATCTACAGTGAAACAAAAAAATCATCCTCATTTCCTTCCTCAGTGTAAATAACAAATCAATATTTCTAAGGGGGGAGAAAAAGAAACAAGGAGGGGGTGGGGGGACAAAAAAAGCGAGTGCTCTCCAAACTGAATACCAGATCTGGATGCATTTAAAATAACTTTATTTTGAAGTCAATTGAAGACCTTTCCCCCTTTCTTGACTTCAGTCACTGCTGCGTGGAGTATCTGGGCATTCACACCATACCTTCTAAACACTTCTGATTCAAATGCTATAGTGGAACCTTCATCCCCTCCCGAACCCCACTATTTTTTTATTTTTGGGTGAAAGCTAAGCTCAGGAATGATGAACCGCTCATTGAACAGGACTGGGGCTGCATGATGAGGCCCTAAGCAATGGACTCGCTAAGATACGAAAGGAACATGTCACTGAAAATGTGAACCAAGTTTACAGGAATGGAATTGCTGCTGAAGAGATCTCTCATTCATCTCTGCCAGTGCCTGTTCTTCACAATCATAACGTTACCCTTGCTTGACAAATATACTGTATGGCAAGTCATAAAGGTCTTAGAACAGGACTTGACCCATTTGAGAGATTTAAACCCCTCTTCCTAGTGACTGTAACATTCAAAGAGGGCAAAACCACAAGCCGTATTTTAAAATAAGAGAGCAACCATTCTCCACAAAGGGAAAGAAAGAGGCGGGGAATGACTTTGAGAAGGGAAGGTGTGGGTGCCGGGAATAACAACTCCTGGCGAAGTTTACTATTTGACCACGATGCTTGGAATAAATATGAATTTTTCGCCTCTCTTCCGAGAGAAGCAGATCACTTCATGCTGAGTGATAAGCAAATAGGCTTGTCAGTTGTGGCATCAATGTGAGGTTACAAAAAACTTCTCACGGAATTTCTGAATAACTGAAATATCCTTTGGCTAGAAGGGTAAGGTGAGGGAGCTGGAGAATCGCTGCAGTGGAACCTTCAGCTTTGGGAGGTTTAGCACTTTGGTTCACCAGGCAGCGAGGCACCCCTGCCCCCTGCATGCTGGCTTTGAAGCAGCTGCCAATGCTACATGCAGTTCTCCATAGGATAGTGTACCTGACACCTAATCTCTTATTTCATGTCACACTTTTTTCATCTGTTTCCGCCGCTATTTTTTTTATATGAGGAAACAGTGAAGGATTCACCAATAGTCTGGTTGCTTCCTAGAAATTTTGGTGGGAGGGGAGAGAAAAGCAGATGCGATTTTGAGATTCTCTCGACTTGAGCAGAAAATACACCCATGAGTAGTTAAATGCATTCCAATAGACCAACGTTCTCATATGCTCTTGGTGATTTCTTATTTGTGCACTGCCTCTAATGTCAAATACGCAGCGTTAGCCTTGAGTAGCTGCATTTCTTATATGGACAGATTTGGATATTTGTTCTGTCAAGAGTAAATTTAAATTCCTGTAGGCATCATGTAAACTCACTCTGGGGAAGTTCAGCGGAGGCATCCCCAGATTCTATATTAACACATAATCGCTTCGCATCTAATTTGATGAAAGCTTGTCCCTGGCTTTGCCTAATACCCAGAAATGGATGGAAATTAGAAAGCCTACATATTAGATATTTTTGCATCTTGCAAAAATCATTTATTGTACCAAATAAGGAAGTAATTGATTGGCTATGTGTATATCTGTCCTCCTGTATTAATTGTGCCTTGGGAAGATTATGTTGGCTATATTTTTTGCTGTCTGTAATGTGCTTTTTTCCTCATCGAAGATCCCGATTATAATCAGCTGTGTCCTTTTGCTGTGGCCACCGGCTTTACCTAGAGAAGAAAAATAATATACCACAGCTTTGGGGAGACTATAAAGACAATTCACATTTTCTCTGCTTTTTTGTTGAATGTACAATCAAACTGTTACCAACAGTCACTCTGCATTCTGTTTTGGGTCAAGACTGTCAATGTGAACTAAGACCTGTGTTAAATCCCTTCAGCCCCCTTACAGCTGCCTTGCTGAGTGTGACCTTGCCATTAACTGCCGCTCTTCCTCTCCTCCCATCCACCCACATGGTTTTAGCCAAGATGTCCATCTACAAGAGAATGAGACGGGCATGTTGTTTTGATTGCGGACGTTCTGAGCGTGACTGCTCGTGCATGTCAGGCCGTGTGCGTGGTAACATGGACACCCCTGAGCGAGCCTTCCCACTCTCTTCTGTCTCTGTTAATGATTGCTCCACCAGTTTCCGTGCCTGTAAGTTTAACCCCGACACACACAGTTCCGTGTCTGTGCTGTCTGTGGTATCATCTCCGTCTTGTGCTGTGCCTGTGGTTCTGTGAGTTTGTCCGGCTGGTGTTTCCCTCCTACTGTGACCTGGTGTGTGGTGACATATTGCTGCTGTTGCCTGTTGTTTGTGCTGGGGAAGGCCTGCCTTTCCTGCTCAACTCCCTGTGCTTCTCTCAGCGTGCAGGACTATAGAATTGCAGCCGGGCGTTTCTCTCCTTTAAATAGGCATAAGTGGAAATGAATGTGCTAGCAAACCAAATGCTCTGTTTATCTGAGAAGTGTGGAGATGTATAGCTTTTATACTTTAATATTGGGGGGACTGCCTATTAGATTGGGTTGAAGAAGGAGAAGACTCTAGAGAGAGTAAGTTAACTCTAGCATTAAATTGCTTCGGGTGAGCTTAGTTTCCAAAATACAGCAGTGTTTACCTGCAGATGGATTTTTTTTTTATTATGTCTCCCTAACCTGTATCTCATTTCTCCAGTGCCAGATTGTGTCCTGTGTTCTGGAAAAGAACGTTCTAAATCTGCCAACCTATATAGACTGATTGATTTTAGAGTACCCCCTCCCTGCCCCCCACTCCCCAGAAAGATCACTAATTCAAAGGATTGTTCCATAAATAGCTTTTATTTTTCCCATGTTTAACCTTGATATGGTGTAGCAGTTGTGGTACAAATCACAATGAAAACTGTCAGCTATGAGCCTCCCTGGTTTCCTCGAGACCACAGGCCTTCGGGGGCAGTTTTCTTTGTCTCCCACAAACTCACAGATGTTGAAAAATTTGCCAAGGTATTGCACCTGGTAGTCAGCAAAGCTAAGCTATGCCAGATACCTAAGATTTTCCTAATCCTTATCATCAACACAAACTTTGATAGAGATTTACTCTATTAAAAGCTGCAGCTTGTACATGTTGGATATGGATCTTTACCTAAGGTAGAAGAGGGTTGTGGTTTTCACTGAATACTTGGGTGCCACGAAGTATGACGATTAACCTTTTTTATTATTGTTGTTATTACTATTGTTGGGCTGAAGTGATAGCACGATGGGTAGGGGATTTGCCTTGCACACAGCAGACTCGGGTTTGATTCCTCCGTCCCTCTCGGAGAGCTCAGCAAGCTACTCAGAGCATCCCACCTGCACGGCAGAGCCTGGCAAGCTCCCCATGTATTCGATATGCCAAAAACAGTAACAACAAGTCTCAAATAGAGACGTTACTGGTGCCTGCTCGAGCAAATCGCTGAACAGTGGGAGGACAGTGCTATTATTATTATTATTGTTTTGGAGACCACCCTAAATAGTACTCAGGACTTACTCATAACTTTGTGCTCAAGGATCGATCACTCCTGGCGAGTCTCAAAGGACCATCTGGGACACCAGGGAATCCATCCCAGGTCAGCTTCATGCAAGTCAGGCACCTTATCTGCTGCACTGTCTCTCCACCTGAACTGTTAACCCTCCTTCCAGTTTTGTTAGCATGGGAAATAGGCAGTAATTCTTCCTTTTTTTTGCTTCTTACTTCTCTCTGAAAGCACCCGTATATTTATTGGTGACCATGTTTCTATTTCCTCCTTTTCAAAGTATCCACAGTAGGTTGGACACTATGATAGGGTTTAATTGACACTGGAAGCAAGGAAGGAGAACACTTCGCTCATGAGCATCGAAGGCCCTGAAAAGCTTGCTTAATTAGCCTGTGAAGCGGTTTCAGCCTGGTATGCTATGACAATAGTTCAGTGGAGACTTCTAGGGCTAAGGAAGTTTTGAATTTCCTGTATAGAGCAGGATGCTGTGGGCATGACCAGAGCAGATGTGTGTACTTGAAGTTCAGATCTGAGATATGATCTGGGTATCATGCTGTTCTAGAAGCATTTGGAAAAGTTAGATCTAGAGTCTAGTGAGTCATCCTCTCTGAACCATCCTTCCCTGCTTCTTAGAAACTGAATTCATGTTTCAAAGTGATAGCTAATAAAAATTGTCAAGAGAGCTTTTGGACAATCCCAACCACTCCCAACTGGTCCCAAGTTCTAGAAAAGAAGCTTCCTTTCAAATCTTTTCTGTGAATTTTACAGCATAAATCTTTGTCTTTTTATTCTCACTCTAAGAATTTTCTCTTTTCTAGGAGACTGTCTTACTGTGGACTGGGTCTACAGAAAAATAGGTCTATCAGGTGGCAAGACATTGGGGAGAAAGAGCAAAGTTGACTCAGGAGCAAGAATGCACAGTTCAGCTTCATTCCTGTGATGTTGATGATTATAACCACCAACTGCTTAGGCTACACATATGCCAAAGGAGTAACTGTTGTTTTCAGATAACCAATGGATTCTATCACCTTGACCATTTAGTGGAGAACAGAGCTTTGGCTCTAAACCAGGGCCTTGAGGTCACTTCTTAGCATTGGCTATACATACCAGTCATAGCAAAGCCTGATCCCTGTATGAATCCCATGATATCCGGTATGTATTATTTCTTATTTATCCAGGATGAACTATCACTGGGGACATTTCTCAGTTCTGCAATTTAATCCAGGCTTTGATAGAGCCCAGAGGAGGAAAACTTGGGGTGGAATCGTTTGGTTCTCTCAGCAACATCCCGTGCCTGAGAGCGTTGTCTTTCCCACCTCTAAAATCAGCCCCACCATGGAAAGCAGGCAGACTGGGGGCTGTGTGTTGAAGCCTTAACTGGTACTGACAGCTCAGGCGAGGGGGGTGCCTACTCAGTTTCATCAGTCTTCCTGCCGTCGTCACTCCATCACACAAAAGCAGATTTCATCCGTCCCTGTGTGAGACCACTCACCTTTGACCGTTAATAATAAGTTAGAAAAATCCATTCCAATTTGAACCCCTTCATGCACCCACATAAGCCCTTCTTCTTCAATTAAAGGATGTCTGTCTGTATGCAGAATTCCACTGGCAAGGCTCCAATAGCAATCCTGGGCTTTCCTTGCGGGTGGTGGGACTGGGTGGTGCCCATTTGACAGAGCTGGTTGACTCAAAGAGCAGTGGTGAGAGTGGGCTTTTCATTAAATATGAGCAGATGTGAAATGTAGAGGGTTTGGCAATTAGAAATGGCAGGAGAATGGCCCTTGAATCAAAGTAAGGTCAGATGGGCGGATCAGATTACTTCTCTTACATTCTTTAGTTGTTCTGAAAATCATTCTGAATTAGTGTCAGCAGAACCATGATGGGTTTTGCCCTTTGTCTTTTATGCTGGGGCAGTATTGTTTCCCAAGACACTCATTAAAGGTCATTATATTATTACGGAACTTGCTTTGGTCAGAGTTTCCCAGTTGAGCCCGTGTGCTTTGGGGATGGCCTAATTCATTTCTCTCTCGCCTTTCATCGTCTCCCCTTTTCTTAGTTTTTCTTATAAGGGAAAGATTTCCGTTTCTGAGAGACTTTCAATTGAAACACAAAGTCCCATTATATGCTTTCTGAAGTGGGAAGAGAAGTAGCCAGTTCCCACAGGAGTGGTAATATATTAAAATTGTTCACACCATTTTTTAAGACCTGCCTTCCAACAGCAGGGAGCGCTGTGCAGCCCACCTCTCCTTGGAGCCATGGCCCACCTTACCCGGAGATTTGTTGTTAAGGCAGGTACAAGTCTAACTGTCTCCTCTCACACTCACAAATGTAAGGCCAGACTGTGCTGACACGAAGGTCCTCAGAGAAGAAGGACTTATTTTTAGAAGACCCACAAAACAAAGTGCCAGGAAAGAGGCAAATAGTTTTAAGGAGCCATTTCAAGATCCTCCTATTGAATATGGTAATCTGGCATTGGTGTACATTCTGCTTCTTTTCATCAGCCTGATTTTGTCTCTATTTCACCTCTTCTTGGAGGCGTAGGGATGGAACCCGAGTTTTCACCAAGCTATCTTCTTATACTATCAAATGGGGGGGGGTGGTGGTGAGGAAAAAGATGTCTAGCAACATACACATGCACATGAATATAGATTTAGGTTGCCATACATTCTGTTTCCCCTTTCTAAAATAATCTCTGCTCAGAATTTATTCTTACTATTAAAGTCTTAAGCTGATAGCTGATTGCTATGTAATGGAAAAGGACAATTAAAATTGTTATGTGACAACATAGGACCCTGTTGATTCAAACCCACTGAGACCTGCCTAATATATGCTGGCCACAAACCATCAGTTATCCAAACAAGAACAAATTAATCATGTGGTAGAGAAGCATATCTTTCCATTTGTGCTCAGAAGTAATTTTAGAGCAAGTACTTGTGTGATCTCTCTCACCAACCTTTCAATTTATTAACAGTTCAAACCTGTATAATTACATAAACCCTTTTGCAAACTAGTATAGCTAATTTTAAATTGTGCATGACTCTAGAGGGATAAATATAATAAAAAGAGGCATTCAACCCCTATGGTTGAGAGAAGTCCAATGAAATTAGGTTGAAGAGAGATGTAACAAAATCAATTCAAGTGTAGTCTTTGGTCTTGGCAGATTATAAACAAAAAGCAACCTATCCCAAGTAGCTTCTATCTTCAATAGAACTAAAGTCACTCCAGTGAACTAATGGCATTAGAAGTATGTAAAATCAGACACCAGGCAGGAGGAAGAGGAAATAGCTCAAGGAAGTGCCTCTCGTTGGATATACCCAGTACTGAAGGTCTTTAATACCCCTAGTAGGTTGATTAGATTTATTATACTACACTTTAAAGTTAGAAGCCTATAATTATCTCATTCCTTTTATGTATGGTTGATTTTTGATTTGGGGACCACACCCAGTGGTGCTCGAGGCTTACTTCTGTCTTTGTGCTCAGGGATCACTCCTGGCAAGGTTCAGGAGACCATACGTAATGTCAGGGATTCAAACCGGATCAGACGCATGCCAGGCAGGCTGTTTTACTGTCCCTTGGCCTTTTTAATGTATAGTTTTAAGCAATTTCCTAAGGTTTCTTAATCCTAATTTTTATTTATTGGGGGAGAGGGGGCTGGTTTTTAAACCTATAACTCCCCCTCCCCTTCCCCACCCTGCCCACTCTCATTGGTGACAGAAAATAGAAGGATCCCTAAAGGAAGTTCAATCTGAATCAGCTTAGCCATCTTTTTCCAAACATCTTTTTTTTTTAAAAAAGTCATGCCTTCTAAAACTGCATTTTCTTCCATTTTTCTTCTGCTCATTGTTGTGTGGTCTGTCTGCTCCTGTCTCTGTTTCTTTCCTGATCCCCTTCTCCTTCTCTCAGTGTTGATGAAACCAAACTTGAAAGTACGTTTTGGTTTCTACTCTAGCCCATAGATCAGTGTTGGCTAGGGTTCTCAATTGGCCATTGATACTTCATTCCAAGAGGTAATAGAGGAAGGTGAAAAGACCAGGAAGCCATTCATCTAGTCACTGAGACTACTGGTTTTGGAAACCAAGGACACTTCTTTGAGTAGCAAAGCTACAGAAGTCACTTCCTCTTGCTGCACGTTGTGGTGACCTGGTCTAGCATTTGGTTACCTGGAACTGTGCCTCCCTCAATGCTTAGGCGGCAGTCAGCTCATGAAATCAGCATTGTGGGGGAAAAATCATGTGACCATCTCAAAAGATCTCCAAACCAAAGAGGTTTCCATTCATCATGGATTGCTGGTGTATTCAGGTTAGAGTCAAATAAAATTGTTGGCTTGTCTGTTCCATGAAGACATGTTCGATGCATATGCGAAAGAGAAAATGAACTGGGCACAAAAATATGGGGGTTCTTCTTTTCAAAAGGAGCCCTTGGAAACAGGTTTCAGGTAGAAAGCAGAATTGTTAGAGAACAGGATTCTTGTAGACATCCCATCACTTGGGCACCGGGGCACCTTCCCAGCTGTAAGAGGTTTTTATAACTCACGTGGCTCTAAATGGACAAACTAGAAAACACGTTGGCGTGCCACAAGGAAGTTGAGCAGATACCCTCATGCGAGGTGACATGGAAATACATTTGCATTTTAATTTTAGGACAGTGGCCAGTCTATAGAATACTCACCCTGACAGCTCCTACCAGCAAGCAGCAGAGTCCCCATCTTGGCTCTGTGGTGGAGGACAGAGGTGGCTAGTTAGTCCCCCATCTCCCTCCCCTCTCTGCTATCTCAGGCGACAGATGCCAGGGCCAGCCCGCCTTCCACTTGAGGTTTCTTGTCAAGGCTGTGCCTTTAGCCCAAATCCTGACCTTTACGGTATGAAATAAAGTACTGATGAACAAGCAGAGGTTTGAATTAGAGCAGGCTTGGAGCAAATGTCAAGTCCATCTCTGCCTCCCTCTCCACCTGCACCAGGAGCCTGGATTTAGACCCAGTCTGGAGTTTGCAGTGCCTTAGGCTTTATGGGTCTGGGGAGACATAACTTATTAACAAAGAGTTATTAAATTTTTATCAATTTTACAACACAATGTAAATGCCTCCTATGAATCTACATTGTATTCATTATCATTTAAAACGTTAATTAAGTCAAAGTTGCATTTAATTTCTCTCTAAATGGGCCTCTGGGAAGAGGCTTTTAGAAACATCTGTGGGAGCTGCGACCCTCAGAGACAGGGAATCCCCCAGCCCACACTCAGGGTAGCTCTGATTTGATTGCTCTCGCCTGTCTGTGGCTAATTTGTTGTGATGCGATTAAGCATTGTCTCATATTAGTATCAGAGCTATAATGGTGTAAAGCCACCTAAGAGGGACATGGGGGGCAGCAAAACAGACTCCCTAGATCCTGCCTTCAAATCCTCCCCAAAGGGGCACTTGATCTCAGCCCCTCTGTTCTCAATTGTGCCTTGGGATTCTCCCTTCACACACTGGACCCAGTTGGATGTTGTTTTTCATCTCAGATGGACATTTGTCATCCAGCCATGGAAAATATCCTGATGTTTGGGATCTTTGACTCATGTTTAAGCCTTGAAGCAATGAGTAGGGAGCCGCGTAAATGGGAACCAGTTTCTGAACGGAGTGGATGTGTAGATTATGTCCATTGGTAAGGACAGGAAGAACTGACTGAGGTGGCTGGAAGTAGCTTCTCCAGTTTGAGATTCCTTGGTTTTTGGTGCTATCTAGAAAGGGCCAACTGCCCAAACAGATTGATGACTAACAGAAACTGAGGCTAGTGATTGTGCTTGTGAGAGAATCTGGCTGGTGGCTTCTCTTGGATCCCTATAGTAATGCCTCTTGCTATCTACATACAGGTACTCTGGCACTAGGATGTGCCATGTGTCTGGGGTGGTGGTTGTGATTAAATCTAACACCCACATAGCATTTGCTGCTTTGTGGGCTCCTCTTTAGAACCTTTGCAAATAGTAATGAGATCCCTACCATGAGGTAGGATGTGTGATTTGCAGTTGAGGCAACTGTAAATGAAGGCAACTCCATGGCATACAGTGCTCTCTACAGAGGAGCGGCAACTGAGGATGCTAAGCCAACTATATGTAAAGACTTGCCATGTGTCCCACAAATGCTCACTGGTACACTGGGATTTTTCCAGCAGGCTGGTTGGCTCCACAGCCTGTGAAATGGAGTGGGGTACTCCAGACATATACAATTGAAAACCAGTCATGAGAACTCAAGACTTGAGGGAGAGCTGGAAGAAAGAAGACATAGTACTTGGCCTTGTGAAGATGAGAGGGTACCTCCTGCTGCTCGACTTAGGAAAGACCTTCCAAGATGTAGCAGATGAAATGTGCTTAGAGAATGGAAGGAAAGGGGTGTTTTGTCCAATAGTAGCATGAGAAAGGCTGTGGTAGAGGGGAGACCTGAGCCTCTGTTGAACTGCTGGTCACCTGGTTTGCCTAGAGCAGGGGGAGTGCTGGAAGATGAGCCTGAAAATCAGCAGGGCTGGGCCATTGGTAGAGATCAGGCTTTGAGAGCCTGGGTTTTCATCTGGAGTCCAGTGAGGAGCAGTTCAAGTATTGATCATCCAAGAAGCAAGCTCCCAGGAATTGTTTGGGGAAGACATCCATACTGCTGTGTGAGAGGGGTCTGGGTCTAAGGATGCAGTTTGGGGCCCTCATAAGGATGGAGAATCCCAGCAGACTGAAATGGGCTATGGTTAGAGGAGTCTGGGCCAGCCTCTCTGAGTCTCAGGAAGGAAGGACTGCTCTGCGGCCTCCAGCACTCCACAGCTGAAGCACATTATCCAAATGCAAATGAAAGAAGTTAAAAATCTTTTTAAGGAAAGTTTAATTAATGACTCTGAAGCAGTTGAATTCCATTAGTTACATTTCTTCTGCTTAATTCCCCCCAGCTGACCTGGCAATGTTTGTCATTCTTACTTGGTCTCAACAGAGTTCTTTTCTCAGTGGAATAGGATGTGCTCAAGGCCTGGCCTTAACTGAGGACTTTTACCAGGCTGCCCCCATTGCCCCTGGTCTTGGGGAGCTTCTCCATGTCTATCCTTTTCCTAACCAGCATTTCTTCTTGCTTTCTCACTGCCCTCCCCATTTCTAGTCAAACTCACATCTTGAGTGTGTTGGTGGTGACAAGAGTGTGTTGGCAGTTCCCAACTGCTGGCATGAGTGGTATTGGCCCAGGCTGGGTGGCAGAAGCAAAGCAAGTGGGGGCCACCTACTGGGACATGTGACAGGCCCCAGGGTCTGACTCAGCTACTTGCAGTAGCTTCTGTTAGTGCTCCTGGGAATTCATTTTATTTGAAATCCCTGTCAATGGCCATGAGACTTTTCTCCTGCCGTCGTTCTCAGGGAGACAGCATGTCTCCTTACATCTATGGAGGGGAAAAAAATAATAAGTGCTTCACTTCCCATTCACTGGCAATCCACTGTAGTTTTCAACCACTCATCCTACTCCAGTAGAAATACGAAACACATTTCTTGTGAAGTACTGCCACACAAAATCCGAGGAAGTCATGTGGCGTTTCTAAGTACCATGGCACGAATTTATTTTCCTTTTTACTTCACTGTGCAGAAGACCTTTGTCCGTGTTCATCGTTTCTGTGTCAGCACCCATGACTGTGACATTTGTACACGCCATAAACCCAAGGGTCATTAAAACAACATGGAAAAGCACTTTTCCATGGCTTCCCTTCCAGTCAGTGGTGATGCACGTAGGCTGGGATTGGGTTGCAAAGTGGAATTAAGCAAAACGCACCCAACTGGTTGTCTGCTTTCTGTCCTCTCTTGGGGGCTTTCTTCTAGGCCAATTTCTGAATTCTCTAGATAGATGGGGAATCATCTGCCCTCATATTTCTTTACAGGAGTTCTGCTTTCCCAGCATTTCCTGAAGGAAACCTAAGTGAAATACAAACAAGTTCAGCATTGTCAGGCCCACACATTTGAAACCTCAAAGGACTTTGAAAAGACCTATTTTTTATCCAGCAAGACAGTGTTTGGTTTAAAGGGAGGTTCTTAACTTGTCCATAGAATCTTGTTCTGAGGAGAGTCCACTGAGGCTTGTATACATGAGCTGGGTAAACAGCCTGGAGACTCTGGCCTTTCTTTTCTGACCATCCCATCAGCCATCCTCAGAAAGCAATATCCTCCCCCACAATGGAAATAAAAAAGCAAGAGGAATAAAGCAAAACCCAATCTCTTCTGCAAGCTTGAAACCCTCCCTTCTGTCTCCTTCAATATAGAAAGGTGAGCACCAAGAAGTATTCCTCGATCTAGAAAGAAAATCCTGTGCCAAGTCAAAGTAGAAGCTTTTATTTCTTACTTTTTTTACACTGTATGTGTGTGGGGGGGAGGGGCAGGAGTAGGGGATGCTTGACTCTCACCTCTAGTCAAGGGGTTATTCCTGGCAGTGTTTGGGACCATGCAGTACTGGGATTGAACCCAGAACTCTTGCTTGCAGAGCATGCATTTAACCTGTTGAACTATCTATTCATCCCCAAAGTGGAAACTTTTGAAGGAAAGCAACATCAGGTACTAAATAAGAATGGCTATGTGAGACTTTTAAATGAAGTGAGAACGATTGCTCTCTGGAACAGGAGCCATGGCTGCTCTCTGGAATGGGAATGTACTGACAGTGTATAGAAGGGCATCTGCAGGCCACAGAGTGAGTCCAGGGACTGTTGGGAGTGGAGCTGACTCCTTGCATTAAAGTTATCTTCAGTTTGGCTGACTTTGGTATTCTGGACTTAGGCTAGAAAGGACCTAGGCTATCTTACTTCCCTCAAGTTCAGAAATGTACCATGCAGGTGTCCTTTGCTATGCTTGGCCTATTGGCAAGAGTATCTGAGTAGTAAATGTCTTGAAGGATTCTAACTCAGTAAATATTTGGCCAGTAGAAGAATAAATGTACGAACAAGTTCTTACTAATCAGTTAAAGGAATAAAGAGGTGATATCCCATGAACAGCATGGCTCCAGGTATATGAAGACAGAACTTTCTATATACCTTATAATGCCTTAAATGTAACATATATGCACGTATGTATGTATTTATATACCCATGTGAGATTTATCTAACAGGGATACAAGAAGATTGAGTGCAAAGGAGATATCTATAGCAGGAAGAAGAAAGCAGAATAATCTTGAAAATTACCAGTTAGTAGGTACAATCCATAATATTTTGGATGAATGCTAAGTAATAGAAAAGAGGATCTCAGAACAAAGAATTAAATCAGCGTATACCAAGATACACCATTTTTTCACTGAGACATTTGACCAAATGGAGGTTGTATATACACAGAGAGCATTTGTCCTAAAAAATTGAGGATTTGGCACATTTGCTTGAAATGTCAGCATTGCCCTTTTTTATGAGTTCAATCATTCTCCTCTGAGTTAGGGTTATGCAAAAATATTGATATATTAGGTAGGAAAGGGCCAATGTGAGGAAAGGGCCCATTTGTAGAGCAGTGTAACCATTTGCAGATGGCTTGTCTACCTTCCCAAAGTGCAGCTCAGGACTATTAGGATCATTGTCTGTGATTCTGGGTAGGCAGATCAAATCCAATAGCCCCCAAGTGACAATTTCTCCTACCTAGACTTGTCCAAAGACTCAGTGTCTCCTGACTATTTTCTACTAAATGCTATTAATCTGTTTATTCATAGAGACAAAGAGGAGGCAGGGAGACTTCTCAGTTGTTTGCGGCTTTCTCTGCACTGAGCATTCTTTTGCCTTTGAGTGGCTTTGAATTACTCTCTGTGTTTTGTCAAGGTTGATCTGGCCATTTCTTCAGTGCAGATGAGTAAATTTCCACACATGGCCTGTAACTTATCCAACTGAGAGAACACATCCAGCAGGGATGCTTCAAAGCCAAAGACCTAAACAGGTGTTACTGAAAAAAGAAGGTACAATGACCCGCAGAGAAGAGAGCTTCATGGTGAAAATTACAGGCTGAAACTTGCTAAGAATATATATATATATATATATATATATATATATATATATATATATAAAGGGGCTCAGGACCTGTGACCTGGAAGTCTTGGGATTTGGTTGTGAAATATGCAAGAGGTCATTTGCTGGAAAGACTGCTCATTCACAGATTCCTTCATTTAAGATGAAGATAGGGATCCATTAGGCAGACATCTGGCTTTTCTTTGAGGATTCCCAAGCCATTCCCCTAACTGTGCAGAGAGATCGCCTTAGCAATTAAAGCCTGAAACTCTAGGAAACAAGGGTAAGGATGGAATTTGTGTCTTCTGGGGACTTTAGCTGGTACAGTGAAATTTTGATATATTCCCTAACTAGAATCTCAGTGAGTGTCAGTTGCTATATTAGAATTATACTTATGCACATGTGAATCTGTAATTCTCAAGTCACCAGTGTCATCCTAGTTGATCTCAGTAACCAACAAACAGATACCATACCTCAAGGTCATAGGACTTTGGGGAAATTCTAGAAACGTCTCTGATCCTTACGTTCCCTATTGTAATATGAAGATAGTAATGGGACCTATCTCAGAGAGTGGTTGCGTGTGTGATCAGGTTTCATTACTCTTCCTGTGACTGCCTATCTAACATTTCTGTCTCTAAACTGGGCATGAAGAAAGTGAATCTGTGTTCTGCAAAGATACAAAGAAAGTTGGAGAACAAACCAAAAGGAAGCATGAGTTTTTGTTCCCTTTCAAGTAGATCTCTAAACTTGTCCTGATGATGGTCTTGAACTTCAATCATCACTGAGATCTTGCAGATGCTGAGCCAGTGTTAGTTACTTTTGATACTTTGTTTTGTGGTTAGTTGAGCTCTGATTCTTGTTGGTTTCTGATTCATGTGCTCAGGGCAAAGATCAGGGCTTTGGTGGCCTGACACTGGCATTTGCAACTTGCCACTGCCCCTTTTTTTGAGAAGACCAGATACCACGGCTAGTCTACAGATGGGTTGAGGGAATATTAATGTATTTTGAAATCTGAAGGATTTTACTGACCCACTGCTGGTGGTCCTTGCTCGGCTCTGAGCTCTGGATTCTCTGTATCCTGCCATCACTGTCCTCTAGTTAGTCCCCCTGGCCACTAAACTGTCACCCTATTTAGTATGCAAGAACACAGATTTGATCAGTGTTTCCCATTTTAAAGAAAAAAAAAATGTCCGAGGCTCCTTGTTTTCAACAAAACATCACCCGCCCTCTTGACAGCCTTCTAAACCCTTTGCAGTCTGACTGAAATGTAGTTCTCTAGTTCCATCTGCCACATCAGTTTTCATCATGTGACCATTATCTAAAAACCATCTTGTTTTTGTTAATTAATTCACTTTGAAAATTTTAGCCCAAGTTTCTACTTGTTGAATCACCCTGCGATACACGGTTAGAGAGTTACTCATGACTGGATTTCAGTCATACAATGTTCCAATACCCATCCCTTCACCAGTGTGCATTTCCCACCACCGGTGTCTCCAGTTTTCCTCCCGCCCCCACTGCAAGCAAAACTGTCACTGAAGGGTTATTATGCATATTGTTTTACCTCCTTTTAGTTTCCAGTTCTTGTCCAGAGTGACAATTTACAACTGTCATTGTCATAGTGATCCCCTCTCTGTTCTTTCTGCACCCTCCCCCAATCCATGGTGGCAAGTTTCCTACTTTGGACCAGTCCTCCTGGTCCTAGTTTCTAATGTCTTTGAGTACTCTTTTCACCTGTGTTTTTTGATAAGCCCTAAATGACCAATCATTCTATGGTCCCTCTCCCTCTGACTCATTTCTCTCAGCACAGTGCTCTCCATGTTCATCCATGTATAAGCAAATTTCATGACTTCATTTTACTTTTTTCTCCCTTGTTTATACTTTCCTCTTACTTCTCCTTCTAATGATATACTCATCCTTTAAAAGCAGGATTTAGGAAACTGTAGCACCTGAACTAAATATGGCTTACCACCACCACAAGTAAAGTTTTACTGTAATATAGTCATGCTAAAATTTGCATTTGCCCATTGCTGGCTTTCAAGAGACAATAAGAAAATTGAGTCATTGCAAGGAAGAGTGCATAGTATAGAACACCCCAAATAGTTAATACCTGGTTGGACAGAAAAAGTTGTCAAATCCTGCTTTGAAACCAGTTTAAGAATTATTTTTGTGTCTGTGAAGGCTTCTTGATTGCTCTTCCCTGTAGCTCAGATTAAAATTAATCTGATGGTCGGGTGTTTCATCTTTGATCCAATAACACTTTGCACATATCCCTTTGCAGCAGATTTTATGTGGTGCTTTTTAAGAAGTAAACTCCAACAACAAACAGTAATGTTCAGTGATCTTCAAGTTCTCAACATATTGCACACAGCAGCCAAGGTGAATGGCAGGAAGTCAGCAGATAATTAGCCAAAGATATCTAAACTGTGTTAAGAATATGATAGCTAAGTTTCCATGTTTTTATCAGGCAGATATCTCAAAAGAAAAGATCTGGAGCCTAGAACTCTTGCTTCTTGTTCCTTGTGCTTTCTTGAACAAAGCATTTGTCTTGGAGCAGATGCTGGTCATGGATGCTGAAACCCTTGAATAGCTCCATCTAGAATCCATCCCTTCTTCTTTGGAAAGACATACAGTTTTTCCGATGCCTCTGCCGGCAGACCAAAAGTTTGGACTGCTTAGCAGATGTGGGCTGCTGCTGTATTTCCCTTCCACATGGTTTTGGGCATTTATTTGAGTCCAAGTGACTTGAAGTTCAGGTGAGCCTTGGTAAGCTCAAGTTGGGCAAACCCAAATTTTATTACTTCCCAAGTGACCTCACAGTGCTCTTCAGTTCCCCAGAGCTTTTTAAAAGCCAAGCAACCTCTTTTCCTCTACATTTAATTTTTTGTTGATTTGAACTTAACTCCACACTCTGAAAGTCAACCTTGTGCCTCGAATCACCCAGGCCACAGCTAGCCACAAGAACCACCTCTCACTGTGCCAGTGCCATAGCTGGGTGCTCGGAGTTCTGTCGAGGCGGAGCTAACCTCCAGCTCACATCTACACAGCCTGAGATTCTACCAGATTCCTAAACAGCCTACCAGATTCCTCCACATTTTCTACATCTGCTGAAATTCTCCCTGTCGCCACTTGCAGGTGGTTTCCCATCAAGGTGGAGGCTGAGATACTTTCTACCGTCTTAGATGCTTCTACTTCCAGCTCCCTTATTAAAGGAAACTGCACACATGTCAGGCTCCGAGGAATTATCCCACCATTGGTGCTTTTCAGACAGTGGCCCTCTCCAGCTTGCAGAGTGTAAAGGGAGTCCCTATTCCCCAGTGAAACAGCCTATGAGTTTTCAGCAATTCCTTCTGGGATGCCGCAGGCAAAGTCTGTGTTGTTGTTAGAGATGACATCTCAATAACTTAAAAATTAGAGAGTACTTCCCTTCTGCTCCCTGGGCTGCAGCCCTCACCTCCTTCCTACTGCAACCCTCGAACAGTCCTGCCTTCCGCCTAAGCTCTGGAATGTTATCAGCCTGGTAGTTTGGTTGGAGATCAAATCAGGGCAACATAAGAACTGTCATTTTTCATTTACAGGGGCCCTTTGATCCCATTTGGGCTTTATTTGTTTCAAGTGAAAAATAGGATCTCTAGTGCATACATCTATCCTGTAGTTTTTTTTTTTTCTTTTTCTTTTTTCGATTCGAGATCAAATCAGAGTTGTAAGTAGCATGGTCATTAGTTATCACCACCAGGTTTCACAGGCGACATTTCATTTCTGTTCTTACCAAATCACCCCCCTTCTTTCCTTGCATAACGATGGCTCGCAGTGAAGTACAATATGCCTTTCGTGGGCGCTTGGGTGTTAATTTATTTCACAGTTTCCTTTGCAGATATAATCAGAGTCACCTATCACATTTCTGTTTCTTCCTTTTATTGTGTTCCTTTGCTATCGCATTTGTGTGATCTTTTTCTGAAAAATGACAGGTAGTGTTTCTCTGCTCACTGAATCAGTGATTTATATTCTCCATGACTTCTCTAGAGCCTTTTAAAAAATAGAGCATTTTATAGATGTAATCTTAGTTATTTATAACTCAGGTTTCCTTATATGAAAAAAATTCCTAAATGACACCTTGGTTTAGGTAATTTTTAGGAATGGGAAATAATTCTCTGCAAAAATATTTCCCTTTACATTGTAACGGAGGGGAACGCTCCCAGTTAGCTAACATTATAAATGTACTTTTTCCCTGATGTCTTTGTACATAGAAACATATGAACATTACTTTTATGTAAGCGATCAAGTTGTGTTGTTTGATAATAGCTTGTTAGGGGGAAAGAGCTATCCCTTTTGATTTATTTGGATATTTACTGGTTGACTTACAATGCTTAACACGTTAGAATTGGTTTGTCAACAATTAACACTCCAGGCTTTTATACAACCCATACTTCAGGTAATAGAGGATTATTAAACTGCAACCAGTGTGTTAGAAATCTGCCGACTGGTAATAAAATTCTTATGTATAACAGCAGCTAGAAATACTGCTGTATATTTATGCCGAGATGGCAAGATAGACGATGGCCGGCAAACTGCCAGGGGGCTTGGTGTGTGAATATACCAGCAGGTGGCGCTGCTCTTCTAGAAATGGAATTCTCTCCTAGACCAACGCTAGGTTCCACCACCACCTTCTGCTTTTTTTCCTTTTTTCATTTTCTCTTTCTCCTTTATATATCTAAAATGAAAGTCTAAAACTGTTTGTTTGTTTGTTTGTTTTTGTTTGTGGAGGGCATTTACTTTCACTAAGACAGCACCTTTCAGTGGCTCAGATTTCTTTAACTTGATTTAATGCTCCTGTTAAGGAAACATGATTGCGTTTATAAAAAACGTTGCAACACAATTCCAGACACTTACCCCTAGCATTGGGTTCCTTCCACGGTCTGACTACTGTTATTTTCCAAGTCTCATTTAAATCTAATATTTACCTCTAGAAGTTACTTTCCCCAGCTTCATTCCCTACCAGGATAAAGAGAGTTTAAGAAAGGTGAAAGAATTTTGGAGGGTTCCAACGCGTGCTCAGGAGATCAGGAGTGTGCTTCTCAGTCAATCTGGCCAGTGATTTGATGCTAGGGGAGCATGTGGAGTCAGTGGGGGGATTGAATTGTCTTGACAACATGTAAGGCATGGCCTTCACCCCCGGACTATCTTTTCAGCCTCATAATCTAATTTTAATGTGATGCTCTTTCATCAGGAGTTGTCTTAGAATCCAAGATAACCTATGAATGTTGCTTTTTCACTGTGGTGGTACTAAATTTCTGACGAAAAGCATCAAAAAGGCATCAAAGTGTTTTTTGTTTGCTTGTTCTCTTGGTTGGTTTTTAAAATTTGCTTCAAATACGGTTATCCACATAAAGCTCATATGTTGGAGAGTAAAACATACCATAAGCTCATCTTTTGGTTCTTTTTCCTGAGAAAGCCCATTGTTCAGTTCTCACTAAAACGTGACACCACTAACAATTTTTAACCTAACATATTCCTTTTTACATGGAGTGTTTGGATATAAAGACAGGCCTATAGAGGAAATAATAGATTTATTGAGGTTCGGGGGCAGGGGGAATTAAAATGCATCCAGGATCGCTCATTTATTTGTTTATTTTCCTTATTATTCATCAACTATCAGACTATAAAGAACTTTACAAATATCTCACAGTTGGTATAATTTTAAAACTTGGAACCAGTCTTTGTGAGACTTCAGTAGTAATTTTGGCATTTGAGTTTTTAATTTTTTTTCTTGATACAGTGAGGTTACAAGTTAAGGAGCCAGAAAACATTAAATACATCTTGTCTTATGATATGCCTTTGACAGAGAAAATTCAGAATTATTTTGACTTAGGTGAGTTAAAAAATTGAGAATGGGGAGATACTTTCCTTCCTGGTGAGTCCCCTTAAAAACACTGGTTTTATTGAAAATGCTTTTCAGAACTTTGATTGTGATCAGTTTTTTGGTAAAGTTCATCTCTGATGATTCCTTCCAGTTCTCCTGAGGGGGCTGGGATCAACTTAAGGAGTTGACGAGAAGGACCAGCACTTCCAGAATGAAGGTCAAATTTATCTGCCAGGAAAATGTCAGGAAAGTGCCTAGTGACCTTCACAAACCTCTTTCCAAGTCAGTCTGCTCTCCTACCCAGTACAGACTGGCATCAGCAGGATCACCCTGGTCCTCCTATTGTTTTGGTTTCACCTACGCAAGAGACTCACCGTGGACCAGGCCCAGTGCTAAGGCAACTCTGTTGTTTTCTGTGTCGTGCCCATGGACCTGTGTTTTATCTTGAGCCCTTATAATTTTCAAATGGCCAAAAAAGAAAGTACACTGTGTTAGGAAATTTGTTTTCTTTTCCTTTGGTTTGGTTTTGGGACCCGTATTTGGTGGTGCACAGGGCTTATTCCTGGCTCTATACTCAGGGTTCACGCCTGATGGAACTCAAGGACCATGTGGGATGCTGGGTATTGAACCTGTGTCTGCAGCGTGTAAGGCAGATACCCTACCCACCGTATTATATTACCAGCTCCACTGGGGAGGTTTTTTTTTCCAAGATACAAACTACCCTCTTTCAACATCAGCATTTAAATCAATGGGGAAGAAAACCAACTTTCAGAGGATTCAGATAATTGTCCCAATTCTGTCTTTTGATTTTTAAAGTCTTATACTAACTTCCCCCTTACAACTCCTAACCTTAAAAAACAAACATCATTGTGCTCCAATCAGAAGGTTTTTTGAAAGAAAATTTCAATCCCAGGTTCTTACTCTCGAGATTATGGAGAATTTAGATTCAGGCAGGTCTTAAGCACTAGTGTTCCATACAGTTCTTCAGTTGATTGAATTGGAAGACAAGATCAAGAACATCTACTTGCACCAAGAGTTCTGATTTTCCTACTCTGCGGTGTTTGGGGGTCGAGTCTGGTAGGAGGGGCTTGACAGTTATCTGAAAAGTTGGAGGCCTTTAGTCCACAACTGGCTTGTGTGGGTTCTAGCAGCAGAGAAGGGCATTGAGACTGGCACTGTTCAACATCCATGCTGGGAAGGCCCTTCTTCATTAAGTCTGGTCTTCCGGGAGCTGTGTTTTGCCTGGCTACACAGTTGGTCCAAGCTGGCAACAGAATCCAGGCTCTTCTCTCATCTGAAGCTCCCTGTCTCTGATGACTAGGAGCTCATTATTCCAGAAAATCTCAAGATTTCTAAACTACAGTGGAGGAGCTTAGATGTCTGGATGGGGAGTATGACACACTGAAATGAAAACAGACTATACTGTGTAAAAGTTAAGTTGCTGGAAGGATGTGAGATGAGAAGCATGCAGGAATCACTAAAGAGAAGTTGGAGTCACTCATTACAGTCATCTGGGAAGGCTTCCTGGAGGATAAGGGCCTACCTGCTTTTACTAGGACTGAAATGTAAAGGTCATGAAAGAAAGACTGAGTGGGGGACATAGTAAGGGAGGTGCTGCCCCTCTGCCATTCCCTCACCTTTGTCTCCTCCCCAACCATTCCCCACATGCAGGCCCCAATCTCGTGACCTTCCACCAGAAATTCAAGGGAAGGAACCCTAACAGGCACTGCGTGTTTCCTGTAATTTAGAGGGAACAGTGGGGTTTCTCCACATTTCCATCTGACTTTCATTTGTTCTTGCTCTGAATAATCCCAGCCTTTTCCAATTGAGGCCCATTTAAACCTTCTTTCTGCTTTCTTTTGCGTGTGCGTTTTTATGACAGTTGGCAAAGCCTAATTATTTTGACCCAAGTGGTTCATC
This sequence comes from Sorex fumeus, assembly GCF_029834395.1. NCBI lineage: Eukaryota > Metazoa > Chordata > Mammalia > Eulipotyphla > Soricidae > Sorex > Sorex fumeus. The sequence continues at coordinate 12,015,768 of NW_026606077.1, read as the reverse complement.
GGGCCATATGAAATATAGGACAAAGGTGACAGTGAAATGAGAGGCAGAGGAGGGATGGAGCGGGGGTGGGGTGTAGTGAACCTATCTACGTTCTTATAATTTTGACTTTTGAGGGGGCAGGGGTGGTGTCAGGGATCAAACCCAGATACCTGATCAAACCCTGGCATGTGGAGAGTCACCACTGAGCACATCTGCAGCCCTTGCTCTCTCTTGTCTATGCTGGACCAGTTGGTTGACCCCCAAGGAGAGAATTAGGAGCCCATTGAGTAGAACAAAGGCAATACTAAGCCACTTTTCAGGTGTGGAGGTGGACCTTGGTGCCTCAGAGCTGAAAGGATTTTGTTTGTTCCAAGCCAAGCTACATTTACCAGGAATGTACCTGGAACTTTTCCTAGAACTCTTCATGTTTTCAAGCTAGTCTCACCCCACCTCTATGGATGGGTACTTTCTATTCCCATTTTATGCATGAGAAAGGGAAGGTGATTTGCAAACCTCTGGGCTTTCTGGCTTCAAGTCCTCTCTCCCTTTAAGACTTTTGGCAGCTCCCTGAGATGATCTTTGTGGGGGCTATCTCATGCTTTAAATTCCTCACGCAAGGGACAGCATACTGGAGTGTCCCAAGAGCCAGAGCCAGGGAGATGCTCCCAGGGATTGCTAAGGATCTTTCTTAGAGAGAAGGCTTTCTGGAGGAGGCAGGCCGAGTTCTTTCAAGTGTGGGTGCAGCAGGTCACGAAAGGGAAGAAGCAATGAAGCAGCTTCTGCTGTCTGCTCCCTCATTCCCCTGTTCCCTCCAGCCCCCCCCCCCCATTCCCATCTCCCACATGGTGAAAAGTGCCTGCCTAGAGGGGCGCTGTCAGCAACAGCAAGGAGGGGGGAGGGGCGTTATTTGATCAATGGATGAGCCCATGTTCCATGACTTGGTTACTTTCTTGGAATGGGAATTCAGTCTTCTGCCAGATTTTCAAACAGACGTCCAGAGACCCGATTTTCATGATCAATATTCACCCTATTGTCTCACCAAGCAGAGCACCCAAGACAATGTTTGTCACTCAGTTTGTGGCCTCTAACTATCTCATTCAGCCCTGTAGCATCGCAGATCTTTGTCCTGTCCCATGAGAAGAGCGACAGATCCCCTGGCATTGTGGTTCCCAGTTGCTTTTCCGAGAGCAGAGCTGTAAGGGTGTCAGTGCTAGAGCCTGGGCGCAGGCTTAGGAGCTGTGTCCTCGCACAATTTTTGTGGACAGGGTTCCTATAAGAGCAAGTGTGAAGTGTGAACTCACTCTAGGAACACTGCTTCTGGGTCTGCAGCTGAGTGAAGCCTTGGGGACCAAGGAGAGTGGGAGAGTGAGAGAGAACATTCCTCCAGCATTCCAGCCCTGCCCCACCCTTACCCCTCCCATTCCACAGCCATGTGGCCCAGACAGAGGCCCCCTCACAATCGCTTTCTTAAATGCTGCAGGATGTGTGTGAGGATAAATTATAGTAGGATGCAGATAATGATTTCATAGTTCAAGAATGTCTATAAAGGTGACTATGCCCCCAAGAAATATACTAAATGCTGTGTTTCGTGTAAAATCACAATTGAGACTGGTCCTTACCTCCCAAGGTTAAAAGCATACAGTATTTCTAAAGTGGTCTGGCAGGACATTCTTCATCATGCCATGCAGTGCACCTGGGTTGCACTAAAAGCCCATGTATTTTACCTTTATCTGAGTTTCCGAGAAAGTATCAGTGCAACCATTTGGAATACACATTAGAATTCCTGGAGGCTCTTGACAACACCAGGCTCCATAGAAGATACTGTGTTTATGGATGAGCTAGTAATAATGATGCTAATAATAATAATGTCCTTATCTGTAGAACTTATTATGGTTTGGAAAACAATTTCACATAGACACAATTAGATTCTAGACGGGTCCACAAATAACAGAATCATTGGGGCAAGCACCAATTTTAAACATGTAAATAGCAAAGTGAAAATGGAGATGAGAATCTGATTGACATGATCTGTCAGTCAGGTTTACTTGAAAGCTCTTTGGGGATGAATGGGGGGGGGTGAAAAATAAAAAGAGAAGGAAGGGAACATCCTTGTCAGAAAATAAACGCAAAATAACAACTTTATCCCAATGTGGAAATGTAAACCAATGTTGTGATAACTAGGAGAACTTGCTATGATCTGTGGAATAAAGCCGAGAGAGGCCTGACCCTTTCTGTCTTTTCTCTTTCTCACCCTGGGCAGGTGGCAAATCTCAGATTCTTGCAACAGCATGATCTTGTCTCCACTCCTTTGGATGTGTGACAATTTGTAAATCCACCAGGAAACCTTACTTGCCAGGGCCTTTTCCTAATGATCTCATGCAAACTGCATGGAGTGGTCAAAGGGAAGAAGTTCTGTTTTCTGTCTCCCTTGTCCAGTTCTGAACAAGGGATTGCGTAGACACACCTACAGATAGGTACAAAGGAAGATGACTTCTTTGGAGTGACAGGCAGGGTGGCAGAACCAGCCCCTAGGGCCCCCAGGAAACAGAGCAGCACTGAGCCTGAAGAGGTGAGAAGGCCCAAATTTAAGGAGACATTCCAAACCTCTGTCATCGGAATAAATGGTAGTTGAATGCAATTTTTTTGTTTGTTTTGTTTTGGGCCACACTGGGCAGTGCCCAGGGCTTACTTCTGGCTCTCTGTTCAGGAATCATTCTTGATAGGTTTGAGAGTACCTATGGGGTACCAGGAATTGAAACCAGGTTGCCCACATGCAAGTCAAATACCCTAATTCCTGTACTATCTTTATGCCCCTAAATTCAAGATTAAAATTTAAAAAATAAAATTGACACAAAAAATCGTTGATGAGCAAAACAACAGAATTCTAAAATAAAGACAGGCTAGGTAATCATTTTTATGTTGGCACTTAGAGATTGAACTTCTCAGCTCGATGGGGTTTGCATGATCAGCACAGTAGGAAATGGGCAACTCTTGGCATCTCTATGGTACTTTCAGTGTGCCCGGGCAATGTGCAGACCATAAAGGAATTTTCTCAGTATTTCAGAGAGGCTTGCTTTGTCCTATAATAAATCCAAACCTGTTTTTATAATAAACCATACTTGAAAAAGAGTTTCTTTCCAGTCTTCACATATTCCACTACAGTCCATTTTGTCTTTGTTAAGTGTCTGAGTTGAAAATTAGAATCCCTGTATTCACAAGGAGCACAGCGGGTAGGGCATTTGCCTTGCATGCAGCCAACATGGCCGACCCAAGTTCGATTCTTCCGCCCCTCTCGGAGAGCCTGGCAAGCTACCAAGAGTATCTCGCCCGCACAGCAAAGCCTGGAAGTGAAGTATTCGATATGCCAGACACAGTAACAAGTCTCACAATGGAGATGTTACTGGGCCCGCTTGAGCAAATCTATGAACAACGGGAGGACAGTGATACAGTGATACAGTATTCACAATGATAATTTTAGACCTGCAACTGAAAGACACGCATGGAGTTCAGCATATGTATATATCAGCTTGTATCTAATAAGCAACTTTGCTTTGTAGACTCCAGCTGATTATTTTATTAAGTATACTGCAGGAGGGGAACATCAAGGATAATTATAAATTCATAAATACATAATTCATTGGCCTAAAGTGATTTTAATGGGATGGATGTGGAACTATCTATTTCCTCATGAAAATAACAGAGATGTTCTGATTAAATCCATAATCATGTATACGTGAAATTTTAGCCAAACTGATGGAGCGCATTTTCTCTTCCGAAAGTACCTTCAATAAGAAATGCATTACAAATTCATCAGTTTGCTTTCCTGTTAACAAAGAGACAGCCGCCGTCTGGATCATTCTGGATTCACGGTGCAACTGCCACACCATGTAGCCTCTAACTAAAGCTGTGTGAGTTTGACAAGGGGCAGATGAATCCAGGAGTTATTGTGCAGGGGTTTAAATCTATGCGGCAGCTGACGGTTGAAATAATCATCTATATATTGCTCTGAGCTAGCTGGGGAAAGGTTGAAGTTGTATATTTTCCAGAGATCTAGCCTAATGGTTAATCTGTTGTCGCATATGGGACTCCTGCCAGGTGGACTTGCCACACATAATGACAGCTTCATGGGACTGCTCATCCCGTGCCTAACCTTGTTCCTCAAAGGGCTGGGTGGATGGATCTAACTTAACTTGAGTGGGGGGAGTGGGAACCTCATCTGATCTGGCCCCTCAATGCAAGGGACCTCAGAGATATGAAAGTCATTAATCTACTCCTTTCCCTTCCCCCCAATTCATGCCATGAATTGGGTCCCTTGCCAGATTCACTATTGCTGGGCAATATCCTTGTGGAAAACTGGAGACCTGAAGATGTGTGAGACAGGAAATGAGAGCAGAAATCAGCAAACTTTTTCTAGCAAGTATCAGCTCGAAAAGAAAAACCTTAAACCAAGTCAATTCCAGAGTGTCTATCACCACAACTCAACTCTCTGGCAGGGCAAGAGTAATGTTTAGCAGTAGGAAACACTGGATTGTGGCCCTGTTTTATTCAAACTTCATAGCCACTGGAATTTGAATTTCATATTGTTTTAATGTGCTATGAAATCACCATCGTCTTTACCGTTTCCCATAATAATTTACAAAAATGTGAAAACTAGGGCTTAGAAAGCTCTTAGCTGGGGAAATGCAGGTATACTGTTTGCCTTGCATGCAGCAGATCTCAGTTTGATCTCTGGCACCCCATCTGGTCATCTGAACCCCACCAGGAGTCATCTCTGAGTGCAAAGCATGGACTAAGCCCTGAAAATCACAAAGTGTGACCCCCATACCAAACAAAACAAAAATTCAAAACCATCTTTAGCTTGTGTGCTATACAAAACATGCTGCAGGCTAGTTTACTGGCCCCTGGGCTGGAGCGATAGCACAGCAGGTAGGGCATTTGCCTTGTATGCAGCCAACATGGCCAACCTGAGTTCGATTCCTTCAGCCCTCATGGAGAGCCCGGCAAGCTACTGAGAGTATCTCGCCTGCATGGCAAAGCCTGACAAGCTACCCATGGTATTCGATATGCCAAGCACAGTATTAACAAAGTCTCACAATGGAGATGTTGCTGGGCCCGCTAGAGAAAATAGATGAACAGTGGGAGGACAGTGACACAGAAATAGAAATGGAAAAACAGCTGTTGGTGCCAGGCACTGTCGGGTCTCATGCCTACTCTGAAGCACCTACTCCACCTGTGAGTCTACAAAAAGGGGTGCTTTTTACAACAAAGACAGCCTTTGCCATGTCTTTGTTGTAAGGCAAGAAGGTAGGAGAAGTTGAAGAGACATGTTGCTGTTCTTGCTGTTTTTGTTGGAGTCCTGTGTATATATTTTTTCCAGTTGAGTCTAAGATCTCTGTCGTCTTCCATCTTCTGCTACTCACCCAAATTTATCGCAACAACCCAGGGTTACTGTCGCACTTCTAACTCACCTGTCAGTGGTTCACTTCTGTTTCTGAGAGGCTAGTACCTAGTGACATTTGATGGAGACTTGACTTTGTCCTGGAGGTGACAGAAACCTTCTCTTCCAAGTGGGAGTAAAATGAGAAAGAAAAGAATCAAAGGAATTAGGTCTCCAAAAGGAGTTTTATGCCAGATAGTGAGCAGAGCAGAGCACTGGGGGAGTTATTATTTCAAGTCAAAACTGGGGAAAATACATGAGCTGAGATTCTGGACATGGGGACTTTGACCAGGAGGCCTGGGGCATGTGTTTGGAGATTGGGGAGGGGGGGGAGGGTAGTATTATAGGTTCCTATCATTTACCTTATTCCAAATTTCAGAGGTCCCCTGAAGCCTCTGTGTTTCTACAGAAAACATTGTATCCCAGGTCATGTGGATTCTGTTAATGTATTTATATAGTATTTTTTCCTCTCTCCCATGTAGAAGCTGAATTCTTTTATGACTGTGTTGATGGACTCAAACTTACACAATTCAGGTTTCCCAGGCAGTGAATAGAGCCAGAAATATACCCTGTGATTAGCTTCTACATAACCTATTGTTCCTCCAAGTCTCCCTCCCATTCTTCTATTAGCTCTACAAAAGCCAGAAAGAAAAAAGCTCCAACAATCCTCCCCTTCCCTGCCCCCTCAGCCTGCCATGGGCGGTGCTTTCCCTGTGTCTGTGCTCTAGCAGGGCAGCCCACTTAGACATCACTTTTTCATCCTTGTTTTACATAAAGAAGTTTCTTCCAATCTACAGCCACTAGGTTTTTCAAATAAATGTGCTTCCTTTTTCTCCACTAGAAGTCATGAAATTATCTTACCTGATAAAGTAATTGTTCAATTGTAGAGAGTTATATATGTTATGTGTTTGAGATAATATTATTGTTAGCATTAATTTTAGGAGGCACATCCTTCACATTTTCATTATCCCTGGGGTTATTATTCACCATAATCTTTTACCCCCAAGCCAGCTTTATGGGTTTATCTTATCAATAATACTGCAAAATGTTCACCACACTTCCTCGTATCACATGTTATTCCAAGCTTGTCAGACCAGAAACTTGCATTCAAAGGACATCAACCACTTGAACTTTCCAGGATCATGGTTTTGAAAGTTTGAGCTGCCCACTGATCCCAGAGGCAAAGACCTTGGTGCCAGTGCCTGACTTACCTCGTCCTAGTCACACTTAGCTGCTGACCCTCACTGATGGGCACATCCCTTCCCCAAGGCAGGAGATGTCTAGAAACAATAGTCAACTGCTCCTAAATGTCAATTCACAGAGTTGAATTATTTATCATGCATTTGTTGATGCTGTTTGTCCTCATTGCTGATGGAAACATCTGTATACCCTTTTACCAGTCTGCTTTTGTGACAGACAGCCTGGGTCCTGGTAGTCAATGATTACAAGACAGGAAATATTTCTGGAAAGCAGATGCTCTTCCATGCTGTGACCCGGGGATTGTTGTTTTGTGGCTCCATTGCAAGATCTTTTGAGTTAACCATCCCAGGACTTCTGATCAAAGTCCTAGGTGGTTATATTCTAGACATGGATCATCTGGGGAGTTCTGAGCCTGTAGATTGCATATTGTAATTTGGAGAGTCTGTCTAGGTATTCCTGTGACCATTGTATGGTTTTCTTGAGGAGAGAAGTTTGATAAACTCACACAAAACAGGCATCCCACAACTGGCTCTCTAGTTCAACAACTTACCTCCTCATTTAGTCAACCAACACCCACATCCTGAAGGCCTGGAAACACACAACCACTTTTTATTGAAAAATCTCCATATAAGGAGATGCGCCATGTCACTTTTTTTAGGAGTGGCAAACCCAGGGCGTTTTGTGCAAAGTAAGCAGGACTATCACACCCCTGGGGAATTGACCAAACCATCAGTTGATGTTTTACAAAAGGATAGTTTAATATCAAGAGTGGTGGATTTGTAATATAATGAGAATTTTGCTTGATGGATTTCAGCAAGCTTCAAGAGATAACAGGTCTAGCCTTGCAGTTAAACTGAGTTTTCCATTTTCTTTGTCTGTGTATGTTGGAGAGGAGAGAAAACTTTATGCTTATGGAAGGAAATTATTACACACAAAAAGATTATCTCCTGTCACTATTCCTTCTGACATCGATGACAAAAACATGACAACAAAACCTCAAGAAGTCACCAGGATAAATAAAAATGAAAAAAACAAAACAAACAAAAAACTAAACCTCTGCAATTCAGCTGTGAGGGAGAAATCTTCATCTTACTTTAAAGCCATAACTCTGTTTAATTTAAAACTAGCTTGGAGTTTTTCTGATGCAAAATTTCACAAAAGATTAATTGCCATTTTCTTTTCTTGTTATTATTTGGCAGTCAAGGGTGAAGCTAGATCACGCTATCTCAGAGATCCATTTGAGTTCAAGATCGCAGCTCACAATTCTCGGCTTGTGACTGAGCCAGGTGAAAGAGCACTGGGACACATCCCAGTTTTAACAACTGTCCCACACCTGCAGTGTGCTACCCTAACTTGCCAAGAAGAAAGATGCGCTACTGTTTGAATTTCAGCATGCATGAAACTTGCTGGGCAGCAAAGTACCAAAGAGGAAACCCATAAAAAAACAATAAATACTTATTCAAACTACCACACCCACACCCGCACCACTGCCAAACTCACACCTTGCCTAGGATTTCAGTGGGAAGCGCTATTAGCTGGATGACTTTGCATTCAAACACTTTGCATGCCTTACTCCAAGTGATTCCAGGGTGAATAGGACATTACTAATGACCTGCTAAGTGCGTGCAGATGTGGATTTTTCCAGATGTGGTGATTAATAACGTAATGGAGATAGCCAGTTGACTCATATTTATGGGTTCTTTGCCTTTTACTACATTTCTGGGTTTATTTGCTTTGATCTAGTTTTCAAGTCCAGCCAACAGATTCACCTTCCGGTCTCAAAGGGCATCATTGCCCTGAGCCCCAATGAGGTAACAGGGCATGGGCGGCAAGCTGGAGTGTGTGTCAGCTTCATCCATGCTGCCATGGAACTACTCAGGAAGTTGGAACTTGGAATTTTGCCCTATTTGTCTGGAAGTTTCACAAAGAGGCATTGCCGAACTTTAGCAAGCTGGATAGGCCAATTACAAAGGAGTTTTTTTTTTTTAAATCAAGTAAAATATATGATTATTTTGAAGTAAGCCCAAAGTTCTGGCCAGTGTTTCTGGAAGATGTTGCCTTGCTTTTTGCTTGAAAACAGAATGCCGATGAAAAGTAGTCTAAAATGTGGCTACAGATGTTCAACTCTGCATTAAGACTGTTGGAATTACCGCCACATCTTAAATCAATTCCCAGAACATTGTGTGGAGGTTATGTCATTGAAATAATGAATCCTCTTTAGTCAAGTATAAGCAAACATGTTAAAACATCATTGTAGCTTTAAATTAAACTGTAGCACAAACCCAGGGATCTGAAGCCTCATTAGATTTGCCTGACATTTTTCTAGCACTGAGTCTTCCCAAACTGTAAAACTGTTAGATTCAGTGCCTATTAGACAGGCGAGCCCTGGGAAGTTACAACAGCACATTAAGTGTTATACTTAGGGATGTGCAAAAACAAGTCCTTGAATTTTATGGGTATTTGGAGACTGGAAGGAGTTCGGCTCCTATAAAAATTCCGCATTGAATTCCTGAACTTGTTTGTGTTTTAAAGAAGCTGGTTAAGTTAGTTTCCTTTCAACAATCATATCTTCCTGTAACTTCTACAAGCATGGAGCAAGTGAAAGTGCTGGTGATAGAAGTGTGTGGGAATAAGCCAAAAAATCAGTTAAATGTGAGCCTGTAAATGTGTGTTGGCTTGAGATAGTGGCCCATTACTTCAATAGATTTGTCTTTCATGAAAGTAAGTCAATTTTAGTCTCTTTTTAATTTCATTTTTATTCCTCTCATGTAAGCACAGAAGCCACAAGATAGGAATTATATTTTATAGCTTAACTAAAAGTTTTCCTAGACCTGCTTCCTTTAAATATGCAGAAATTGATAGAATCCATATAAAGTCTAATAATTAAATATGGTTTGTATCGTCCTTAGGAGAAAGAAATCATCACAGCTTCTCTTGTGGGATCTGAGCCACATGTAATGGTCTCCATTACGTAGCGTTCTTATATTTAAGCTGGAGACATTTCCCCTCATCTCTTCAGGGAGCAGGATCTGCATTTTCAGGCTTGTGAGTGCAGGAGGAAAGCTTTGAACACAGGTTTCATTTAAGAGAACAAATCCCAATTTAAATGCAGTATGATTATGATGGATGATCTCTCTGAATTGCAATGAAAATAAATAGTTTCCTTGCATAGAAAGAGGCATAACTTTAGCACCAGAATGAGGTGTTCCCTGGAGCTGGCTAACAGGTATTAACTTGCATGTCTTCCATCTGAAGATCACGGCAGGGAAGCAGACAGTGACAAGGTGTAAGGATGATGGGTGCTTAATCAAAGAGCCTTATTTATTGCAGACCAAGGGTAAGTGTGAAGCAAAAGTTAAGGCAGAGATTCTAAAAGAATATCTGCGAATGTGAATAGGTTTTAAACTGTTGACTCATTGCATAATGAATTGGACAAAACCAAGGTCACATTTCTAGGTCCTGAGAAAATCTAGCTATGAAAGAGTAGGTTAGGTAAAAGACCTTTCTAACTGGAAGAAGATTTGTAGGAAAGAGAAGAGAATTTGCATTCACATGCAAACACACAAGTTACTTAATTCAGCAAGTGGTCCTATTAAACAGTAACCTCATATTTTGGGTGGAGTCAATACGTCAATTCAAGAGTTTCTATACTAACACACACACACACACACACATTCTCTCTGTGTCTCAATATCTCACTGCCTTCTATTCATTATTACTTGGTCTGCCTGCCTCCCTATTCTATGAAAGGAAGATGAATTCAGGTCAAGCTCAGAGTGCCTGTTTGCCGAGAGATGCATATCAACTCGAGTGATTTTCTTCAATACCATTTATGTGGCTTGTATTTATTTCCTTTAATCTTTTAAGTGCTGTTTAGTTTCTATGTGATTTGCTGTGGATACTCACTTCTGATAAGATGCATACCCTCCCAGCTGCATAGTTCCTGCCTGGAGCTCTAAGTGACAGATAGGGTCGCAGCTTGAGTGTGGGCCTCTGGGGACCACACAGGGGGAGCAGGTGGTAGAATGAATAGGCTGAGGGCATTTTCAGGTGTGATTTTTTTTTAACCTTCATTTCTTTTGCTATTTCTCTCACTTCAAATTGCATTTTTGCTTCTGTTCCCTGTGTCCACCAGGATTTATACATCTCAGATTAACAACAGAGTAGGGTAGTGTCATAAGTGTGATACTCTGAAGCAGGTTTGGAGAGCAGTTGGATTATTCCAATCCCTTGGAATCATGCATGGTAACATACTAAACTTCATAGAGTTTGGAGGAAAATACCACAGACTGCATGCTGTGCTATGGTCTTCCTGAATAATGTAGCTGAGATGGCATTTTCTCCCCTACTCTAAGACTTGTACACCATTAACTTATATCAGGCTTCTTTTGATGTCATCACTGCTAATATTTCTCTTCTTAGCTTTAAGGTAACTGCGGTGCATTCTGAGTTTCCGGGGTGCTTTCTCTCACTTTGCGTTGCAGTCAACTCTAAGAATCCAAGAATCATATTTTTCTTTCTTGACATTACAGCTTTAACCTCAATTGTGTTGTGAATGGGAAGTGGTGGTGGGACAAGAATGTAGCTGCCCATGCCCTTGGGTGACAGACTGGCTATGCATCTGCTAATTACCAAGCAATTCTCTTTGAGAAAAAAAATGAAAGCATGATAGAGTCTAACATATCGTCAAAGCTTATTGGTGGGTGTCTCTGGGAAAAAGTAGTATGCAGTAGTGCTTGTGAGCTGAGCTTCATATTGCTTAGCAATCTAGTTTCTGGTACTCTATGGTGGCCTCTCCAGTTCCCTCCCCCATCTTCTAGCAATATCAGTGCAACCTCCTTCATTTGGGTGTCTTCTCCTATTGGGCTCTCCGCACTACTGGTCCTGTCCCAATGAGTTCAGAAAAGATCCCAGTGTGTGTGACCCTGCATGCCCTTTCTCTTGCGAAGTGGAGAGACTGGAACTGAGTTGGACTGGGATTCCTGAGCCAACAGGCACCAGTGTTCCCAGTCCTGACTGGTGGAAACATTGGCTGTTAAGGGTATCAAGTCCTTGCCTCTCTCCAAGGATTCTTTTATTTGGCTTGCAGGAATCCTGAGCCAGCTAAACTGGTTCATTTGCAGAAGCAGCAAGCTGGCAGCTGTCATGCAGCTCTTTCAAATGCAACTTCAGCTCTGATTTGGGGCTAACCGAGAAACCCCTGCAATGACTGAAGTGAAGTAACCAAAATGAGATTTAAGAATAACACTTGAATGTGCCTGTATAGATAGTGTTCTCACTATCTATCGAGTGTGTATAGAGAAACCATGAGCTTCTTTTTTTCTCTGGCATGGTGTCAACAAACAGTTTGAATCTCTTGAACATGCATGTTCAAATGCTGCCATGTTAGGTGAAGATGCTGCGTTCACGTTTTTAAGCCAGGCCTCTCCGAGTAACACAGTTGATCTTTGTCACTGGGTCCTAAAAGACCCTGGTAAATTCCTAGTGAGTGACTGAGCCGTGAGTGCGTGTCCTTTGATATCTTGCCTGTATTTCAGTTTGCCCTCAAATTGTTCATAACCTCATGAGCTGCCTGTATTTCCAGTTGAAGATGAACAGCCGTCAAGTCTGTCACCCAAAAAAAAGCAGCGGAATGGAGGCATGAGGAACTCCCCCAGCACCTCGCCCAAGCTGATGAGGTAAGAAGAGGGGACTGGCCCAGAGGCCACAGTCTTCCCCTTCTAGCTCTTACTCTTTCTCTGGTTGCCCCTGCCCCACTGTGCCAGGCCCTGAGCACCTCTTCAGCAAGCTCGACGGGGAGGGAATGAGATCCTTAGAGGGCGTCTTACAGGCTGAAGTATTTATTCTGTCAGCTTGTCAGCGGTTAATGATAGAGCTGAAAAAATTCTGTCATGAAAAACAGTTTGAAAAGCTGTTTGAAAAATACACAGGCTTTAAAGTCCTAGCTGTCACCATGTCCCGTCTGTGTGTAGTTCTTAAACAGCACTGGCACTAATGACAGCGGCGGCCAATCAGAGGGGTGCGTGTGGAGAGCTCGCCTCTGGCAAGTCTCTTTCTGCTTCAGTCCCTCCGAGGACTGTTTTCTGTACTTAAGGCCATATGTGAGATGTATCATCACAATCAAAAATGAACCTGAAGATTACCTTCCTTTTATCCTGTCGATTGAAATCAAATTTCCATTAATTGACTTTGACAGATAAAAAAAGTCTAATAATCTGTGGACTTGCCAAAGCTAACTTCAGAAGCAGTTGATTTCTGTTTAGCCTAAAAGCAGTATTAATTATGAAATACAGTGTGCATACTCTCTCTTCCTTCTTTCTACCCGGATTCCTTCCTTCCTTCCTTCCTTCCTTCCTTCCTTCCTTCCTTCCTTCCTTCCTTTCTTCCTTCCTCCCTCCCTCCCTCCCTCCTTCCCTCCCTTCTTTCCTTCCCTCCCTCCTTTCCTTCCTCCCCTCCTTCCTTCCTTCCTTCCTTCTTTTCTTCCTATGGCTTCCTCTAGTAATGACAAGTGAAACCATAGCTCAAACATCCTGAAGATTCCTTTTCTTGTCATCTTCGTCTTTTATTTCGCCTTTTGTGTTTGTCTTCCATTCATCTACTAATCCTGGTGCTTATTTCCTCTAAGACCCCAACTATCCAGTACCTAATGAAATTACGAACAGTTTCAAATTTTCACTGTTATCTCTAAATAGATCCTACTGTGGGAACACCTACACATCTTGACATAACTCTGTTCTTTTCATTGACATTCACCATCCTCCCCACTTTCCTTATTGCAGTAAAACAATGATGACCATCCCACCCCATCTCTCCTCCTTTTCCAGCTCACTTTGCATTTGCTAGTCCCCATCTCCCATCTTTCTAGGATGTAGACACAGAATGTCCTTCTCAATGAGATTGACAACACAGGTTCCCAATGCGGACTCGCCCAACCTCATGTCCTGTTCCATTATGACCATGGATTCCTGCTAGATGTTTCCATAACAGTCCTCTGCCTTTCCCTTCACTCAGCCTAGCTCCGTGTTGCTGATTTACATGCTTGTTTACAGTTTATGAGGAGGAATAAAATGCACCAACTGCCAAGCTCCTCATTTTTATGATGCCAGTTGTTGTGCTAGCATTCATTTCCTATTTATTCACCTTGGGATAATCTCCTTATCTAATGCTAATAGTTTTGCCCATTTAAAGTAGAGAAAAGCCCAGGCGCTTTCTCATGCCTAAATTTAGAGAACCAAATAAATAAGTAAAGAGAAGTCTGAAAATTCTGAAACCTTCGGAGCCAAATTCCCTGTCCCTGTTTGCTATGTAAAGTATGGCTCATTTCTTTGATCTTGAGTAATAATAATTCTGAGGAGTTATACTGTTTTCATATGCTTCAAAGCTGTGTCAAAGTTTTGCTGCTTAAGGGTACTTCTTTATTCTGTTGGCTCTTGGGTACCAAGATGACAGGTCTTCTGTACGAGGTGGAAGCTTTTTTAAGTCGTAGCCTTCAGCAAAACATCAAATTACCAAATCCAGGGTAACATACTTCTACACAAATGCCTTTCCTGTAGATATATTATACCATATATATTAAATACTTTAGTGTTACACGCTACATTTTATGTGCAATAGAAAGTGATGGTTTGAGGTAGCCTTGGGGGGACTTTTTTTTCCACAAGCAGAAAAAGCTAGTGTATACCATATCGAGTATGGTTTTTACAGGACTTTCTGCCCGAAGGCCTTTGTAAATAAGTAATGATCAACAGATTGGCTGTGGGTTTTTGAAAAGCATGCCTGTGTCAGTTTGCATGATGGGGGAGAATTTTCAAAGTGGGGCTTGCTTTCATTGTCTGTCGGAGAGGAACCGAGGGAGGCAGCCCTCCTGGGTGCGAGCTGTCAGCTCTGTGGTCCATCAGAACTGCTAATCCTGGGTCAGGCAGAGCGCTGAAACTTGCCACACTACTGAACTTGGGTATCTGGCTCTGGTGACTTTGGGCTGCTGCTGTGGTCATGGCTACTGTTGCCAATTTGCTTTATCAACCACAGTGGTCTCCATGGTAGCTCAGTTGGCATGGACTGTCCCATCCAATCTTAGAAGCTCTACCCTTTCAGTGTCTCTCTGCTTTCTTGCTGCTGTACCTACTCTGTCTGAGGTGGAAGCATAGGACCAGGTGCCTCCTTGTTTTCTTCACCTCCATTGCAGAAATGAGGAACACTAGGCTGTTATTTGGTTTGAGTACCGGCTCTGGTGCTGAGGTTGACAGAACTTGATTTTGCTAGACCCGCTATTGACTGAAAACAAAGAGACTTGGGTATCACCTGGTGGTACCCAAGTACCATGTCTCCATGTCTCCCCGTTTCTTCCAAAACTCTCTTTCTGGGCTACCGGAGATAGGACTTCTAGGTTCTCTTCCTTTTGACCTGAAAAATCTATAAAGGAAGCTAATGACCCACTTGAAGAGTATTTTTTTGACAAGAGTCTGTGGCTGACTGCTTGGGCGGAATCAATCATTCTGAATGTGGGCAGGTTTTAGTGGCCTATGGGCAGTGATAGGAATACCACCAAGAGAAATTGGAGAGCCCAGAATGGATAAGGATAGGCTTTAATTTACCACTGTGGTCTGCAAATAAAAACAGGCTTCTGTGTGAGGGATCCTTGAAAATCATGAATTGCCATTGGGCTTCTGCACTTAAGGACTCTTTCTCCCCTTATTCTGGTCTCAGACTTCCCTTGGTTCTTAAGTGTCACTTAACTCTCTGCACAGTCATTAGATGAACAGCCTCATTTTGTGTGTCTGGATCCTGGTGCGGTATGTTTTTTAGTGTCCCAACACAGCAACCCTCACAGACAAATGGTGAGAGTCTTTGTTCCAAGCCAGGGATTCCTGTGTCATGATTAAAAATCCTTGTTTTGTTCATCAAGCAGGAGTGGGAAATGGATATTCTCCTGTTCCTGGGATTTTTCTTCTTTTCCTGTCTCCTAACATGGAGCTATTTAATGAGTCTGTCCTAATTTTCCCTTGAAAACACCAAGCACCAATATTCTAATTCTCCCAACTTTCTAGGTTTACCTTGGAAAGGAAGCTGTGTTATTTGAACCTTCTAAAGGTTTGGAGGGCAAGAACTCTGTCTCTAAGTAATGAAGTCAAGGGTGCTTAATTTGGCGGCCCCATGGACCCCATTGGAGATTCAACAGCAGCTTTCTGGAAGATAACTCTAGAAAAAAGAAAATTCACGAGACACGATATTTCCTAGAGTTGAAACAGATTCATGGACCCCATGATCATTCCTGGCACAGACACAGGAAGTTCACACCACAGCCATTTTCAAATAGTTGCATTCATTTAGATGTAAAGAGCATTTTTTTTCTTTTTGGATCATACTCAGCGATACACAGGTGTTACTCCTGGCTCTGCACTAAGGAATTACTCCTCGTGGTACTCAGTGGACCATATGGGATGCTGGGAATCGAAACTAGGTCAGCCACATGCAAGGCAAACACCCTACCTGCTGTACTATTGCTCCAGCTCTATGGAGAGTATTTCTTCAGTGGTTAGATAGCCTAAATACCTGGGCTCTCATTACTGTATCCCCAAATGCAATTTCAAAATACTGTGCATTTCAGCTGCCTGTTTCTGTTCCTTTACTCAGATTAATTTCCACCCAGCAAATAGAAAGAGCCTGTTATATTCAAGGTGCTGTGGAAGGTTCTTCAAAGTTCTAAAGTAAGATGGAAAAGAGTAGGTTCCTATCTTTTGCATGTTCAGAGTTTGATTTAGGAGACAGACAGGCAGATATGGAAAAAATAGAGTAGAAATGACATGAAGATCTTCCAGTATGGGCTCTGAGAACACAGAGAACTGTCTTTACCTTTGCCTTAGAGAACAGGCATGGTTTGTGGAGAAGATTCTGGTGAACCTAACCCTGCATGATCAGAATTCTCTGTTAATAGTATTGCCACCCCCACTCTTTGTTTACTAGTTTTGAGGCATCATCCCAAGAGTGTTAAGACTGAGAATGTATTAAATACTGACTACAATCCCCTTAGTAGGTAACCCCCTTCTCTCCCATTTTACAGATGAGGAAGCTGAGTCATAAAGTCTGATAAATCTAGTAAACTGGTGCTTAATTAGGAATACTTGGGTCTAAGTTTTTGGGCTGCTGAATTTGTTTTATAAACTAATTCATTAGTGTGCCCAGTGGAGGGAATAAGGAAAGGTGTAAGGCCATAAGCAATGGTAGGGAGTGGTTGAAACCAGTGGAGCCAGGACTCTTTAGAGCTGGAGTTTAAAATCTGAGTGTTTTGTGGACAGCCTTTTCCTGACATTGGCTGCGGGAACTTTGAGGAGGCAAAAACTTGTATTTTGGAAGGATCACTGGTATCAGTATAGGGAGAGTTTCAAACCCACTTGCCAGGATTCTGGAGATCAGACATGTGATCACTCCATTACCTTCTGGTGTCTTCCAAAGTGCCCCCTCATTTAGGATCTGCTACATAGACCAGAAGGGAGCTAGATAATCCTCGCAAGAGAGACACACAGCATTCCTGACACCTTTCATTATCACACCTACTTATGGAGGGGCGAGGGCACTTGCAGAAGATTGAGTGTCATTGACCATGAGAACTTAGTTCAGATGTGTTTGTTATGTAGATCATTAACATAGAGAAAAAGTCCAAAGCTGGATAGCAAGGATACATTGGATAGCAGTATAGCATTCAATACCAGAAACAGAGAAGTTCAATTCTGTGAAGAGAACTTTATGCTTTGATACTCAGAAGGTGTTAAATTTTTCTTTCATGTATGAGGGAGTGGAGAGAACTGTGATTTGAGGAAAACAGACTGTCCTCTTGGGCGTTAACTGGTCACTAAGTGAAATAAGTTCATCTTCTTGTGAAATCTTATTTCCTCTATTTTGACTCATACTTTTCATGGGGTGTTTGTGGTTAGAAATACCAGCTTGAACAGTTTTAGTAATAAAAAATGGCACAATGGTCTGAGCCTACTAAGAGTTGAGGGCACAATGCCACTCCCAGTTCTTTCCAATAGGAGGAATGGAGAATAAAGACAGGACAGCTTAGCTAAGTAAACACAGTCCTAATTCACAAAGCAATAGCAAATAGCAAGCTCAAAGGGGACATAGAAGAAGAAGATGGTGGGTCTCCATACAAGACTTGAATTATTAGACACAGGTCTCTAGACAACCTGCATACTCTGCAGAAGGCTATTATTCTGCCCTTCTGTTTTAGGAATATCTTGAAGACTGATTTTTTATTTAGGAGTGTAGAATAATGTCAGTTCTCTCGACTTATCTCCACAGAGGCAATCATCTCCTTTCAATGAGCATGGCAGCTGTCTAACAAGAGCTGATGTGTTAGTTGGCAGCAATGCTTGATTGTTTATGCGTTAGGCAAGAAAAACATTTCCTATCGATATAGCGATGCAGAGAAGTTGAAAGACACTCTAGTGTTGCCAGAGTCTTAAGAACCTGCCCCAAAGGTTTTGTCATGGTGACTCCAATGCTGGTAATCAGATGGGAGACAGTGTAGGAGCTGTGGGAAGGCACCTTTGAAGGCACCTTGATTAATCTATAGCACTGTTCTCCCATTGTTTATCGATTTGCTCCAGCAGGCCCAGTAATGTCTCCATCGTGAGACTTGTTACTGTGTTTGGCATATTGAATACGTCACGGGCAGCTTGCCAGGCTTTGCCGTGCGGGTGAGATACTCTCGGTAGCTTGCCGGGCTCTCCAAGAGGGGTGGAGGAATCGAACCCGGCTTGATTAATCAAGAAAAAAAAAACCCAGATGGCCAATGAGCAGGTGGGTAGAGGCTGCAAGGAAGAAAAGACTAAGGCAAAAGCCAGTATTCAGAGGTCAGGATCTAGGTAAGGTAGCAAGAAGTAGAAGTGCTCTAGAAGTAGGATATACCCCAGAATGAGGCAGAAATATTTGTAACCATTCATGGTACTGAAAACTCACTTAGAATTCTTTTTGAGACTAACATCTGAGACCCTCTCTTATCTCCAGTCACAACACAACCAGACTCCCAGTGAGATGACCTAATATTGCCGTGCTAGCTTCTATGGAACAAGAGAATAAGCGATGGGCAATAAGAGCTTCTATGGAACAGAATAAGAGAAGAGTGGAAAATCAAATTATGAATACTGTATTCCTAAATTACTATTATTTGGTTGACTTTCTGATTATTTTCACTAGTTTTTTTAATTGGCTAGACATAGAGGTCAGTGAAAGAGTCATTAATATGGCATCCAGCTTGGGAATCTCCATCAAATATTGACAGAACCTCTTCTGGAGGTCATCAGGGAAGCAACCCAGACACAGTTTCCCCACCAGTCCTAGACTCTGAACAGAGAGCCAGGACTGGGACTAGAATTAAACATGACTGTTTAGAGAAATATTTTAGTCTCTCTTGAAATCATGATGCCTATTGAAACTCAGATCCTGTAAAGTGAAACAGAGCAAAAGTTTTGGTTGTCCTCTGAATTGTCTCAAGGTGTCAAAGGCAAGGGGGCTCTTAGGGTTCATGTTTTCTCATCTCCATAAAAGAAACGAGTCTCTGAGGACTGGTTTAGGGACTGTTCCGTACTAGTGGTCATTCAGTAGCCCTTCTTGGTATCTTGTTTTACTGGACATCTACCATGTCCTCTACTGGGCTCTGGAACACAGAGAAGAGTGTCCCTTGCCTGCCAGAAGTTTGTCTTCTAATAGAAATGCAGATTATTTTTGAAACATCATAACCTTTCTTCAGGCATTCCAAGGAAGGGAAAGCAGTGTGTCTCTGTACTTACTGATGAGGACAACTTCCAGAGGACCTGAGACCTCAGAAGTGTCCTGCTATCCCTGATACGGTGTCTAACATATTAGAGACCTATTAAAATTAGTGTGGCCTCTTGCACGCCCCCACATTAGCTGCCCTGACCACTGCAGCTGAAACTACCTCGAAATGGATGTTTGTAATGACAGGAAAAGCCTTATCACGGAATGAGAAGTTAGACCTGAGAAATAAATCAGGGGAAAGGGTGCAGTTTTAAAACCATTTTTAGCATTCTCCCCCATAACTTTTTTGTTGGTTTGGGGGTTGTACTTTAATGTAAATTTCTAAAGTCTAGCATGAACCCCAGCCATGGGGGAAAAATGGGATTTGCCTGAAAGAGGAACCGTGCTCTTTAAAATATAATTCTGGCTTCCTCACAGCAGGTTGCTAGAAAAGGGATTTGAGGTTTTGCTTTAGGCAGTTGTCTTCAAGGCAAGCTTTTTGTGTTTCTGCTGTAGCAGGGCATTTAGTTCACTTCCTGAGATTAATTGATGGCAAGTGGCATTCCTTGCTCTGCAAACCCTCAAAACAATGATCTTTTATTCTTTATTTGAAGTCAGGCATGCTTAATTTCTAGCTGTGGACTTAGAAAGTGTGAACTGTGATTCAATAAGCGTAGGTATGAAAAATTTAACTCACTAGGGCATCTCAGTTGTACAAATACAGATTTTTCTAAATGTCTTTAGAGATGGGGACATGACAAAAGCTCCCCGGTGTTAGTTGATTATTGAGATTCTCTTCATATGTTTGTTGTCCTGACAAGGGCACATGTGGTAATTTTCTATTGCTTATTCATACAAGCTATACATTTCATAAACGCCCATGATCTATCTGATCCTGCCTTTCTGCTTGCATCTTTGAGCACTGTGATTCGGAGTGCTGCAATGGACACTATCCAGCTGCCACCTGCAAGCAGGAAAGGGTTATCAGAGTGAGTAGCAAGGGTACCAGTTAAGAAAACTCTGTTCACTACCTTTGCCTCCTATCACTGATTGTACCATCTTAGCAACATTATTTATGGAATGTTTCCCATCCATGCAGAGAAGTGACAACAATAAAAATAACCTGCAGTTATTGTGATGAGTAAGTACTAAAATACAGGGGAGAATTTTACCACAGTAAAATTTTAAGTGTTCAATGCATGGTGGCTATTTATGCTATCCAAAAAGCACAGAAACAACTTATTAGAAAAGAGACCCTTTTTTTTTAAGCTTGGTGGATTTTATTTATTTTTACTTTTTGGGTCATACCCAGTGATACTCAGGGTTTACTATACACTCAGGAATCACTCCTGGCAGTGCTGGGAGACCATATGGGATACCGAGGATCGGACCCAGGTCAACCGCCCTACCCACTGTGCTATCGCTCCATCCCCGAAAAGAGACACTTTATTGCAAGAAAACAAGTAATAAAAGTTGGAACGCAGGTCCACCAGCTCAGGCTGTAGCTTCTAAGAGAGGAAGTGTGGGTCTGGTTTTATACTTGGTAGAATCAGCGTGGTATAAGTTATACACTTTTAGTAGTTTTTCAGGAAAACCATGCATATTCATAAGGAGTAGAGGTGGGTGTTTGAAATTGAGGAATATACAATGAACATATAGGGCATATACAGAAAGTGACAGAGAGCTGTCACCACGGCATGTAACCTTTGGCATGGTAATGAGAAGAAATGTGACTGGAGTTTAAGGAAAGTTCTGTTGTGCATCTCCATTGATTTCCCAGTCAGAGGCCTAGGGTTCTTACATAGATATAAGGGGTCCTGTATAAAGATATTCTTTTTTTTTTCTGCTTTTTGAGTCACACCCGGCAATGCACAGGGGTTATTCCTGGCTCTTCACTCAGGAATTACTCCTGGCGGTGCTCAGGGGACCATATGGGATTCTGGGAATCGAACTCAGGTTGGCTGCATGCAAGGCAAACACCCTACCCACTGTGCTATCGCTCCAGTCTCTTTATAAAGATATTCTTGAGGCTCTATTTTGGCCAATCAAAGCCTAAAGGAAACAGCAAGGTAGACTTCTGGAGAGAGGCTGTTACATCCTCCAAACTGAAACTCACAGGAGTTCTTAAACCCAGAGAATCCTACACTTGCTGGGCAGTGAGAAAAGAGGGAAAAGTTGGAAATATTTTAATTATTAGACCAGTCAGCAACAGCAGCAGTGATGGTAGTTATATTGCTAGTGCTTAGTGTTCGTGAAGAAATCATTAGCTATATCTTTATATTGAACTACTCTATCCTGTCTTCTTTCATTATGTATAAGGGCTATGTGTGAGTTCTAAGTAAAGTCTAAAGACATAATAATAATAATCATGATCATAATAGTAAGAAGAAGAAGCATGTGTTGAGTGCACGTGTGCTCTGTCAGGTCCTGTTCTTTAAGTGTACAACATGTACTTATTCATAAAATGCTTATATTGTATCCATTTTGTAGTGATGGTTAATAAACACATACACACTGTCCTCCGTTATTCATCGATTTGCTCAAGTGGGCCCAGTACATCTCCATTTTGAGACTTGTTGTTACTGTGTTTGGCATATCGAATACGTCACACTGGGAGCTTGCCAGGCTTTGCCGTGTGGGCGAGATAACTCTCAGTAGCTTGCAGGGCTCTCTGAGAGGGATGGAGGAATCGAACCCAGTTCGGCCAGGCTCGCTGCGTGCAAGGCAAACGCCCTACTGCTGTGCTATCACTCCAGGTCCAGTAATGGTTAATATTCTTGTTTTATAGATGAAGAGACTGAGACAAGGCACAATGTAGCAAGTAGTCGATGTCAAAACTTGAGGGTAGATATTTTGGTTATGGAGTCAGCATACTTTAACACAGTGCTGTGTTGTTACAAAGTAAATAGTTGGTTTTCTGTCCTCAGTAGGATCTACTTCCAAACACACTCTTTGGAAATCCACTCTTAGCTTGTCTGAACAAACTAACTGATTAGTTTCCAATCTTCCTCTTTCATTTGGGTTGGGTTATCAGCCCTCAATGCAAGTATACTTTATTATCCAGGGAGAAATTTCCTCTCTCATGCAGAATATATATATATATATATATATATATATATATATATATACACACACACACACATATATATATATGTACATTGAGTTTGGGAAGGAGATTACATTGGGGAAGAAAGGAATCTTGGTCCAAATTCTTTGAACAAGTTTCTGTGTATTTCCTGTATAATTCTATGTATTTCTAAACTGGTAGCATGATGCTTTCTCCTTTCAAAGTCCAAGTGATGTCATGCAAGGAGGACTTCGGGAATCTTGAGTATAGTGGGAACTGATGAATTTCTCCTGTTTTCATTTAAGGCAGATGATTAGTTTCTAAGGTTGCGTTACAGAGAATCATAGGCTGAGTATCTATAGCCCAGAGATCTCTTAAACTCAGAGACAAATTTTCTCAAATTTCTGGAGACTGGAAGTTCTAGAAGCCCAAGGCACTGGCAAGGTTGGTTCCTTCTGAGATCAAGAAGAACATTACTGCAGGTCTCTCTCCTTGGCTTAAAGATAATCATCTTTCCCTGTTTCCTCACAGTGTCTTTCACTGAATGTATCTATTTTCAATTATCATTTTTTATAAAGATCTCAGAAATTTTGAGTCAGAGCCCACCTTAAAGTGACCTCATTTTAGTTAATTACCTCTTGAAAGACCATATCACAAAATCTGAGCACAGAGTGATGTCTGGGACAGGTTAGGACTTCAGCATAAAAACTTTGTGGATGGTGCATTGTAGCATGTAAGTATCTACTCAGATACATTTCAATGCATAGGACTTCTATTAACCTAAGATAAAGGCAGTTTCATTAGCTCAGTAGCGACAAGTCTTGTGTTAATTATGGTGCACTTTAAGGAAATTTGGAGCGATAGCACAGCGGGTAGGGCGTTCGCCTTACAAGCGGCCAACATGGCCGACCCGAGTTCGATTCCTCCGCCCCTCTCGGAGAGCCTGGCAAGCTACCGAGAGTATTGGATATGCCAAACACAGTAACAACAAAGTCTCCAATGGAGACGTTACTGGGCCCGCTCGAGCAAATCGACGATCAACGGGAGGGCCTTTACCTTTACCTTTAAATTGGGAAAATAAATTAAGATTTGAAAAACGGTATGTAGTATTGACCCTTGGTTCTAACAAGAAGTCCCTGAAGGATTGTCTGAGATGATGAGGACACACTTTTTTTTTCCCTTTATTTTATTTTATTTTTTTTAAAGTTGTAGATTTACAATTTTTTGTGCTTTGGTTTCAATTATACAATGATCAGATACCCATCCCTCCACCAGTGCCCATTTTCCACCACCATGGATAATATCCCTCCCACCTCCATCCCCCCATCCCCCCTGTCTCTGTGGCAGGGCAATCCCCTGTGTTCTCTCTCTCCTTTTGGGTGTTGTGGTCTGCAAAAGAGGCATTGAGTGGCAAACATGTTCAGTCCATAGTCTACTTTCTACATGCATCTCCCCTCCTGGGAGGATCCTCCAAACATCCTTTATTTGGTGCTCCCTTCTCTATCTGAACAGCCCTTTCCTCTAGGATACCCGGCTGGCCTCTAAGTTATGGAGTAATCCTCCTGGTGCTGATCTCAGCTATTCTTGGGTATTAATCTCATACTTTGTTACTTTATATCCCCCAGATGAATGCAATCTTTCTATGTCTATCCCTCTCTTTCTGACTCATTTCGCTTAGCATGATACTTTCCATGTTGTACCACTTGTATGTAAATTTCATGACTTCATCTTTTCTAAGAGCTACATAGTACTCCATTGTGTAGATGTACCAAAGTTTCTTTAACCAGTCATCTGTTCTTGGGCATTCAGGTTTCTTCCAGTTTCTGGCTATTGTAAAGAGTGCTGCAATGAACAAACAAGTGCAGATGTCACTTCGACTATACATTTTTGCCTCTCTGGGATATATTCCCAGGAGTGGTATTGCTGGGTCAAATGGGAGCTCAATTTCTAATTTTTTGAGAATCGGAGGACACACTTTTATGAACCATTATGACTGGGACATTTGTCGGGTTATGAATGGCCCTCCTTTCTGTGTAAAACTAACAAGGCAATTCCTTTTCTGGACTTCCTCTGACCACAGCAATATGAATAGTGATGCTCTGTAGCAGACGCTTGGAATTATTCTATTAATCTAAGTTTCACAAACCTCATTTTAAAAGAAAAAGTTTCCATGGGCAACCATCTGTTTGCTCTTCACCTATCTTGGAGCCCTCTCAACAGCATAAAGCAACTTAAAGTACTTAAAATCACAACAGAAGCAAACAGAGTAAAGACATTTATCCTCATGGCCAAGCACAGTTACAGATTCTTGTGTTGCTGGAATGAATCATGTTCCAAGCTTCCTCCCAGACAGTGGAATCAGTGAATGAGGAACAGTTCTAGCCTTTAATGGAACTGTAAAGTCATCAGTCTTCATTGCTTCTTATCTACCATCTTAGCTCCAACAACTTTTCTTCACTTACTTGTTACTCTCCAACCTTTTAATGTCCAACAGAGGTTCAATATTTCTAATACCTTTCTAACAACCACTTTTCCCAATAAGAAAGTGCATTTCTTCAAACCTTGAAAGTCTCCTAGGCATACCCAACATTTATAATTAGATTCTTTCTTATCCCCAGTTCTCCTGGAATGGCTTAAATGATTAAAAAAAATTTATTACCATGAGAGAAAACTTTAAATTTTTTCAAGTTTTATAACATTATTTTCCCAGAAGCTTAAGTTTTGCTGTAAGCACTCTTTCTACTCTGCCTTTTGTCAGTCATACTTAATCAGTTGAATCTTTCCCTTGACCGACATTGTAATCTCATATTCTTCGTGTGTATGGGATGAGTTTTCACTGCCATAGGTTAGGCAGCATTATTACTGTTACCTCCAAGTTCATTTTTAGGTGCGATTCTTTGGCTCTACTCTTTATGTCTGTAACTTTCTAAACTTTCACACTAGTTACTATAAAATTAACATTAAAATATGCTGAGATTCTTCCTCGCCTTTTTGGGATAATATATATTTTATCTTCTCTAACACATCTCCCTTGATGTTACTCAAATACAGAATTATTAATAGCTTCCAAATTTTCTCACCTTGTATATTACTTTTCTAAAATGACACAGTATATTCCAACTATTAGTTGACATTTTCTCTCTCTTGATATCATGACTTTTTGGCTCTTTTTTTTGTTTTGTTTTTGGTTTTGTTTGGGGCCCACACCCAGCTATGCTCAGGGGTTACTCCTGGCTCCACCCTCAGGAGTTGCTTCTTGCGATGATCAGGGACTGTATGGGGTGCCCAAGATCAAACCTGGGACAGCCGCATGCAAAGCAAGCACCCTATCTGCTGTACTGTCACTCCAGCACCACTCGTAATGACTCTTTTTGTCACTTCATTATTATTATGGCAGGTGAGAGGAGTTTTAGGAGTGAACCAGTACCATATTCTGTATTTTTCTACAAGTGACAGGTGCAAATCTGGTAGGTTTAAACAAAAAACTTCTATTCATGTTTCTGCATTAGAACAACGTAGATGCTATTTCTAATAATGGGAGCCACTACATGGAAATCCCTTTGTTAAATGCTTAGGTCACCTTGCCACTAACAAGTACTTTTCTTAAATAAGGGAAAATTATTAAGGGAATAAGGTTATTTTTCAGTAAGCAGGTTATGGGCTGGAGTGATAGCACAGTGGGTAGGGCGTTTGCCTTGCACACGGCCGACCTGGTCAACCTGGGTGCGATTCCTCCGCCCCTCTTGGCGAGCCCAGCAAGCTACCGAGAGTATCTTGCCCACACAGCAAAGCCTGGCAAGCTACCTGTGACGTATTTGATATGCCAACCATAGTAACAACAAGTCTCACATTGGGGATGTTACTGGGCCCGCTCGAGCAAATCAATGAACAACTGGAGGACCGTGCTAAATTATTATTATAGTATCCTCTATTTTTCTTAAAAGGAAGAAGGTTCATGTTTATTGATTGTTTTGGTGATTCAAAGAAAATAATATTAAAATTCCAGATACCGTAACTGACCAGAAAGGAAATAACATTTTTCAGTGAGATTTTTGATGGTTCTTGGATCAACCCTTTTGAAGAAGATTCTAAAGAACCTACATTTAAATTATCCAGGCACACTAAGAGACTTGGGAATACAGGGAGTATGGTCTGGCAAACCACTGAGACTTCCTAGATGCTTCTCGATGTTCTAGTTAATATCATGGTAGGAGCCCTAAGTGCCAGATTATACCCGGTTTTTCCAGACTCTCATTCTATTTAATAAGGCTTGACATTTAAAGATATATCTTTTTTCTTCTCTTTGAGTGGAGATTGATCATCATAGTAGATTACTTACTTTTATAAGATGGGAGTGGGCAGCCACATCTACAGAGAAAGATAAGGAATCAGAAGATTTTTTATCTTCCAGGGCACATATTTTTGAAAAGGAATTTTGGTCAGTGTCATTTTTCATTATCTTTTTCTAACTTCCTGATATTATGTGAATGTAATTATGGGCATCTTTTAAATCCTTTGAAAGCCCTGGATCCAGGTCTTAGATAATTTTTCCTCTCCAACCAATAAACAGGACAAGATAATGTGAACCTAACTCTATAACTTTAGGGAAAGTTTATTAATATTCACTTGCTAAAATATTTTCTTCTAGGACGGAAAAATTTATTCTATTCTCATTTTCAAACTTTTTCGGGTGACTTGGAGTCACTTACCTATCTCAGACAGCAGATCTCTGTGGGATATTTACTTCAAGGACCAAAAAAAAAGCATTAGTTCTTACTCTGATCAGTTCTTATCAACAAATGTCTCTCTATTTTAGCATCTTTCACTGACTTTAATATTATAAAGTTGACCTGGTGGTTTATAACACTAATACTTAACCTATATCCCAGCTACTGAAACACTCTTTGTAGGTGGCAGGTTATTTTCCTTTTAAAATCAGATACGACATTTCCTATAGCAAACCAACATGATAATGGAAGACACCCTTGTACGGTAAACTCACATGGTGTATTTGTCATTTGGTGTAACCTAAAAGCGAATTCTTAGGAATAAAGAAGACCATGCAGTAGTGGTCTTGCCATCTATGTGGAGCAGTTAAAGCCATGGAGGATATCCTGAAAGCTTAATTCTAGCTCTTTGGCTCATGAAGGAGAAACTACTGTCTCATTCTCTGTGTTCTGGAGATAGAAATAGGAAGTATAAGAGAAATTTCGGAGGAAACACTAAAACTAAATAAATATTTACAGACCACATAGAATATTTACAAAGTAAATATATTTTACATTCATTTGGGGGAGAATTTCAATTCATATTTCTTTTCATGAATTTACAATAATATTTAGAGAAGACAGTTCCACTGCCAGGGCAACAAGGTATACCTGCAACATTGTCCTGATGATATATGCGGTCAATGTTCTAAAAGCCCAACAATGTTTTCAAAGTGAAGTACAACTTCACTATCAGAAATATGGTCTGGGCAGTGGATAGAGAACCCAAGATGTAGGAGCATGTTCCTTAGGGATTGTTGGCCCAGCTCTATCAAACCACTAATGGGAAGGCCTCTGTAAAGTCGTATTCCATTTCTATCAGTAAAGAAGGCAGGAGAGGACATGTGTTTCCCTGAGAATTCCAAACAAGTTGATTAAGATGTTTGTGAGCTTGAGGCTCTCATCAAGGAATGCTGCCGTTGGGAGGTGCGTGTGTGTGTGTGTGTGTGTGTGTGTGTGTGTGTGTGTGTGCGCGCACGCGCACACATGTGTGTGTGGGGGGCTGTCATTGGACAGTTTGTGCAAATACAGTTGTCAAGGCAAAGAGAGAGGGTGTTGTTTAGCATTAAAGTCGTGTATTCCAGATGTGGGCACTTGGTAGTCAATCTGCTCTGAAGTGACACGTTGCTGAATCTTTAAAGGGCTTCAGCTGGGAAGAGCAAAATCTGATTGGGCAAATTGCTAAAATATTTAAAGTGCAGCCTGTTAAAGCTTTTACTGCGAAGAGCATCATGTCAGAAGTTGTAGTCAGAAAGAGCGAGTAATTGGCTTTCCATCCCTGTGCCAGTCAGTCAGCATGAGGCTCTATTCCTATTCCTTCCTCTTCATTGCCAATGCTAATTGCCACCCTTTTACGTGTGTGTGTGTGTGTGTGTGTGTGTGTATGTATGTGCATGTACACACATGCTGGAAAGATTGAATAGCTGGTAAAATGAAAGGAGGATGTAATATTCATAAAAAAAAAGGGAGACTAGATCTGCAAAACCAGAAACAGAAGAGAAAAATGAAATAATTACTTGGCAAAGTTCCACTTCCAAGCAGGTCATGGTTTGGACCAGTTGTCATTGAAAGGTTGGGCTCTGCAAGCAAAGAACTGGCCATCAGTGACAACTACTTCCTCTGCATCTTTTATCTCCTCTGAGATGTAACTTAAGGGACAAAGTTGCCATTTATAATTGATCACCTTTCCCACGTAGGTTTTTATATCCCTTTCTCTCCAGGCATGACCCTTTGTTAATTCCTGGGAATGATCAGATTGACAACATGGACTCCAATGTCAAGAAGTATGACTCTACAGGGATGTTCCATTGGTGTGCACCCAAGGAGATAGAGAAGGTCATCCTGGTGAGTGACAGACGCAAAAAAGGTGCCATCTACTTTGTCCCTAATTCACATTTGCTCAGAATAAAGTTTTCCAAACTGGATGATGAGATGACTTAGCTCCTGTTTCCAATTATTTTATTGAAACTGTTTTATTGGAACTGAAATTTGGAACATGTATTGAAATAGCTAGAACTCTCATCAGGTATGATCCAAGGTGGAATTTTCCATCTTTGCATATATATTGGCTCATTACAATGGGGAGTGACCAGATGCTGGGTGAGCGTCCTGAAGTCAGGGAGCACCTGTGGACATGGTGCCAGGCCAGAGCTGGTCTGTGCCACTGATGAGCTGCGTGGCTTTGGCTTAATCTCTTTGATTTTATTCTCTTATCTGTAAAGAGATGAGACAAGATGAAAACCCAGCATAAGACTCAAAATAATCACCAAAATGCTCGGAAAAAAAAATAGCTGATTTGCTATTTGTATATAACAATGCCTTATATCCTAAATAATAACCTTACATAATTATGATTTTATTTTTAGCACACGATATAGACAGGCAAACTAATTTGTTAATAGTCATGGTGGTAGACGAAGCATCTGACTTTAGAAAGAAGAAAGGCTCAGGGCCTTGTTATGAGCTGTGTCCATCTCAGCGGGGCTCACTGACTTCTCATCTGTCTCAGGGCTGTCAGTGTAGGTCACACTCCATTCTTTAGAGTTCTCTAGATTTGTCCAATTAACTGCCTTAGGTTTTAATGCTGACATCAGCTCTCTTCCATTTATTGTCTTACTAATCCATGAAAAATGGATTAATAATCAGGAAAGTCAACAAAAGTGTTCTTTTTCCCTGATGCTCCTAATTCCCAATTGCTGTGGCTTGCTCCTTTATGTCATCCAGGAAAATCTTATCATTTTGGATGGCATGGCCATCCACACCCCTCCTGTCCCCGCTGCTAAGAAAAAAACAAAAAATAAATAAGAAAAACAGCCTGGTTCAGTTTCTCAGAAGGGCACTGTCCTCTAATCCACTAAACTCCTCCTGGTTTGATTTGAATGTGTATGTGTTTTCTTAATTTAATTATAATTGAGCATTAAGAGCCAGTACAACATTGTACTGAGGCTGTCGAACAGGAGTGGAGAGACAGTATCGCAGGAATGGCTCTAATTTTGCATGCAGTCCACCTGGGTTCAGTCCCTGGCACCGCAAATTGTTTCCCTGAACACGTCCAGGAGTGATAGCTAAGCACAGAGACAGAAGTAAGCTGTATGCACAGCCAGCTTTGGCCCCCAAACCAAAAAGGAAAAAGGAGAGAAACAGCAAACCAAAGCCCAGAAACTCTTCATTGTCAGCAAGCAGTCAGTGTCTGGCCTATCAGGAGATGCACTTGTTTTCAATCATAGGGCCACTGCATGCATTTGCGTCCTGCTGCTGCACCTTTGTCTGGTAATCTGATTTTAGTCAGGTATTTCTTGCACTTCAGCCAAAGTTGGGGTGCTGGAACTGGAGAGATAGTACAGCTGGTAGGCTTTACCTTGCATGCAGCTGACCTGGGTTTGATCACCAGCAACTCATATGAACCCTTGATCTTACAGAAAGTGATCCCTGAGTACAGAGTCTGAGTATTACCAGGTGTGACCTCCTACCCCCAAAACACGTGGGGTTCCATATTTGGGATGTAGGATTTCCATAGCTTGCCTATATCTGAGGAGTATATTACTCATTCATACCCAATCCAAGTCCTTTGTAGACAAGAAAGAGTATATGGAGATAGGTTTCTACTTCTGATATCTAAAAAGAAAATATTTATAGCTAGTATTTTCTGTGTTAGTTACGTCTTTCCTTGTATATGCTCTTATAGAGCTTGTGTTCCAGTGGGGACAAAGAGAAGACACCACAAATGACAAACACATGTATATTAGCAGATCAGATATTGAAAAAATGCTGTGAGGAAAATTACCCAGGGTCATAGTTAGGAAGGGAGTAAGAAATGTTAATTGTATCCTTTGGCCAAAAAACTCTCCCTAAAGTGCTGAGGACACTCACAAGAGCCAATCTGGTGCAAATATATCAATCTTGTGTCTATTCACTGGGTGTAGAACTTGTGCTGCTTTGGGGTGAGAAAATGTGAGATGATCTAGGTCTTGAGGAAATGGCCGTCTAATAAGAGAGAAGCTAAGAAATGGACCCATTAACCAGTAGATCAAAGCTAAAGGTTCTGAGGCGGAAAGAAGTGCTATTCAAATGCAGGGGAGCAGGATTAGCCTGTAATTAAATGGCCAGGCAAATCTTATTGACTACAACTAGGTTGCCTTTGGAATGCATTTAAGGCCATTAAGGCCCAGCTTGGATTGGGCCCTGAGGACATGTAGGTAATATAAGATGTTCATGAAAAATTTCACTAGTGGTCCTGACACCTGACAGGATAAGCCTCTCCAAGGTTTTTCTCCCCCCAAGATTCTCAGGGGAAGTGTCTCCAAGTCTGCTGTTGCTGGACTCAGATTGGCACTTTGGTCTCCAGATCTAATCTTGTGTGTCTTGGCTACTCCATTACCTGGTGCACCCTGATCCCATATCCCTATTTCACATTTCCTGTATCTCCTCTGGATGCAGTTTGTATTCCTCAGCTATTGCAGAGTCAGGCTCCCAAGTGATTTGCACAGTTA
This sequence comes from Sorex fumeus, assembly GCF_029834395.1. Taxonomy (NCBI): domain Eukaryota; kingdom Metazoa; phylum Chordata; class Mammalia; order Eulipotyphla; family Soricidae; genus Sorex; species Sorex fumeus. The sequence continues at coordinate 11,984,070 of NW_026606077.1, read as the reverse complement.
AAAGTAATAAGGAGCCCCATATTGGCATGCTACAGACTGGTTGATCTACCGGTTTGGGTACCCAAGCACTCAGACTTGATATCTAACTGCTGGTCTCCTCCAAGAGGCTGTGATGTGGAAAATGACTCCCCAGTGGGTCCTTCTCGGTCCCAATTTAAAACACATTTCTAATAGCCCAATGTCAAGGTGTCCCTGTTTGGTTGTAGAGGGAAACCAATAATGGTGACAGCCTCTGCCTTATTCTAACGACCAGGGAGTGAAAGCTAGCTTCTTTCCCTCCTTGGGGGCTACTGTAATAACTCTGACATCGTCGTGAATTGCAATATTGGCATTTAAACAATCAATAAACTGGTCAATTGTAGGGATTAAATTGAGCAGAGTTTGATGAATGCTTTGGATATTAATATGCCTCTCCCAAAGCATTATAAGTCACATGGAGCCATTCGGGCATGCAATTGGTGGGCAGGGAGGAAGGATGGTGAGGTAGGTGGTATTGAGGAAGGAAGAGAGGTAGAAAAAGACCCACAATAGTGTTTTTTCTTCATTAATGCAGTGAGCCAAAGGACACTGAACATTTATGTTTCCTGGGAAACTCGAGGTGATTTCATTCTCTCAAATTGGAGTGAAAGAATACATTCATTTGTCGCTGTTATGGATGCAGGCCTAGATCTGGGAAAGACATGGACTAGTTGCTCTAGTCGATCTAACTCCAGATACTTCGTGTTGATTAGTTGGGAGTTTTTCTCTGATGAATTACGCATGGTAGGCTGTTCCAGGCACGGCCTTAGGGATTCCAAGGGAGCTGTGAATAAGGTTTAGCAAACATTTTCTGTAAAGGATCATATACTAAACATTTAGAATTTGTTCTCACAATAAACATTGCTATCATAGTATAAAGTCATCCTTATGTATTACTTAAATGGATAGGCTTGCCAGTTTCAATCAAATTCTACTGACATTTGAATCTCATAAAACTTATACCAGTTATGAAGTAGTCTTTGGTTTCTTTCAACCATTTAGAATGCAAAATCCAGTCTTAGCTTACTGGCCATGAAAAAGTAGATGGAATATCAGATTGGTCCCCATACTATTGTTTGTCAGCCTCCTGGATGGGTCTCCTACCCATTGCTGTTATGTGTATTATCACATCTCATTGATGAGTCTAGAACACAAACGTCAAATTTCTCAAAAATACAACCAACATAGACTCTGACCAATTTATCATCTTCTGAGTGAGCTAGACAGAAATGCAACATATTCCACAAAAATTTCCCTCCTCAAAACCATTTTGGAAGATCTTTATAGATACATGTGGCATTTAAAAAAATATTATGAGGTGTATGTTCACATATACATATTTCACCAGTATAATACACCTATATTCGAATAATAAATGTATGGCATATTTTTAACACTGATGAAATAAAAAGAATAGCATACATACTCTACAGAAAGCGTTGAAAACATGTCTAATTTGTCCTTTATACAATTACTTTTCAGTTCTGATGCAACCTATGAGGTCTTTTGTTCAAAGCTTATGACATTCTTCCTGTTACAGACTCGAAGCGAAGCCGCTATGACAGTCCTGAGTGGCCACGTGGTGGTCTGCATCTTTGGAGATGTCAGCTCAGCCCTGATCGGCCTTCGGAACCTGGTGATGCCACTTCGTGCCAGCAACTTCCATTACCACGAGCTCAAACACATCGTGTTTGTGGGCTCCATTGAGTACCTCAAGCGAGAGTGGGAGACACTTCACAACTTCCCTAAAGTGTCCATATTGCCTGTAAGTCTGGGGTCTCATTACAGTACTTCTAGTTCCTTTTCTTTCAAACAGAAATAGTCCTAGTTGTGACTTTGACCATCCCTCTGATTCCTCAGGCACAGAGGACTGAACTTTTCTCCTCTGCCAGTCTAGGAAAATCCAGACCCAGGACAGCCAAGTTTAGTCATTGATCAGACTTCAAGTTTAACTGGAATCAAATTTATTAAACATTTTTTGGTGTCTAAACATTTTCTCTCTTGCCTATCTGAAAGCTAGTTGATACTTCGTTGCAGAATTTTGAGCATTTTATATACCACATAATAATGCTTGGGGAATATTTGATTGCACAGTGTACCATTTTTTAACTAAATGGGTTTAATAAAGGTTTTATTTCTGCAGTGCGTTAGGCCAGTCACTGCTGCTGTCCAACCTCTACCTCTCTTCTTTAGAAGTCCAGAGAACATGGGTTTTGAGTGTATGTGCACATTTGCATGTGACATTTTAATTTATAAAATACTAGCACCCCCCCCCCCAAGAAATAGTTTAGGTCTCCTCCTACTACTCTGAGGACTTAAAATACATGATCTAAGAGTTATGTAATCATTTAAAAATAATAAATCAATATTTTTACATAAGCCCTTAAAAGTTGTACTTAGAATTCCAATATATGATATAGTTCATGGTGTAATAGTCCCATGCAAACTATTCTCAAAACATTTTTCTTGGAGGATCAGATCCCTAAAACTGAGCAACATAGATTCATTTAATCCCACAAGATGTCTAAGTTTTCTTCCCATTTTGGAATTAAAATACATTACATCTACTCTCAGTTTTAGAAACTCAGAAATGGAAAATGAAGCGTCAAATAATATAATTCAACAAGAAATAGACCAGTAATATTCATTGATAGCCACCATTTATTCCCTATACATGCCTGTGTAGTCTCGGGGTGGCTGGGGAAAGCCCCAGCAACTCTCCCTCTCGCTGCCAGGGTTTTGTAGACTTGAGTGGCTCCCCCACCTGGGGCGGCCCATGCTATGGACAGACAAAGGAGGAAGTGAGAGCCAAGCTGGTGGATTGATCAGTTTGCCGTTTATTCCATTCTCCCCACGTTCCTGTTCCAATCTCTCTAAGCCCTTCATTCTAGTCTCACACTGTCCCTCATTCTTATCTCCTGTCTCTCCTGCACATCTCTCTGCACTCCCTCTCTTGGCCACATCTCTCATCTCTCCATTCTTCCGCTACATTCTTCTCCCTCTGTACCCCTTGCTAGTCTCTCCATGCTCCATCTTGCTGCCCTAACCTGCGCTCTCTCTCTCTCTCTTTCTCTCTCTCTCTCTCTCTCTCTCTCTCTCTCTCTCTCTCTCCTCCCTCCTCTCTTTCCAACTCCCCTCATTATGGTAGAACATCAACATATCAAAAGCCCTTCCTAACCACCATCCTTCAGGCTCAAGGGCAGAAATATCATCTAGGGGTATTTCTCCTCTCCTAGTCCAAAGGGGCTGGAGCGATAGCACAGCGGGTAGGGCATTCGCCTTACAAGCGGCCAACATGGCCAACCCGAGTTCGATTCCTCCGCCCCTCTCGGAGAGCCCGGCAAGCTACTGAGAGTATTCGATATGCCAGACACAGTAACAACAAAGTCTCCAATGGAGACGTTACTGGGCCCGCTCGAGCAAATCGACGATCAACGGGAGGGCCTTTACCTTTACCTAGTCCAAACAAAAACAAACACTGTCCTCCAGTTGTTCATTGATTTGCTCGAGCAGGCCCAGTAACGTCTCCACTTTGAGGCTTCTTGTTACCGTGTTTGGCATAGCTTGCCAGGCTTTGCCGTGAGGGTGAGATACTCTCGGTAGCTTGCCGGGCTCTCCGGGAGGGGTGGAGGAATCGAACCCAGCTTGGCCAGGCTGGCTGCGCACAAGGCAAATGCCCTACCGCTGTGCTATCGCTCTTAGTCCAATAACTTAATTGACATCTTAATTCTACTTCTTTTAATATTAGTTATTTTGTATGGACACAGTAAGAGATATATTGAGCTGGTAGGGTGGCTCCCCTGGGGACATCTTGCCACAGACTCAGACTACAGTGCTGAGGCCGGATTAATCATTCCTAACCCTAGCAGGGTTCGAATTTAGTTATTACTTTTTGGATCATGACAGAATTTGTCCATGACCATGTTCTTAACTTATAGTTAAATATTATGGCGCTTTGGCCAGGCCCATTTCGATGCCAGAGTAGCTCACTGCTTGCCCTGGGTCCATCCAGTCCCTTGTTGGGACCCTGCTTTTGTGGTGCTAGGAAGTAAAGGCAACTGAAGCTTAAGTCAAGAGAACAGATGTCCAGGAGTGAATATCATTAAGAGTCAATTAACTCCCATTACAAATGCATAGTATTGACTGTCTTCCTGTGTCCATACAAAAAGGACATTGTTCTGAATTAACTGTACAAAGCACTTAAGGAGAAGAGAAAAGCAACATTTACAAGTTAACAGAGAACAAAGAAAGAGGTTACAAATAAACACAGAGAAATGGGAGCACTGTGATGGGAGTAACCCTATAAACCAAACCTTTCTGCTTCCCTGTGGCAAGCAGAAAGGACAAACCGATGTTATCCTACATGTGCCTGTTACAATTAGTACTAAATAAATGCTTAGATAAGTGAGAAAATTGCAGACATATCTTTTGGATGCTAGACCAAAATATTTCCTAATGAGCACAGGTAGTTAAATTATCACCTGCAGAAAAACAAACGTGCACAGAATATAGATATACATGTATATAAATCTTATTAATATCAGACCATGATAAGCATGAGTATATATTTCCATGATTATCCTCCTATTTGTGTTTTCTACATTGACTAGGTTCTGAAAATACTTTGTAAAATGTTTATTTTTTTCTGAGATAAATAGGTCCATGTCGTTGTATGTTGTACTCTATGTCTTCAGTCATTTCCTGAATGTTCCCTTATCTCATCTATGACCAGCACAGAAAAACATCTCTGTTTCTGTTTATATAATGTATATTTTGGGTTTTGAAATATGTATCAGTAATTTGTACAGGAATCTTCTTATAATTGCTACTTAATTTCCTACAAGGATACGATTAAAAGAACACTGATGTAGGCAATAAGCTTATGCGCTAGAAGTTAGCCAGAATGATTTTGTGCCAACAGATCCCAGAAAAGAAAGGATTCTTCTCTCAGAGTATTATGTGTTAGAATCTCAAACTCTAGTATCTTCTCGGGCTGGCTAGCATAATATTCCTCTTCCTTTGTCATTCACTTTGCAACAATCTTTTGGTGACTGAGACTGTTGTGACTGTCTGAAAGACAAGATCAAGGCCAATTTCTTTTTTTGGGGAGATGGGGGTTCATACCTGTTGGTGCTCAGGACTTACTCCTGGATCTTTACTCAGGAATCATTCCTGGCAGGAATCAGGGGACCATATGTGGTCAGTGCCAGGGACTGAACCCAGCTTGACCGTGTGTAAGGCTAGTGCCCTGCCCACTCTGGCCCCCTAGGCCAATTACTGCTGCCAAGTTCCATCTTCTGGGAGCCCTATCATTAGGCCGGAGAAGAGAGGAAGGCACCCAGAGGTATTTGACAGTTGGTAATCTCTTTTTCCTACATGCTGAGTTGACCACAACTCCAGTCTTCAGACAGGCACAAATGTCCATTTACCATGTAGGCGAAATAGACTAGTGCACCCAGGAGACTGGGTCCTGAACATGCCCTCAAGGATAGTGCCACATGACCTTTGGGGCTGTGACACTTTGGCCGGAGGGTGTTTACTTTGCTGTAGGAGTCATGCCTCCTATTCCAACATAGATTGTTTTTATTGTACCCATGGTTGCATTCCTGCCTTCTCTGCCATTGCTCTTTGATCCAGATTATTTTTTCCTACTGATTTTGTTGGTAATGTAATTTAAAAAACAAATCTGTTTAAGGACTTATTTATTTTTAATTACACCACTAATGTACAGATATGTTCTTGTTATAAAATATTCAAAGAACAAGACTTATATAAAGTCAAAAACAAACTTTCCCTCTACCCCCTGCCCATCTCCCCTCCCCAGAGGTAATTACTGTTATTAGTTAAGTGTGTATTTTTCCTGAACTTTCTGAATATGCATATGCTTATAAATGCATTCATAAACAGATAGTTTGATTTTGTGATTTTCTTTTATGTAAATGAAACCCTACTTTGCATTCTGGTTAGAAGTTGCTGGAGTTTTCTCTTTCACTTGCTCCTCTGTCTTAGAGATTCTTCCAAAGCAATAGCTGCACAGAGAGCTGTTTCAACTCTTTACGTAGAAGTTTGTTGTATTTACTTTCAGTTGAACTATTCCTATGTTGTTGGACAATTAAGGCATTTCCTTGTGTTATTTTTTCCCTTGCTGCAAATATGCAATACATGATAAGATCTAAAGCTTAACTCATTTCCATCTCCCCTTTGCAAGATGCCCATCCTTTCCTCCACCTCCTACACCTTCCCCATCAAGCAGAGCTTTCGGCCTCTTCTAATCACACTGGTGTCCACTGGCTGTTGTCCCTTGGCTGCATTGAAAATATTAGTTGGAGCTGCTGTCCTCTGCCTGGAAATTAAGTGACCTGCTATTAAATAACCAAGCAGTTGAAACCCACCCTGTCCTTACATTCTGAAAGCCAGAGGTTGCCACAGGACAGTTACTTAAATCAAGACAATTTCTAGGCAGGAAGAAGATGTAGAACCCTGGCATTATTCCTTGCCCCGTTTTTGTTAGTAATAGCTTGATTGAGTATTGAGAGCAAACCTAAAACGCTGCCATCAGCACCAACTACCCTTTAGATTAGCACACGGCTCCTATTCCCTGGAATGTAGTTAGGCCAGCTTAATGTCAAGGCATAAAAAAGATACTTGTTAAATAATTTCCCACAGCACTGGTTCAATCTTTAATTTGTTTTTATTTTCTTTCCTCCTCTTCCCTCTTGACCCTCTGTCTCACTTTTGCTTCTCTTTTTTTTTTATTCCTTTCCTCTATGCCAAAGGGTACGCCATTAAGTCGGGCTGATTTAAGGGCCGTCAACATCAACCTCTGTGACATGTGCGTTATCCTGTCAGCCAATCAGAATAATATTGATGATACTTCGCTGCAGGACAAGGAATGCATCTTGGCGTCACTCAACATCAAATCTATGCAGTTTGATGACAGCATCGGGGTCTTGCAGGCTAATTCCCAAGGTAAGGATGGCCTATAATACTTCTCTGTGAGCCTGTGGGGGACAAGGGCTGGCAGGAGGGATATCCTTCACTCTGCAATGCGAAGAGGCTCACATCAGCCTGCTTGTCAGTGAAACCAGCATTTCTGTGATGACTTTCAGAGTTGTCTACAGCCTCTTCTTGCCATCCTGGCTTGAGAATTGAGCATCCACATGCAGTATAGCTTATCTTCTTGGAGAACAATCCACTTCTTCAGCCTTCCCAAATAGTGACTTCATGACTAGGCTCACCACCTAAATGCCAGAGCACCACAACTTGCTGGCTGAATGATCCCCTTTGGCTCCCTGAAACATATACTTTGGGCCTTGATCTGGGCAGGGTTAAGTTTTGCCATTGTTGGACTACCACATCTACATTGCTACATGCCAAGCGAGGGAAAAAGTCCTATGGAGACTGGGGACTCCATGAAGATTAAAATCATTTTGCAAGAGGTGACACTCATCAGTGCCCATGTTCTCTGTCGAGGACCTGACAATGTTAAGTGATGTGCATCTGCCTGCTCTGCTCAATTTATCTTCCCTGTTTTTGCTATGAGATCTGGGGCAGATGGTTAGAGGGAAGATGTCATCCAGGAGTCTCAGGGAGGCTGCAGAGCAAAAATCCAGCCACAAACAGCTCCACTAATCAAGGCCTTGGCAGAAAAGATGTGAAGCATTTTACTCTGAGTAACACTTCTGTGTGCTTGGCATCCACGATGGAATCATGGTCATATGTGGCCTGCTGCTTATGTGGGGGGTGGGCGTTATGACATGAGGTACTCGAGGGGGCCTGAATCCTGTCATTTCAGGAGACACAGCTTGTGAGAAGCTAGAATTATGGATGTGAAGCACCATCTTTTTGAGATGAGAAAGCTCAGCTTCATTGTTCAGTCTTATGTGCTTTATTCTCTTTTGTCAACTCAGCGTCATCAAACATCTGCTCAACCTTGTGGTGCAATGGGGCCAATCCTTTCTAGACTCCTTTCCTGCATTGTTCTGGCCTGGAGCCTACCACTGAGAGGGGCAAAGGAGGAGGGGCAGCTGCCATCAGACTCTGTGCAGACACAGGATCCAATTTTCAGGGAGTTTCCTGAGAACCCCTGACTTTGTCGCTAGGAATGAGAGAGGAGGTGGGAGCTTGAGATACACAGGTCAGGAGAACCTTCCACTTGGTGTTGGAGGTGAAACAGTTAAAAATGGTTTGGCCTCTTGGACTTTTGTTCCTTCCAAGGATTGAGTCAATCCCCAATTTTCTTCATCCTTGGACTAGAGCACCTTCTGTTCTTGACATAGTCTGGACTGAGTCAGCATGAAGCCTGCCTTTGAACTCGCCACCCCACCCAGCACATCCCCTCTCTACTGCCACAGAATTCTTGATATTCACTTGCTGAACTAGACTCAGAGGAGTAAACAAATCAGGGTGGAAAGGGACTGCATTCTTGTCTAGCTGGCCACCTTGTGCATCGCCTAAAGGCATAGAAGTGACAAAGGATGTAAGCAGGGAGCAAGATGGACTTGTCAAGAGGAAGGAGCAGGCTAGCGATTGGTTTTTTGCCTTTACGAATTTGTTGCTGCTCCTGCCACAGCATGCACTTTTCCTAGAGGCCTCCTTAGAAATGCAGAATCCGCTTGCCCACTCTGGTACCTACTGGGTTCAAATCAGCATTTGAACAGAAATCCCCATCTACACTGCTTTAAGGCACAATGAATTTTCATGCTAACAAAGCTAGGTCTGGTGAACATGCTGACCAATTTGATTAGATATACCTCTTCTCCCAGGCAGAACTAGCAAGGAGAATGGAAAGAAGTGTTAGCAGAAGCAGTGCCTTCTGTTGGAAGTAGACGCCTGTAGGAAGGGATAGAATGGAGAGGGAGGCAGCAGGGAACAAGGCCTTTCCAGACTTTGCTTATATTTTTGTCTCATTTACTAATCATGATTTTTGAGGTAGAGAGATAAAATCCCAACGTGTAATTTAACTTCATACATATCGAACACTGGTGAGCCTTTCAGAACTCATAACACACTCAGCCTTCAGATCCCAGGTGATGGCCAAACTAGGAAAAATGTTTCTGCTCCCCTCCTGTCCACAGACACTCTCCAGTGCTCAGATTCCTTTATCTCAGGAGTCAGTGGAAATCAAGTGAATGGCAGGTCACATTTTTTTTTCTATAAACACACACACACACACACACACACACACACACACACACGCGCGCGCACACACACACACACACACACCCCAAAGGAGGCAGAGCTCTGCTTACTGGCCAGTGTGTTTTTCACAGACCGGTGCAGGTTGGCAGTGGGGGAGCGTATGCCCCTGTAGCCAGGAATCAGCATAGGAACTGTATGTTGAAGAAATAAGGACTTGATGTCAGGTCTTTGTTTCTCCTTGTTTCCTTATCCTGCTTCTCCTCTAGTTTTGGTTTTTAAAAATCTCCTCTGGTGACATTCTGACCTTTCAGATGAGAATGATCCAGTGGTGGTCATCAAGACTAAAAGCCACTCCTGTGTATTTGCTCCCAACCCCTACCCTTGACTGGGGCATGAGCAAAGTATATGTTTGCCTCTGGCCGCTTTAGCTATAAATGCTACTCTTGGGGTTTGTCTGGTCTGTGTGCTTATTTGGGTCAGCTGACTTTCTGTTCATTCTCCATCCTTGGGACACTTTCTACCACTTGGAATGCTCATTTGTCCCAGAGACTTACGTTAGCTTTCATCGGATCTTTGACCAGGACCAAGACCCAAATGGATTAGAATTTCAGCATCTCTAATTGATTTCATGCTACTCATTTCATTTTGAGGAGCACACCTACCCTCCACTAAGTAATTACAACTTAAGGTTTCCTATTGCTGCCACCCCACATTCTATCATTATTTTGTAATTTTTATGAAAGCCCATCCTTTGTTTTATCCTGAGAGTTATTTTATTATTGCTTCAGAACTCAGGAGGTTAGAAATATGTTCTTAAAACAAATTGGTGTGCTTTTGAGTGTGAATAGTTGCATACCTTATGTAAAGTTGTTCTGGAATAATACAACTTAATTAAAATTTTTTTTTAACATTTTCAGGATAGACACATGTATTTTTGTACCTCCACCTGCTCTTGTGTGTTATCTGGTATCCTAGACCAATGAACCTCTTTTCCCTCTTCCTTTTTTCCACAATTCTTGTGGATGTCACTATTCTAAACCACATGGTGTCAGAACTGGCCTAGCCTAGGGATTCTGGACCAGACAGACACTTTCTGAAAGGATCTGAGATGTGATGGCTGGTTGTCAAAAACAATTACAAAGAAAGGTGGCATGTCCCAAGCTGGATGGTATATCCGATGTGACAGTTGGGTCTATGAGATGCAGTTTTAATATACATAGCAGGCAAGACTGCAGTGACAATTACATAAAGCAGGTGAAGCTGCTTCTTGCTGGTCAGCAAACATCAGCTCAGAACCACTTTACAGCTCTTTACCAGCAACTAAGTGCCTTTATTTACAGAGTGCCTGTCACTTCCCTTTGGCTGGAGAGCTGGTGTATTATTTAGCACGCATTTATCTGGGGAAAACATTTCAATTTAAATCAGATGGTACAACAGTGGCTCTTGTTAGACTGTTTCCCTGTGGTTCAAAAAGACAAGAACTGGGCTGGATCTTGGGAGGGACGATGAGCAAAGGGAGTAGGGTCCAGACTCAAGAAGTTGCTTGAGTCAGTACCTGAAAAAGAGAAGCATTCAGTCTCCCCTGGTACTTTTGTATTGATTTATGAATAGAGCATTGCATGGATTCATCCTGCTTAACCTGTTAGCAAAGGTAAGTCTTCAGAGGAAAAAAGAGAAATAGATTAAATGCCCCCTTTGTTTCAGGTACTACAAAAGGTTTGGGACACAAAGGTGGCTCGAATTTAGCCTTACTCTATATGAGATTGGGAACACAGATGAAAAGAGGAGATTCCTGCCCTAACTTATCATATTTTAATGAGACAAGGGCCAGTCCAGAATACAGGAGCATAGAAGATTCTTAATTAGATACTTTCAAGGGCTTTTGAAGGCTTTCAAAAAAGGTGACATATGTGAACAAATTGAATATAGATGCCAGTTGAACATTTGAAATGTGTCTGGTGTTATTGGGGTATGAACTTTGCTTTTTGTTAACTTTTAATATACTTAAGTGTAAATATTAACAGATGGCCAGTTACTAGCACATAGGACAGCACAGGTCTACATCATATACTTATTGCCTTGCTAAGTATTAATGTTTGTAGCATGATGATGCTTAATCTTTTCATAGAACAATAAACAAAACTGTGAACATGATTTAGAGATGGAAAAATTGGGAGCTATATTTGAATAAAGACAAGTACAACAGACTAGCAAAGATGAAATGAGGACTGACAGTCAGTCTTTGGTGATACTTGTAGTGAGTGAAACTAGAAATTGAGATGGATTTGACACAGAAAGTATAACCATTGGTGAACAGCTGAGTGGGAAGAAGTGTGGATGAGTAAGGGCTGGATGACGCATTAGGAACATTTTGAGATGGCAAGTCAGTAGTTGTAGAAGCAAGATGACTCAACGAAGAAACAGACTTGGGGCAGAAGACAAAGAATTTTGTCTTGTCTGAGAGGAATTGCAATTTTCTATTTATCTATTGGTATGATTCCAATAGAATAATTTATATAGTGGTATAATGCAGATTGGAATTGGTGTTATTGGGTAGAATACACAATAATAATAAAAATAATTATAAGACATAACATATTATTAATATAATATGTGTCACAAATTCTTTTTGTGTAATAATATAAAATATAACAGAATAACAAAAAGTTAGGGATAAAGCTGTCAACTTATAAGCCATCACTGATGAATGGTGTATCTTGAGATTGTCTACTTCCCAGATAGACAAGGAAAAGCAATTAAGGAAATAGTGTTAAACTTGGAACCTTGGAAAATTTCATCATTGAAGGGAAAAACAGAGGAAGTAAATCTAGTGAGTGGGGCTCAGGGCAAACATTTAAGGAAATAAGTGTGTGGGTTTCATGAAAGAAAGGAGATTTAAATAAACCCAGGTCAGCCATCCAGAAGGTGTCCTAATTGCTTGTTGGCGTGTTGATTTTTTTTTGTTCACTTCTGGTCATCTTGGGGGCCTACCCCAGAATTGTGCAGCTGAACATGTAGTAAAGGGAATAGAGCCATATCTTGGTAAAATATATGCATTTTATTTTATTGAGAATACAGTCATTCTCTGAGAGGCAAGGATTCTTTTCTCTTGCCTTCACATACTCCTATTATATAACTAAAACCCAATTATGAACAACTTTGTAACTGTGTGCCTCACTGTGATTCAATTAAAAAATAAATAACAAATTAGAAAAATAGATAAAAAACACTAAGTACCAAAAATAAATAGGTAAATAAATACAGCAACTGGGCATTTAATCCTCAGGAAGTTGCTGGGGACCTTTGCAAGTTGAATAGCTTATTCAGAAAAGAAGCCAGCACTCAGTAGCATTGATGGCAAGTAAGAACTGGAGACCATGCATTACTCTTACAGGTAGTTGAAGAAAGTTCCCCCCCCCCCCCCCGTCCCACTCAGTGTTAAGAACATTAAGAATAATCCATATTTGTTGGCTACGTTGGGCTGGAGCGATAGCACAGCGGTAGGGTGTTTGCCTTGCACGCAGCCAACATGGCCGACCTGAGTTCGATTCCTCCACCCCTCTCGGAGAGCCCGGCAAGCTACCAAGAGTATCTCGCCCGTGCAGCAGAGCCTGCCAAGCTCCCCATGACGTATTCGATATGCCAGACACACTAACAACAAAGTTTCCAATGGAGACGTTACTGGGCCCTCTCGAGAAAATCGATGATCAACGGGAGGGCCTTTACTTACTTACTTATTTATAAAAATAGTAATATTTACTGTATCTTATTCCTTTGGTATTAATATAAGACTTTTTACTATATTTAGACACTTGTGAAATCTCAGACCCCTTTTTTTGAGGGGCTCACACCTGGCAGTGCTCAGGGACTATTCGACTATTCCAGATTTTCTGAAGGGGGTGGGAGGCAGTGGACCACTCCCCATTGCTTCTTGGGGGGGATCATGCAGTGTCAGGGATCAAACCTGAGCTTCTGGAATACAACACACATGCAAAAGAATGTTTTCATTGCCTTTATTTATGTATGTGTACACACTGCCTACTTCAAGAAAAGGTTTTTTGGAATAGTACCCAATGCTACTTATTAATGCTTTTGCCAAGGAAAATGTTTCTATGTTATTAATCTCACAAATTTATAAATTATAAATAAAGTTCATTATAGAAGAAAAAGATGCAAAAGAGAAATAAAAAAGCCAAGAAATTAAGTATAAGAACAATTGGGGCAAGAAACTGATAAAAGGTCAGAACAGTCCTCTTGTTTTCATGTCTAAACATGTATAGAAATGACAAGGATTAGATGAACATGCAAATGAGCATCAGCAAGACCAGCTGAGGATGAAATGATTAAGATGTAATGAAATCACCAGTATAGCCCTGCAGTTTTCTCTGCAGTGTGCGGTGTAAAGAGCAGAGAAAGTACATATTGGTTTTACCTTGGGAGGATAATTGAGGAAGGCAAAGGAGTCCATGGTGCTGTAAAAAAAAAATTATGAATTGACTACCAGGTCTAAGATGGTACATGGAGAAGTCAAACTAGAGAGGAAGCACAGGGGTCTAGAAATCAAAATGTAATCAAAAAAAAAATCTTGGGAACAGAGGTTTGTGTCAAAGAATAGTATACTGGGAAAGGGCGTGAGAGAACTAAAAGGTGGGCAATGTGATCCGAAGTAGAAAAATGTGATAAATTCAGAAAATGAAATACTCCTTTCAGAATTGATATTTCACTGAAATATCCATGACAATATTGAGCCCAAGGCAACTTCATCTGAATACCACAGGACACTCTCATCACCACCATTGCCATGACAGCGGTGACAAGGGCTTCATGAACTTTGCTACTATCTCATAGATGACTTATATTTTCTTGCCTCTGAACACAATATGTATTTCTTAGATTGCTGGTTTTATCCGTGAATGAAGACCACAGACTTTTAAACTGTTTTAGTGTCTTTAGTCCAAGGAGATAGTATAAAGGGCTGATGCAACGGCTTTGCATGCAGAAACCCCAGATTTGATCCTCAGGACTTGCATAGACCCCTGAGTACTGCTGGGCTTGGGAACTGCTAGGTGTAGTCCCAAAAGATCAATAGACCAGTATGTGTGTGTGTGTGGTGTGTTCTTGAACAGTTATTATTTATCTAGTCTAGATTATAACCCAGTGGAAGAAGAGGCTGATCCTTTTTAAAATTTTTGTTCTTTAAAAAAAATTTTTTTTGGCTAAACCTGTTGGTGCTCTGGGCTTATTCCTGGTTCTGTGCTCAGAGATCACCCCTGTTAGTGCTCAGAGGACAATTGTGGAATGCTGGGAATTGAACCTGGGTTGGCCACATGCAAAGGAAATGCCCTCCTCACTGTACTATTTCTCCAGCCCCAGGAGAATTTTATAAGCTCCTGTGATTTCCATGTGCAGTCAGAGTTGAGGACCACTACTGAGGCGAGCCTCAGATGGGGATGCAAAATACCAAGGTCATTATTTTAATTGAAAGAGGAGGAAACTGAGTTTAAGTAATTATTTCCACCCAGGTCTCCTGGTCTCTTTGGGATCCTAATCCAAACCATTTTGCTTCTTTATGACAATTTTGTTGACTCAGCTTGTTGGTCTGCCTTCTTCCCATCACCTTTTCTCCCCGATAGCCTTTAGGTTTCCTGAGACTGACATGTCGTAAGTGGAGAAAGCTGTGATGGGGTGGGAGTCTGTCAGTGTTTTAGGGGCAGTACAGACACTGAGGTTGGTTTGCCGCTTCGCTGGTTGTACCTGCCAATCTGGTGTCTGTCATGAGTCAATGTGATAATGAAGAACAAGCTCGCCGTGACCAGGTCCTCTTCTGACCCCAGGTTCTGAAAGATGGTAGTGCTGAGCTCCAGCCTTCTGCTGCAGTGAAATCTCAGCATTGCCCGCCCCCATAGCCTGAAGCACCTTCTGTGCTTGAGTGAGGGCCTCTTTAAGAGGAAGGAATGTAAGTGTTTCCTTTTCTGACTCAAATTGAAATGTTGGTCCTTTGTTATATGCTTATATTCAGCTGATTTGTGCTACCTGAGCTCAAGAGGCCACTCCAATCCACAAATACTCCTAAAGCATTTGTGTGCCCAGACTGTGCTTGTAAAACATTGCTGGGAAGACAAACATAAAGCTTATTTGTGGTCCTTGCCACCTTGTCCACAATTGGGACTTTTCACTGGGAGAGAATTATAGCTCATAGAGTCTATTGTTCTAGGGCAGGGAGAGGAAGAGAGTGGGCTTGAGATACACTTTGAAATCATGCCTAGAATATCAGCAGGTGGTAATTAAACTGGCTACAGGATAAAGAAAAAAAAGTATGGGGCACTGGAAGGTACCTGGGGATGTAGTTAAAGGAAGACAGTTTAACTAGAATATGGGGTGCAAGGTGCTGGAGCGATAGCACAGCAGTAGGGCGTTTGCCTTGCACGCAGCTAACATGGGCGACCCGAGTTCGATTCCTCCGCCCCTCTCGGAGAGCCCGGCAAGCTACCGAGAGTATCTCGCCCGCACGGCAGAGCCTGGCAAGCTCCCTGTGACGTATTCGATATGCCAAACACAGTAACAACAAAGTCTCCAATGGAGACATTACTGGGCCCGCTCGAGCAAATCGATGATCAATGGGAGGGCCTTTATTTACTTTTACTATGGGGTGCAAGAAAGGGGGCCAAGATAAGACTGCAACCTGAGGTAGGCATTGAAAATCTTTTCTTCAGGAGGCTTCCAAAATAACTATTTGGAAGTTTATGAGTTCAAAAGCTTCAAATAATTAAGCAGGCAGTGGGAAGTCATGGAAAGTGGTGATGGGATTAGAGCTTTTAGACTAGCCTTGAAGTGGAGAAGGACAGGATTCAGGAGTGCTGGGTGAGAATGTGGCTATCCAGAAGGAACAAGACTTTTGAACCAGCAAAGGAATGAGAAGCGAGTGTAGGTGTAAAACAGACCGAGTGAGGATTCTCTTTCATTAGTGTCAGAGGACAGAGAGGATGGTTATGGGCTTGGCAGAGCAGAGAGAAAGGGGTATCATTAGTAATGTGGCTATTTAAGTCACACCTCATTGTGTTCACCTGCTGAAAAATTCAGGTGGACATAAAAAGCAGGTGGGTAGACATGGAAATCTCAATGTAGGAGGAAGATAGATCTAAAGATCTACCGCATTACTTCATTTTCTTGGGCTAGTCCCACTGTGGAGGAGTGAGGAGAGAGAGTTGGGGACAGAGTTCTAAGGGCATCTTAGAAATGACAGAAGGAAACATAGGGAGAAATTTCAGATCAAATTGAGTTGGGTTCCCAGTGTTCTCCGAGAGAGCACGCTTATGTCCTGGTCCAGTTAATGTAACTACTTTCTTCCCCTTCCTTCCCTAAATAGTTTCGACTGTTTGTAATGGGGACTAAAATAAATGAGAGGAGTTCCATGATTCTGGATAATAGAAAATCTCCAGTAAGTTCAGGATTTTTATGACAAAGTACCTGCATTTTAGATGGCCTGTGTTCTCACCTGAGAGGGGTCTCTGCGGCTTGGCAGGATTGGGGTATAGCAGGTCGGCTAGAAGAAGCTCTCATGTCATTACTGAATGGACAGTCTTTGTATCAAAAATGAGAAGAGGCCTGCATTGGGGTGAGCTTGGGGTAGGGAACTTTGCATTTTTTTTCAGATCACCCGTGTTCAAGGCCCCTCCATCCTTCCACCCCTTTCCTCCTCACTGTCTGCCTCTCACCTCCCTCCATCCCCGCCTAGGTTGTGCTCTCTCTCATGGAAACATACCTGCACACATTTCAACGCACGTTTTCCCTCCCTGGAAGCAGAGAAGCCTTTTTTTTCAGCTGCTCCTGTATAACATTTCATTACCACAATATTCTCTCTCAATTCTGAAATGGTGGTGGGGGAGAAGCCATTTTTCTTTATACCGACCAAATGAACAAAGCTCTGCGCTAAAATATTTTTCTTCAGTGGTAACTGAAACTGCTATTGGCTTCCATCCCAAAAACCAGAAAGACAATTATACTTAACTGTTTAGAGATTTATAAATACCACACTGGAGTAGCCTCTAGGTAGTAACTTTAGATACCCAGCCCAATAATTTTCTTTTATTGGTTTGTGATTTAGATCTTATTTTGAGTCCTCTATAATAAGAGTAGTACATTTCATTAAAAGAGCTTACTAAACAATAAAGAAAATCTGGCTTAGGGCTCCAAGCAAGCCTCAAGTACAGAAAGGGGCCTGCCCTGTTACATTTCTTTCATGGACATCACAAGATGAATCTCAGCGCAGAGCTGCAGATGTAGTTTCAGCAAAGCAGCAATTGCAGCTGTTTTCTAAATGACTTCAACTTGGGAGAATTTTTCCTACACAGCATATTTCACCACATGAGAGATCCTCTGAAGACCGCCATTTACTATTCTTGTAATAGACTCCTAAGCAAAAGAAGAAAAACAGCAACGGCAACGCAATCGCCAAAACAAGAGGCTGAGAAAGCCACTCTCTGTGGAAGGCCTTGTGCCCTCTAGAAGTGAAATTCTTTCTTGGGGAGTAACTGCGCCGGGGGTGGGGGGACGGGGGCATGAAAGCACATATAAAGAGGACAGAATAAGCCCTTTCCTTCCACATGCACACAGAGCAGATTTGCTGCCCACTCAGACGATGCAGCTTGAGACAACCAGAGTGAAAGGAAGTCCTGGTTTTGGAGATGAAAAAGCCATGCAGGGTCTGGTGAGCTACTCTACTCCTCAGACCTTGTGCACCTAGCTCTAGGTTCCTTTCTAGAAAGTGCCATTTTTTTTTTTGCAGGTATACACTGATATACAGTAGTTCATTTAATTCCCTGATTATGTGCTGAGGCAGAGGTTCTTTATCTCCATTTTACAGAGAAGAAAACAGAGGGTCTAGAAAAATTCAGCAGCTAGCCAAAGACTCATAGCCCTGTCCTGGACACATGGAAGTTGACCCCCAACCTATCTGATTCCAAGGCCTGTGCTTTTCTCCCCACATCCATCTGCCTCATGCAAGAGAACCAATATTGTTGTGAGGAGACAGATATGAATCAATTCAGTTCTTCTAGGGGTCACAGAAGCCTCCTGGGGACTAATGTTCTGGCAGGGAAAGCACAGAAGGAGTGCTCATCCCTCTTTATAACCACAGACCAGACTTCTGTGTAGAACGTTCTTGTCTTTGTGCATCTTTGTTTTGTAGGTCTTTGCCATATGCTTTTCAGCAACATAGGGTCCTCTTGGCCTGTTTTCCTGGCGAAGAAGCATGATAATTGGACAGACAAGTGTAGCATAGGGAGAAATATGAAGAGCTCTGCTTAGCCTGGCTCGGTGAATAATTACAGAGTGACTTTGGAATTCTCAGAAAGAAGGTGGAAAGTTTGAGATGCAACTAGTTTGTTGTTGTTGTTTTTAATGTTTTGCTGTCCAGAAGCTTGTAGCAATTTTCCATATTTTGTATAGTCATCTTATTCTCCTAAGTATAATTGTATAGTTAGAGAAAGGTAAAAGAAATCTTGGCATCTCAGACTAAGGACCTCAATAAGATTCTGGACAAGGATGGATTAAGCAATAATTATTTTTCTGAACATCAGTCTGAGTTATACCCCATGCCTGTGATTAGAATCTCTGCCCTTTCCGTGGGTCTCTACATAGCTAACGGGCTTTATAGGCAACAGTTATACATATAAGTTATAGGGAGTAATTTGAACATACGTATTTAGCAATGTGGGAGTTGGAATTTCCCAGAGTCCCATGCAGAATGCATGGTGTGAGTCATTTGTAATTGTCAGGCATGAATTTAGACCCCATGCTGTGAAGACAGCCTGTATGCCTCAAGGTATCAAATTGGAGTTCTAGACAACCATCAATGCATTTCTGTCTTTACTCACCCTGCATAGGCAATTGTCATGTAATGTCCTAAAAACTTGATTTATTTTCTAAAAAATGACCCCACAAAAGAAGCCAACTGATTCATAAATGATTTTAGGTGTATATTTATAGACTATTTCAAAATATGACTGATTTTTAGTACTTTATGATTATATTCTAGGGGAAAATATTTCCCCCAAATTCTAGAAGAGCAGCATAGTAGGTATTGAACCTCTTTTTACAAATTTCTAGTAAAGATTTTTTAAATCTTTTTAAAAAAATTTTTTATTAGTAAATCACCATGAGGTACAATTACAGAGTTATAAACTTTTGTGCTTGCATTCCAGTCACACAATGATCCCTCCAACAGAACCCATTCTCTACCACCAATGATCCCCGTATCCCTCCCACTATCTAGTAAAGATTTTTAACCAGATATTCTACGGGCTGGAGCGATAGCACAGCGGGTAGGGCGTCTGCCTTGCACGCAGCCAACATGGCCGACCCGAGTTCGATTCCTCCGCTCCTCTCAGAGAGCCCGGCAAGCTACCGAGAGTATTCGATATGCCAGACACAGTAACAACAAAGTCTCCGATGGAGACGTTACTGGGCCCGCTCGAGCAAATCGATGATCAACGGGAGGGCCTTTACTTTACTTTACTTATTCTACGTGGCAAGCAGCATTGTAACCAACATGAGAAGACACTGCTTTGGGTTGTGAGAGCAAGGATAAGGATGAGATTCCTGATGCATATTTTTTAGCATAAGTTAGGAAGCTACAGTTACAGTTAGGAAGCTGCAGTGGGGGCTTATGAGGAGTAAGTGAAGATGTTTAAGCAGTAAAGGATTATATATTTTATGAAAAATCACTTGACTGTCAAAAAAATGCTTTGACCAAGAGGACTTAAAAGTGGTACAGGAAATGATTAGACACAAGGTCACCTTTAACTTGGACAGGCCTTCAAAAAATGACCTGGGGGTGGGGGAGGGAAATAATGGCTCATTCTGTCTCTCCTCTTATCTCTCCATTACCACAAACTCTCAGAAATATTTAAATGCTTAGCACAGCATCTCACACTTAGTACATGTTGGGTAGAGGTTTCAGAATGAGCAAATAAATAATTTAATCCCAATATCTGTTGTTTGCAGCCTGTTTTCTCTGAGTTTGACCTCACGTGAGATAAGCAGTTGAGCACTTTTATTAAATACCGCATCCCTTCCAGCTTCAGTCACTTTCCATGCATTTGACAGTTGGGCACTGGCCAGAGTTACAAAGATAGAAGACATTGATCTTGTTCTAAGAGCCGTGATCAGACTTGTCCAATTGTTCTCTAGTATAAATCATCCCAATCCTGCAACCTTTTACGAATAGCTCCTATCCTTGACCTTTTAATGGTCTTTGCAGGTACTGTTGCAAGTACCAGCCTGAGACCCAAGGAGGCTGTATGGTTGAGATATCCAGAGTAAAGTATATGTAGAAAATATCTTTACTTTCGGCTATAGGGGGCTTTGAATGGTTCTTGGGAGATTTCTTGGTTGTGTAGAGATGGACACTCCTCTCAACAGCAGGCTGGTAAATTGGTCTCTACCATCTGGGGAGGATCCATTCAGCAGATGGATATTGTTGCTCTCTGTGTGATGGTGTATCACAAGTGAGGCTGTCAGAATGAGGACACAATTGGGTAGGGTCAAGGAATCAGGCTTTAAATATTAATTCTGTCTGTCATGTTATTTGACTTTGTATGAACTCCTTATGGCTTTATTTCTTCATCTACACAGTGGCCCCTCCCCAAAATTCCAAGAAATCATGTGTGATAACCAAAGAGGGGTTTTACAAAAACATCAAAAGGTATACAAGTACTGCTTTGCTGTTCAATTGTGGCACGTGTGAGCTGAGTGACAATCAGTGTGTGTATGAATGTCACCCCTATATCCCTTTAAGTACGGAAAGCTATGTAATTTCCCAATGGCCCAGTGTTCTCGCTGGGAATGCTGATTGTGTTCAACTCATTGAGTTGTCATTTGCCATAGTTTGATACACAAACGAACTTTACCTGGATCAGAAAGTCACTCTTTTTTCTGGACACTCCCATCTCTTGAAAAATGTATTCCTAATAATCTCTATATGGACAATACATTTTTCTGCAATCTACTAGGGAAAGATATTGTAAGAAGTATGCAAATTTGCCATGTCCATGATATGGCTGACTTCCACTTAGATGAGCCCATGGCCTACTTTCACACCTGTGTTCACTATGGTCTGTGTGAAGCACTGCTTACCCCCAATGTAGTTAGAGAGCAAGCAACATTAGCTCTTTAGCGTAATAGTTATTATTAGTTTTAACATTTGCTTTCATTTGGTTTCCCTAAATAAAAATAGCAAGGAAGATTATTCTTTTATATCTGGCAGCCAGAATTACAGTTGATTCTTCTTGTTCATGGAGATGCATAAAAAATAGATAATGGTAGAAACCTAGTCACCTCTGGGAACTGATCAGTTCAGGAAGACTTAGTAAAGTCTACAGAGAAGTTAAGGGAGAAAAGGGCAAATCAGAGATGACCACTGAGATTTGCTTTTGTAATTATGTGTCACCAGTGGTTCTTCTCTATGAGGTATGGAAGTAAGACCACAGACAGTTTGGGAGGAGAACAGGAGACCCCTTACACATCCATACAAAGGCAGGAGCCCTGATATACAGGTAAAATTATAGAATCTAGAGTTGTTGCTGGGCTGGAGCGATAGCACAGCTGTAGGGAGTTTCCTTGTGCGCAGCCAGCTGGGCCAAGCTGGGTTCGATTCCTCCACCCCTCTCGGAGAGCCCGGCAAGCTACCGAGAGTATCTCGCCTGTGCAGCAAAGCCTGGCAAGCTACCCGTGATGTATTCGATATGCCAAACACAGTAACAACAAATCTCAAAATGGAGACGTTACTGGGCCTTCTCGAGCAAATTGATGAACAACGGGAGGACAGTGACAGTGACAGAGTTGCTGCTGCCAGAACATAAGATTAATATAAATATTATTTGTAGCTCACAATACTAAAGAAGTTCAATGAAGTCATAATTTTCTGTTTACATATATTGGAAAGTGTCATCACTGTCATCCCATTATTCATTGATTTGCTCAAGGGGGCAACAGTAACATCTGCATTTGTCCTAGCCCTGAGATTTTAGCAACCTCTCCCTACTCGTCCTTCCCAGCAGTGCCACATTGGAGGCTCTTTCATGGTAAGGGATTCCCCTGATACATCATTGTTACTGTTTTTGGCATATCAAATATGCCACTAGAGCTTGCCAGGCTCCGCCATGTGGGTAGGATACTCTGGGTAGCTTGCCGGGTTCTCTGAGAGGGAGAAATAGACTATAAGATCTGGGAGCTTTGTTTTATAGTTTCTGGATCTTGGCCATTGATGGGATTTCATGGTGCTGGGGGCAGTTTTTGGGTGTGGCTGCCTAGCTACTGGAAAATGGGGGATCTGGGTGGAGGAGGCCCAGTCCCAATCCAAGCAGGCTTGGAGATCTCAGCCCCTGGGTTCCTCTGCCGGTTTCTTCATATGTGAGGCTTGTCCGAGTGTGTGGAGAGTGGCCTTGAGCATGGCTGTGGCTGGTTACCTGGAAGTCTGCGGCTGGAAAGTGTCATATGTTCTAAAAGTTCCATTCAAAGAATAAGATACTATTCTACTTTCTGATGATAAGCCCAGTCTTGAGTTGTATTTTGGGTGGCGTCTAAGGTTCTGAAATATAGAGACAATCATCAGCATAAAAATACTGTTATGCCATTTATCCTTCTGTCCTTCTCCTGCGACATGACAAGTGGCACCCAGTTTCCCTCCTTGTTTTCCTTTTCCTTCAGAAATAGTCAGTTTGGCTCTCAGTCAGGAGACAGCATTTAAAATTTTTTTTTTGTTGGGGGACCATATCTGGTGGTTCTCAGGGATCAATCCTGGCTCTGTGCTTAGGGTTTGGGGGACCATATCAGGTGCCAGGGATTGAACTCAAGTCAGCTGTGTTCAAGACAAGCACCTTACCTGCTGTAGCTGTACTATCATTCTGGTCCCCAAACTTGGAATGTTTTGAGGAAGAGATCTTAGACCCTTTGAATTATCTGGCTAAACAAGGATCTTCCCTCTATACCACTTCCTACCTCGTAGGTAGATGTATGCAGAAATATTTGCATATGCTAATGCAGAAGCTAACCTGGCCCATGAATTTTCTACATTAGACTCACATTATAATCCACCAGGGAACTTCTTATCCTCTCCATGCCCAGGGCTCATTCCAGAATAATTAAGTCAAATTCTGGCCATTAATTACAGGTATCAGAGTTTTCAGAGCATAGTCCAAGTTGAGAAACATTGACATTCACTCCCTCTTTACCCAGGATAACATCTATGTTCCTCAAATAGGGGCTGCTGAGTAGTCACTAGCTTTGAAGATCAAAGAACTTGGCAGCCTGCTAAGAATTAGTGGGGAGTCAGGAAAGCATATAATGGACCTTATGTGAGCTGGAGCGATAGCCCTGCGGGTAGGGCGTTTGCCTTGCACCCAGCTAACATGGCCGACTTGAGTTCGATTCCTCCGCCCCTCTCGGAGAGCCCAGCAAGTTACTGAGAGTATCTCGCCCGCAAGGCAAAGTCTGGCAAGCTACCCGTGATGTATTCAATATGCCAAACACAGTAATAACAAGTCTTAAAATGGAGACATTACTGGGACCACTCGAGCAAATTGATGAACAATGGGAGGACAGTGACAGTGACAGTGGACCTTATGTAAAATGCTTTCTTATGGTAAGTGAACTATGACTCACAAACTACAAGTTGATTCCTGATCTAACACCAATCCTACCCAGGAGAAAAGGGGAAAATAAACCAGATTATGCTTCTGAGGGACCAAAGCAAGTGGGTACCAGTGTTTTTCTCAAGGTTTGATGAGTAGAGGGAATGGAAGACTTGAAAATCAGTCAGTCCTTGGTCTAATGAAAAGCATGTGTGATAAATAATGAGAACATTCACTTGCAGTTTTCAGACTTAATTTTTAAAACTTTTCTTTCTAAATATTTTATTTATTTATTATTTTTGCTTTTTGGCTCATACCTGGCGATGCTCAGGGGTTGCTCATGTCTCTGCACTCAGGAATTAGTCCTGGCATTGCTCAGGGGACCTTATGGGATGCCGGGAATTGGACCCAGGTTGGTCACGTGCAAGGCAAATGCTCTACCTGCTGTACTATTACTCTGGCCCTTAAAACTTCTTTTAATAGGCCCTTAGGTGATTTCACAATTCACCATGGCTTTCCTTATATTGGAATTTGTGAGGCAATTTTACATGTCTAAAGAAAGTTCAGGTGTCATTTATCTATTTATTTGCAATTTGGATAAAAACACGTTTTAAAGATTCTTTTTTGGTGAGCATTAATTTTATGCCATGCAAGGAAACAATTGTCTATGTGTTATGAAATATTAAATCAAAATGCCTGTGCTCCCAGATGTCCCAGAGATAAATACAGCAGTATTTTGAAGCCCCTCTTGGAGCTGTTTTGCCTGCAAATTTATTGTTTTGTCTTCATTTTCAGAAAGCCCTGTTTTCTGTGAAGTATAGCACTCTAGGTAGTTTTTAAGGCACAAACTCCTCTGGAGTTGCCTGTGTCGGCAACAACTCTTATGCAGATGGCACACGAGGGATGGCGCTCTGATCGGCTCCTTTAAGATGACAAATGGGCTGAGAGTGTTATTGTCTTTGATTGCACGCCTTACATCATCTGTATGTAGGAATAAGAGGGCCATACTTTATCTTTAGCCATTTTATAAATATTTAAGTCCTTATAGTTGCCTAAAGATATTAAAGCATATTTTACAGTAGTCGGAATATAAATATTATATATAGCATACGATACCAAAGGAGTTTAATGAATTCATAATTTTCTGTTCACATTTATTGGAAAGTGTTTTATGTTCCAAAAATTCCATTTAAAGAATAAGATACCATTCTGCTTCCTGACAACATACCCAGTCTTGGGTGGTATTTCGGGTGGGGTCTTAAGGTCCTATGACTATAGAGACATTCATCAGGAACTGGACGCCAAGAAGGCAAGACCCTGGAGTATAGTTCTTCAGTATCTCCATAAATACACACACACACGTATCCATGCACATATATATCACTTTTAAAATAAACAACTCTGGTGTTTATTTAAATCATATAGTGTTGCAAAGAAAAAACTTTTCATAGTTCCTCTTCTTATATCAAGGAGGTTAATTAAAAGAAAAAAAAACAATGAAACCCTAGGAAAGAACGTTAAGGTGTAGTTCACATTATTTCTGTCCTTCCACTCTCCAGCCTTTTGTGAAATGAGGACATGGAGTTGATTTTCCAGGGTAGAGGCTGGCTCAGAGTATTGATTTGGACAATGACTTCCCAGTGCATCCTGAGCACGAGCCCCAAGTTAAAGAGTTCCCGTGTGCTCCTTCCTTTTCGAAAGTGTGAGGGAGGGAGTGACAGGGAGACTATTAGTGCGACTCTTTTCAATTTCCCAGTGAAATATAAAGACTCTCCTCTTTAATATTTCACAAAGTTTCCCTGGCTCCCAGCGGGAGGCCGTGCTGGGTAATGTTTGCTAATTACCAACAACAAAACTAGACATACAACGCTGGTAAATTACCTGACCCTTTCCATTTTAATGAGACAACAAGGATTTCGCGAAGTGATGTTGTTTCACTGGTTAATGGTGTCAGCAATGTTGTAATTGTGGGTTGAGACACATTAGCTGAACAACCACATGTAGGAGAGGCTTTCTCTCCACAAGCCCTTTGGAGACTAGAGCCATATTATCATTAAGGCTTTGTCATTTGCATGCTGCTAATCACTTACTTTATTATCCAGCGTATCCATTGTCTTTCTTTAATTGCTCTTTAAATTAAAATTAAAAATAGTTCTAAAGCCCACAATGGCTGGGATAGCATCTTGATTATGAAGATAACTTCAAGAAAATGGAGCAACTGGTAACATATTGCCAGGATTATGAGAGAGTCCCACTGTTTTGTACTATGCCTGCAGGCCCCAGGGGCCTAATTGTGGCAGTTTCTCTTCCTTTAGCCCATATTGTTTGTTTAATAAATGATTATTTATGGTCTTTTTGGCCAGTAGAGCAACTTTGGAGAAAGTACATCCTTCTTGTTGGTTTGGGCACTGAAATTGCATTCTCTGGGCAAAGGTGTAAAATTGAATTCAAAGGCAAGGTCTGCACTAGAGCTTAGAAAGAGGCCCTTGATTCTCTGACTGACTTCTTCTGTGCGAGGTAATTTTTAAATTGGGGGTTCATGGGATAAACTTCAGAGCAGAAAGGAAACTTAGAGTCGTCCGGTTTGGTGGATGAAAGAACTGAGCACCAGAGCGATTGTCAGGAAATGAATGGACCATCTGTCAGTGAGTGACAAAGATGCAGGGCCCCAGAGAGAAAGAATATCCTGCCCGCAGGCTACTCCTGAGAGAGGCTGTGATGTCACGTCCAGAGCTGCAGTGTGCAAGCTACATGGCTGTCATGGGGCTCTGCATCTCAGGTCTCCTGTCTGCATGTGTAGGTGTTTGCTGATACAGACCGTGTGCTGCAGATAGGACAGGGAGCTTGAGTCATCATTTCCCTCAGAAAACAGCATGAGGAATGACTCTACCGTCATCCCTGTATATGGAGCCATGACATCCACAGTTGTCTGGTGCTGCTCTCATATAATGATACCCCAAAGTTAGGATGATTCTTTTTTGAGATCTGGAAGGGATTTGGGCATTGCTATATCTGCCTCCATTTTACAAACGGGAAAACTGAATTTTGGCATGACAGGGAATCACATAATCACATTAACTCCCTTGAAGGGAGTTGGAGACGGGTTAATTTAGATTACTTTAGATTACTTTAGATTTTTAGAGATATTTTCCATTTCTGTGCCAGCCTTGCCAATATATTATTAATCCTCCCCCAAATTGTTTCCCCCCCATTTTGAAACTTTATTCAAACACAGTGATTTATAGAGTTGTTCATAATATAGTCATTTCAGGTATTCAATATTCCAACACAAATCCCACCATCGGTGTGACCTTTCCTCCACTAGCTACCTGGACCAATTTCCAGTTCCAATTTACCTGTCCACCTTGCAGCCTGCCCCCTTAGCAGATACAAAATAATTCACTTTATATTGCTTGTCACAACATATATCTCATAGGATTTGTTAAAGCCACTGTCCAAGGATTTGCTGAGCAGTTAGGTGCTAGGTGATCCTTCTGTGCTATTGTCTTTGCTCATCGAGCTTAGTGGTCTTCTATGCAACTTTCCCATCTAATGTTCAGTGCTCCAGCAGGGCTATCAGTACTGTGATCTTTGGGTATGGTGTTGCACTCCAGGAGTTGTGTCACTATGATTCAGCAGTGTGTCATCTCTGGCCTACTAGATTAAGCTCAGCTATGGCTCCATTTTGAGATCGGTTGGGCAAGGCCCTTTAAATGCAAGCAATAGCAGGCGTGGTTGGGTGGAGTGCTGGGCCCTCCAGCAGGGCAGGGACTCGGTCTGTCCCTCCAGGGATCTGGATCCAGAGACAGGACCAGGGTCAGTGGGTGGTGGCTTGTCTCCATGATCAGTTGTGGGGCTGCACGGTTTCAAAAATCATGAACGTTAAAAAAAATAGTAAGTGCTTATACTGTATTGGGCACTGTTATACACAATTTGCGAATAGTTTTTTACTCATGTGATATTTAGGTCATATTACTGCCATATTTTACCCGTGAGGAAATAAGACACAGAGCTTAACCAAATTACCAGATGACAAAGCTAGAATCTTAGCACTGCAATGAACATAGGTGAGCACATAAATTTTTTAGCTAATAAGTTTGTGTTCTTGGAATTGAGACCAAGAAATAGGTTGTAGTTTTGCATGTTTTAGATGCTTCACTCTGTCTTTCATAGAGATTGATTCAGACAACATTCCTACCAACAGTGAATGAGGGTTCCCTTCCACCATATCCTGCCTAGGCTGGTTGTTTCCAGGCTTTTTGATAGTGTGAGATGAGATCTCATTGTTATTTTAAATTGTATTTCTCTGATAATATGTAATAGCAATGCCTTTGCACGTGCCTTCTGACTAGCCGTATGTCCTGTTTAAGGAAGTGTCTGATTAACTCCTCTCCTCACATATTGATGGGGTTTTTGGATGCTTTTGTTGTTGAACTTTGTGAGTGCTTTCTGTATCTTGGACATGAGCCCTATATTTGTTACATGGTATGCAAGTATTTTCTGCTCTTCAGCAGTATGTCTTTTTATTTTAGCTGAATTTTTTTCCATGTAAAAACATTTTGGTTTGATGTAGATTCATTTATTTATTTTTAGCTTTGATATCCTGGCCAAATGGATTGACAACACTTCTGAAGTCCATGTCCTAGAGAGTTCCTCCTTTTTTTCCAATGTATTTTATGAATTCTGATCTATGTTTGGTGTGAGATATACATCCACACCATATAAATATTTTATTATTTTTGCATGTAACTATCCAGTTTCCCTAACATCATCTGTTGAAGAGTTAGGATATGAAAAAAGCCCACGTCTAAACCATGTGTATATTAAAATAAGGTTTATGTAAATATATATACACAATGGAATGTTATGCGGTTATAGGAAAAGATGCAATCTACAGTTTCCTATAGCTTGTATGAATCTGAAGGGCATCATGTTAAAAGAATTAAGTCAAAGGAAAGGACAAATACCAATAATCTTACTCATCTGTGTTATATAGAGAAAAAAGGTGATAGGAAGTATTGAATGGTGATAAACTCTTCACCTTTTATTGTAAACTGAGATTGCCAAGCGGGGGGAGGGGGAGGGAGGAGGAAGAGGTAGACTGAAGTGACACAGGGACAGCGGTATAGGTCAGAAAGAAACAAAAAGCTAGAAAATTAATAAGGGAAGGGTGAATTTCAAGATTCTAGTTCCAGAGTTCGATTTATTTTAACCATGACACTATGACTCATTTGAAGTTGTGATCAAAGTATATTGATCATGCCATAAACAGTTATTCAGAATCTCAGAATCAGTGTGGCACCAGCCTTTTCTTTTTGAAGATTGTACGTGTGTGTTTGTGGGTGCATGTGCATGCACATGTGTGTGTTTGAAAGAGAATGTTTAACCTCCTCTATCCAAGATTCCAGTCTATACATTCCTCAGTCAGAATAAATATATAAGCAAAAAAGTCTTTAAAACTTTAAAGAAAAAAATAAGAAATGCTTTCCTTGAAAGTACTATCAAATGTTTGGAAATCCAGCAGCTATCTCAAGTCAGAAGTCCTGTCTCTAGAACAGAGACAGCTGGCTAAGAGTTGTGGATGACAGGATTCTGCTTTTCCTGAACTGTATGGCAATGCCTTGGATCACTTGGTAAATCCATCTTTTACAGCTACTTAATTTTCTGTGCACTTAAGATATGGCTGTTTTAGTTTGCTTGTGATTTCTTAGCTCTGGATTTTGCTCTACTGGTCATTGGTTTGTACTAAACCAAACAACTGGGGCCCATTTGGCATTTGGTATGTTAAAGGTAAAAGGACATTTGAACTGTTTGATAAATGCTGAAAAACAAAGCCCATAGCACTAAGAACATAAAGAAACTGTTTATAATGTAAAGGTGGTTACATTTTCACTCAATCTATCACTTTAATGAGGTCTTTGCATTTCTTTGATTAATACTCACAAAAGGGGGGAAATGGATGTAATGGAAACAAAATGGTATATAGACTTGGCAGCATAAGAGAGGTTTCTGTGTGTTTTATTAGTATCCATTCCATATCACTGTCTTGCAATGTCTGTGTCAACTCTTGCCTGGCATTTATTCCTCTAATTACTGGAAATGTGATCCTGCAAGAAAGAAGAGATCCTGATATTAGGGCAAAGGCATCTTTGCCTTCTTGTGGTGGCAGCAAAGGATGGTCTAGAACAAGAATTGTCACTGTCACTGTCACTGTCCTCCTGTTGTTCATCAATTTGCTAGAAAGGGCACCAGTAACGTCTCCATTGTGAGACTTGTTGTTATTGTTTTTGGCATATTGAATACATCATGGGTAGCTTGTCAGGCTTTGCCATGCAGGTGGAATACTCTCGGTAGCTTGCCAGGCTCTCTGAGAGGGGCAGAGGAATCAAAGCCGGATCAGCCACATGCAAGGTAAACACCGTACCCACTCTGCTATTGCTCCAGCCCTAGAACAAGAATTAAGAATTAATAAAAAGGAAAATTCTGACATTGTCCAAGCTGTTTTGAAATGAAGATTTCAATAGATAATTAAAAGAAAGAAAGAAAGAAAGAAAGAAAGAAAGAAAGAAAGAAAGAAGGACTGGGGTAGTAGTTAAAGGATTAGAGTCCCAAGTTCAATCTCAGGAACCACTTGCCACCTGCACCCCACAAGCCCTACTGGGTATGACCCTGGTGATCTCCAGCACTGCTGGTCAACAGTGTCACATTACTGCACCCAAGTATTGAACCTTCCAACCCCTGCATCCAGAACATGTGTCACCAAGAGTAACTCCTTTTGAATTTCCTGAGCACTGTTTGGGAGGAGAGAGACAGAGACAGAGAGAGACAGAGAGAATGGAAAAAAAAAGAGAAAAATGAGAAAAAGAAAAATGCTTTAAAAAATTTAAACAGTATATTTTAATTCACAGCACTGTAGCACTGTCTTCCCGTTGTTCATCGATTTGCTAGAGTGGACACCATTAACGTCTCCATTGTGAGACTTGTTACTGTTTTTGGCATATTGAATACACCATGGGGAGCCTGCCAGGCTTGGCCCCGCGGGCAGGATACTTTCAGTAGCTTGTCAGACTCTCAGAGAGGAATCAAACCCGGATCGGCCGCATACAAAGGCAGATAATAATCCCCTTCATTCATGGTTTCACTTTGCAAATTTCAATAACGTGGGGTTAACTATGTCCAAAAAGATTATGTCAGGGAGAAACTTAAAGTATTACATAATAAGAGCATATAGAAGAGAATGTATTCATATAGCAGTTAACATTATATTATTATAAGTATTCCTTATTCTTAGTCATTGTGTTAATGCCTCACTGTACCATTAATAAACTAAACTTTATCATAGGAATATTTGTATAGGGGAAAAAACTCATTTGGGATTTGGGGACTCTCTGTGGTTTTGGGCATCCCCTGGGAGTCTTTGAACATATCCTTTAAAGATAAGGGGGACTACTCATTGGTAACATCACAGTTTAAAATAGTACACGAAAGGAATTCATTCAGTGCAGAGGATATTTTTATGAAATAACTAAATGGGACAGAGTGGGAGAGAGGAAGTTCATTTGGTTTTCCTGGAGGAGGTAAAGGAAGGGCAGGAGCAGGGTTGGTAGGGAAGAGAGGGGATGTTTACCTTTTGAAAGTGAATAAAGTGGGAACAAGGATGAGCATGGCCAAGTACAGCTCCTCTGCTAAGATGGCTCAGATCTTCTGCCCAGCAGGGTGGGTGAACTCTCTAGAGCAATATCAATCTTCCATATCCTTTGCGTTGATATAACACAATGGCAGGCTGAAAAGTCAAAGAACCTGGACCTTGGAAATGTTTTAATCACCTGAAACTGGTAATTTTCACTCCAGAAACTGTTTCCCTAACTTCCCAATTAAATCATTCGCAAAAGTAACTTTAGGATCCTCAATAAGTTGAATTCATCTGCCTTATAAGTGAGCTACCTTCAACTCAGAAAGATTACATGAAGGTATGAAGGTTTTAGGTGTATTTCTTTTATTAATTTATAATCTCAGTAGGTTTTTTTCAGGTATGAGAAATACTAAAGGTACGAGAATATTATTGGTGAAATTTCTTGTGCTGAAGAATATGTAAATGCCAAGTTATTTGATTCATATCACCAAAGTGAACATATCATTTTGGGGAGTTGGAGGCATCCCTAGCTATCTTGGAGCATTGAGCAAGTCCCGTGATACTTGATTCTGTCATGCTGGCCCTGATGGTGAGGTGCTCGGGCCAAGTGAGGCATTGCTGCCTAGACCTTCAGGTGCTTGAGGTCAGCAAGGAGACCCAGTGGTGCTCTCGGACTTCCAGGGTTACAACTGGGTGCTGTTTGCAAAACTCCAAGGTCCCAGTGATAAATATGGAGGGAATAAGAAGCAATTTAGAAATTGTGGGAGATTCACTGATATCATGAATTATTAACCTACTGAAGATATTAGATAGGTCGATAATAGATTTTGATACGAATCCAAATCTGTGGTCCTACTTGTGTTTGAGATATGTTTCACTTTCTGCCTTTTTCCACTTCATTCTTCCATCTGTTCTTCATCCCTGCTTTTGTTCATTCGTTCGTTCCTTCGTTCCTTCCTTCCACTCATCCACCCACTTGAGTGGCACAAAAACAATAAGGGCTTTGAATTTGCTACAAGAGACCATCTGCATGAAGGTGACTTTTGTGTCATGCATGTGACATGTATTTAAGTGGTGCTCTTGAAACTTAAGAGGCAAGCAGTTATCATTTGTTTGTTTGGTTTGCTTGAGTTTAATTCAGATCACAAAATGCAAACTCTAACAAAGGACGGGTGTTTTACATAGTCAGGAAAGTCAACTTCTCAAATTGCTAATCAAATATGGTTAAAGAAAAGTACTATCAAACATACCAATGTTACTTAGAGTAAAGTAAAAGTAAAGGCCCTCCTGTTGATCATCAATTTGCTTGAGCGGGCCCAGTAACGTCTCCATTGGAGAGTTTGTTGCTACTGTGTCTGGCATATCGAATACGTCACGGGGAGCTTGCCAGGCTCTGCCGTGCGGGCGAGATACTCTCGGTAGCTTGCCGGGCTCTCCGAGAGGGGCGGAGGAATCGAACTCGGGTCGGCCATGTTGGCTGCGTGCAAGGCAAACGCCCTACCGCTGTGCTATAAGGGGAGTATTGCCCTGTAGTTACCTAGAGTATACAAGTGAAACAAAGGACAGAAACTATTGACTTGTTTCTGGTACTGGAAGTAAACAGGATACTGTGAATGAAGCCCATTGTTTCAGTGACAAATCAGACACCCATAAGCCAGTTTTTCACCCAAGAAAAACAGGCATATTCCCCAGTTGGCATAGCACTTGGGCGCATTTTGATTGCAGGAGGTAGAAAGAAATTCACATCAAAAAATGCTTAAATTAAAAGGGAGAAATATAAAGGGACTCCTTTAGCTTTAGAGACCTTTGGATTCAGTGACTTGAATGGTTTAAGACCAGTCTCAATTTTTTTACTTCTTCATTAATTGGACTCAGATAGTACAGTGGGTAAGGCGTTTGCCTTGCACATGGCCGACATGGTCGACCCAGATTCAATTCCTCCCCCCTCTCAGAGAGCCTGACAAGCTACGGAGAGTATCTTGCCTGCCCAGCAAAGCCTGGCAAGCTCCCCGTGACATATTCAATATGCTAAAAACAGTAACAGCAAGTCTCACAATTTGTTGTGAGACTTTACTGGTGCCCGCTCGAGCAAATCGATAACAATGGGAGGACAGTGCTAGAGTTTTATTTGCCCCTTGATGAGAATCAGCACAGTACTCACTTTCTTCTGAGTTTTAAGAACATCTTTTTTTTTTCCTTTAATTTATTTATTTTTTTACAGTTGTAGATTTACAATTTTTTTTGTGCTTGGGTTTCAATTATACAATGATCAGATACCCATCCCTCCACCAGTGCCCGTTTTTCACCACCATGGATAATATCCCTCCCACCCCCATCCCCCCATCCCCCCCTGCCTCTGTGGCAGGGCAATCCCCTGTGTTCTCTCTCTCCGTTTGGGTGTTGTGGTCTGCAAAAGAGGCATTGAGTGGCAAACATGTTCAATCCATAGTCTACTTTCGACATGCATCTCCCCTCCTGGGAGGATCCTCCAAACATCCTTTATTTGGTGCTCCCTTCTCTATCTGAACTGCCCTTTCCTCTAGGATACCCGGCTGGCCTCTAAGTTATGGGGTAATCCTCCTGGTGCTGATCTCAGCTATTCTTGGGTATTAATCTCATACTTTGTTACTTTATATTCCCCAGATGAATGCAATCTTTCTATGTCTATCCCTCTCTTTCTGACTCATTTCGCTTAGCATGATACTTTCCATATTGTACCACTTGTATGTAAATTTCATGACTTCATCTTTTCTAACAGCTATATAGTACTCCATTGTGTAGATGTACCAAAGTTTCTTTAACCAGTCATCTGTTCTTGGGCATTCAGGTTTCTTCCAGTTTCTGGCTATTGTAAAGAGTGCTGCAATGAACAAACAAGTGCAGATGTCACTTCGACTATACATTTTTACCTCTCTGGGATATATTCCCAGGAGTGGTATTGCTGGGTCAAATGGGAGCTCAATTTCTAATTTTTTGAGAATCGTCCATACTGTTGTCCAGAAGGGCTGAACCAGTGGACATTCCCACCAACAGTGAAGGAGTGTCCCTTTCTCGCCACATCCACACCAGCATTGGTTGCTTTTGTTCTTTTGAATGTGGGCCAGTCTCTGAGGTGTGAGATGGTATCTCATTGTGGTTTTGATCTGCATCTCTCTGATGATTAATGATGTAGAGCATTTTCTCATGTGCTTTTTTGCCATTCGGATTTCTTCTTTGAGAAAGTTTCTGTTCATTTCATTGCCCCATTTTTGGATGGGGTTGGATGTTTTCTTCTTGTGGAGTTTAACCAGTATTTTGTATATCCTGGATATCAACCCCTTGTCAGATGTGTATTCGGCGAATATCCTTTCCCATTCTGTAGACTGTCTTTGTATTTTGGTCACTGTTTCTTTGGAGGTGCAGAAGCTTAAGAACATCTTTTACATCAGGCTCCAGGGAGAATATGTATTGACCCCAGATTGAAGGGTATGTACAACTATAAATCAGTTGTGAGGCCAAAATAATAAGGAACCCTCTTGTTAAACATGCGAAGGCTTTATGTGGCAACCGCCTAGCAGGGGTTAATATCATCCACTACTTCCATCACTTAACTCATTCATGTGGAGAAGGAATTTCTAGGGAGTAGATATCAGCAGATGTAAGTGTTCTGCCTGTAGTCACTTCTTCACTTTAAGACCCAGTTTGTTCATCTGTAAAGAGAGCTTTTCATGAGAGAGTTTCCAAAGCTCTTGCATTTCTCACAGTTATTGCACAAGCTGCCAAAGAGACACAGTCAACCTGGTTCTGTTTCTCAGTATAGGGTCTTTGTATGGTTTCTAAGCTTCCTCTGTCTTTAGGCTATGAATGATGTTACTTAGCTGACAGTTATCAACTCCAAGCCTGGGTTGCTTGGAACCAAGTAAATGACCCCATGTAAGTGGGCAGGGTAGTGCCCCACTTCCCTGCCTGACAGTGCTCTCCCTCCCTGCTCTCTGTTGGAGATACCACCACCTTCAGCTCCTAAGTGGCAAGAACCAGCATTAGGCAATAACAACAGTAGCTTCTGTTATGACAATTATTTTTACTGCATCCATACTGGTCCACTTCTGAATTCCAGGACTCCACCTTTGTGGAAAGCCTCAAAAAATGGCTATGAAAAAAAATACTGCAGGGTTAAAGAGAGGTTTCCCTGGCCAATGGTACCAAATCTAACCACTCCAGTGGGTTTTTTTGAAGACTTTTCCAAGAGTCTATTTCCCACATTTAGCCTATGTGCATAGATTTACCACCGCACCCCCCCCACAAGTGAGGAAGCAATTGTGCTTCTATACATGGAATATTCTTTATTTCAGCTACTGAAGAATGTGTTGGAATACATACTGCAAAAATGACTGCTGTGGCTATTACTGTACTTGCTCAGGGGAGCTATTCAGATGCCTCATTTATTGGCGCTTAATAGATTAAAAGTCCAAATTGAGTCTCATGATATAAGCCTAATCAAGTTCTAATCTGCATAATTTTCCCATAAGCAGCAATGGGAAATTTGGATAATTTATGTTTCAGCAGTTGCCAATCATGTGTTAAATAGCATTGTTGCATTTACTTATCAAAATATTTTTATTGATCTCCACTTCATCTGACATTTGGCTTTGGGATTTTTTTTGTTCCTGACATTAACATGAAATTTAATTCATCTTCTAGATGATGCAATATGAGATGTTTCTCTTGATTTTAACATGTCTTTATAGATCATTTTTAACGGTGATCTTTCCCTTTTACAACTTCATATTGAATACCTGTCTCAGCAAACCGAGATGACTCGGTCTAATTTATTTCCCTAGTTTAACATAGCATATGGATTTCTAACCATCATTTATATGCACACAATAAAAGATAATTTGTCCCACCATTTGAACCAATTCCTTTATGTTAAATCTATGGGAGTGGGGTTGGCACTTACCTTCATTCTCCATCTATTCTAGAGGAGGTGATGTAAAAAGATTCCCATCTCCCTCTCTCGCTGTAAAGGCTTGGGGATTTAACTAGGGAAGATTTAGAAAGTGCTTTGTGTTTCCCCCATGGAAAAGTACTGTAATAAAACATTTATTATATGTACTGAGTTGCACATGCTACCATACCAAAGCAAGTTAAGCATAACTACAATGGGTCCCAGTGGTTATCTGCTATTGTTTAAAAGTGAAAACAATAAAAGAATAAGTCTGGCTCAGGCTTCAAACTTGCCTGCCCCACACAACACATAGAAAGGAGAAACATGCAGGGAAGGAGGTAGCCTGGAGCAGGTTCTCCATGGCCACTGGATCGGACTCTCTGACCACATCCCAGACCCCAGACCAAATGGATGTGCTTGAGGAAGTTAAGTGGATGCTCTGTGTCTTATTTCCCTGTCTAACAAAAAATGGGAATATTAACAGTGCCTCCACTTAGAGCTTTGCTACAGAGAAATAAATGAGGTGGTCCATGAAAAAGCCCCATGTACAGCTCCAACAAATAATTGGAAGCAACAAGAGGAGCAGTTTAAAGTGACATTTCAGTCTTTTTTACCCTGAAACTCACACCTGTCCTGCATGGATTGACAGTTATAACCAGAGTGGTAAACCAGTGGTTTTCAACCTTCCTATGCTTGTGGCCCAGCTCTGGTCTATGGGCTAGTGGTTGAAGAATGATGATGTAAGGTGCTAGGGTTTAGGAAGATTCTGGAGACTATTTCCCTGTGTTCAAATCTGAGTTTGCTAATTCAGAGATGGATCCTTCTAGGGTTACCTAGGGGGGAGTTTGGGTCAGCCATGTCAGTTCCCCTTTACAAGACCTTTAAGACTGACTCCTACATTCTGTTTATCTTGAACATAACTCTACATGATGGGGGAAATAGAAGAAATGACCTTTGCTTTTTAAAAAAATCTGTGCCTGGAGAGGCCAGAGAGGTATTTTGGGGTTAAGGTGCTTGCCTTACCTGCAGCCAACCCTCATTTATTCTTGGTCCCCCAAGAGCTGCCAGGAATAATCCCTGAGCACAAGCCAGTAGTGAGTCCTGAGTGTTGCTGGGTGTGGCCCAAAACAAATCCAAAAATCTATTGGAAAAGTAGCTAAGGGCTTTGGAGATAGCTCAAGTATGACCCTGGGTATGGTCCATTCAACCCTTAGGTGAACACCCCGGAGTGTGGTCCCTTAAAATTAAGTAGTGAAATAAATGGAGACTTTATCATTACTAAAGGCTTTTGGCCAACAAGAGCACCCTGTCCATGGAGTGATGCACAGGGGAGGACAGGACCTTAATTTAATGGGACGATGTCTTTGAACTTCCACCATAGTTTGTCAGTTGCTAATGGAACCAGGCTTGAGGACTGAAGGGGAAAACAGAATATGAAAGCAAAATGAAAGAGGTCTGTAAGGCAAGCATGTCATTTCTAAATGAAGGTTTCATGCAAAAGAATCGAGTCTTTTCACAGGTAGAAATGGAATCTTTAAATAAGATGAAATAAAAGGATGCTTTGGCTTGTTGCAGGTTCCATAATGAAATACAGTTTTCCTAATGCCGTGTGACCTGCATTTCTCCATTTTATGGGTGCTATTCCTTGACGTACAAACCCGTATTTCCTCAAGTCAGCATTTGATGATGGATGTCAAAATACAGGCCATGTATTATGCATATAGCATTACGGATTTAAGGTGTTTACTTGTCAAGTTGAAGAAATTCAAAAACGTCACATCCACTGAATCTGCACAGCTGTCACTTGCCGTTTTTCATGCTTTTGAATGAAACTTCTGATGAAAACAGTTTAGTTTTCCTCTTCGCTATTCTAGGGAAGGAAAACAGCTAACGTTTAAAAATGCATATTCTTAGTTTTGTGGCTGGCTGAAAAACATATATTCAAAAGTGCATAAAGACGGACACTACACTGTCATTCACAAAGAATTATAATAAGTGCAATCAAGGAAAGAGTAGTAAATAAAATTTCCTTTTTATTTCTGCAAGCAGCATATCCAGTGGATGTGATATTAACAGATGAGATAGATTATATTTTCTGGCATTTCATGAATTTTCTACTCCCCAAACTAGGGGCAATTATTGAATGCCCTTCAGTTCAACCCTGATCACTAAAACTTCCCCTGTTACATAATGACAGAATAAGCCCCATTCTCATTACCAGAAAGTGAGTCAGATCTGATTACACAATTGGAATTTTGTCCACAGGAACTTAGCTAGAGACTACAACAGTTGAGCAGTCCACCTAGCAGTCTGCCCACTAAGAGCAAAGAGGAGGCACCGAAGTGAATGTGCACATCTCTCTGCTTGTTCGCCAAAGTGAAGGAAGAATTGCATTGAAAATGGAGCTTAGGTTTCAACCGACTTTGTGCACCACTTTGTAAAATTAATGAGTGTATGAGGTCTAAATGCCTCATGTCTATACGTCTTTATGCACACCTTTAAAGGGCTAGTCATTCTCCTTAGGTGGGATGGCTGCTTGCCTCACTGATCTTAGAGTAATGATTGGGTCAAGCTTATTCTAATAATCTATGTGGTATTTTCATATCAGAACCAAAGAAACTAAGCCAGCAAAAGTCTTAGTCTTACCACCTCAAGTTTGGTTTATTTAACCATAGAAAGTCACACACACATATATAATGACACATATATTATAATCACGGGCTGGAGCAATAGCATAGTGGGTAGGGCATTTGCCTTGCACAAGGCTGACCCAGGTTCGATTCATCCGCCCCTCTCAGAAAGCCCGGCAAGCTACCGAGAGTATTCCGCCTGCACGGCAAAGCCTGGCAAGCTACCCTTGATGTAATTGATATGCCAAAAACAGTAACAACAAGTCTCACAATGGAGACATTACTGGTGCCTGCTCGAGCAAATCGATGAACAAGGGGAGGACAGTGCTACAGTGCAGTGCTATATTATAATCACATGTATATGACTTTAATATATAAAATAATATTTTTTGCTATAACCAGTGGTTCTCAGGGTTTATTTCTGGGTGCATGCTCAGGGGTCACTCGAGTTCTCAGGGGACCATATGGGGTGCCAGGAATCAAACCCAGGTTTTCCACATGCAGAACAAAGGCCTACCCTCTGAGGTATCTGTCTAGCCTCTAGAATAACATTTTCACTGTCACTGTCCTCCTGTTATTCATCAATTTGCTCGAGCGGGCCCAGTAACATAGTGAGCCTTGTTACTGTGTTTGGCATATCGAATACGTCATGGATAGCTTGCGAGGCTTTGCCATGCAGGCAAGATACTCTCGGTAGCTTGCAGGGCTCTCCAAGAGGATGGAGGAATTGAACTTGAGTTGGCCACGTTGGCTGCGTGCAAGGCAAACGCCCTACCCACTGTGCTATCGCTTCAGCCCAGAATAACATTTTATATATTAAAAAATTCCATGAAAGACTAAAAAATATCTGATGGAAGAGATCCTGATTTGGATTCCACAGGTTATTAATTTAAGAGATACGGAGTTCTTCCCATCACTCAGTCTTTTTGTTATTCAGTTCAGCCAGTGTCATTCTACTGGCTGGTTTCCATCCTGTGAAAACTATGCAAAAACAAACAAAAACAAAACAAAAAACCAGGCTTGCTACTCATTCATC
Organism: Sorex fumeus; assembly: GCF_029834395.1. NCBI lineage: Eukaryota > Metazoa > Chordata > Mammalia > Eulipotyphla > Soricidae > Sorex > Sorex fumeus. The sequence goes on along the minus strand of NW_026606077.1, from coordinate 11,944,055 downwards.
AGCAAGAGGATAGGCAATCAATTGGTTTATGATAACAGTCGGGCTAGGTTAGATTATGTTGTGGTGACAAAAATAGCTGCAACAATAACGAAACAAATCTCAGTAACTTAAAGCAGCATAGATTGATTTTTCACTCACTCAACATGCTTTGTGGGTCTGGGCTATTGTCCAGAACTGCTGCCCAGCCTTCATATCCATAGTAACCTGTGTTCCTACAGTTGCCACAGGCTGGGAAAGGTGGCAAGTCAAATACTTGCATCAGAAGTAATGATATTCTCTGCTCTGTTCATGTTTCTACAGTTCTTTGATGTGTCTGGAGGGAGAGGCGACCAAAATCTGTGAGCAAGATCAATAACTGACTTTAAAGATTGATTGTTAGAAAACTATCAAAGAGAGTTAAAATATTTTGCAATGGTGTTCTCTTTGTTGCAGGCTAGCAATGCATTTGAATCTGTCCTGGGAGCACTAACTGTTGACCTGTAAATAATGCATAAACTACTTTTTAAGTTTATTTAAACATCTTGGTTTTTGAAATTCATCATAATACGGTTATTACAGGCATTCAGTATTCCAACACTAGTGTGAACTTCCCTCCACTATTGGTCCCCATTTCCCCAACCATCCCCTTAAGCCTGACCCCTTAGTAGGGATAAACTAATTTATTTTATATTGCTAGTTATGACTAATTGGTTAATGGAATTATCAAAGATTACCTCAGCAAAAGAATATTTGTGAAAATTGTTATGTCGCACCATGGTGTCATTAAGTCCTTGTCTGAGGGTTTACAAAGCTGTTCATTGCTAGTTCAACCTTCTGTGTTATTGTTTTTGTTTATCAAAATTAACTAGTTTCAATGTTGCTTTCCCCTCTAATTTGGTGTACTCCTATTGGGATGCCAGTATTCTGGAATTTGGAGGTGTCATGCAGCTGCATATGTTCCATGAACTCCAGATCTGTAGACCTGGGCCAATGGATGAGTTTACATGGCAGTGGCTGTGGGATGTGGGTGTGGCTGCTGGGGCTTCTGGAAGTACAGGGGTTGGGAGGATGCTGCCCAGCCCCTGCTCCAAGAATACCTCAGAGTTTTCGGCCTGAAAACCAGTGTACCAAGAATTTTCGTCTGTTTGGGATCTCTGCAGAGAGAAGTTGTGAAGCGTGGAGTTGGCCCATGGTGACAGTTCTGTGGTATAGGCACGGCTGCCAGGGCTTCAGCAGGCTGGGGACTCAAGCCCATTCTCCCTCCTGAGGGTGCCCCAGAGGTTTCAGTTGGGAGACCAATGTACCTGGTACATTTTAGTGGCTTGGCTTGCATATCTTTAGATATTTAGTTGTGAATCTGTAAAGCTGGGCCAATGCCAATGGATCCATGAACTATTTTTTAAATTGTATATAACTAAGTACTTCCAATTCCTAAATTTTCCACATTTAATTTGTCTTCTCCTCGTTTTCCTTTCCACTAGGGTTCACCCCTCCAGGAATGGACAGATCCTCTCCAGACAACAGCCCAGTGCATGGGATGTTACGCCAGCCATCCATCACAACTGGGGTCAACATCCCCATCATTACAGAACTAGGTAGGGGTGAATGCTTGCTTTGGGTGGGTTTATTTTTTTTTGTCATCTCTTCCAAACTTATAAGGAGGTTTCTTGTTCTTTTAGGTCTTTCAGCATAATAGTGATGTTTATTGGTGTTTATTGTGGGGAGGTGGGTGAGAGATTGGGTGGGAATATGACAGACTCCAAAAGGAAAGTTGATCTAGCTTTCTTCTGAGATGAATAGACAGTTCCCTTCATGTTGGTTTCTGTTTCAAAGAAATATAAGATGATAGATTTGAGATGGGGGCATTGGTTAGGAATGTAGAGGAGGTGGAAAAGGTGATGGGCTCATGGATTATTTCTGTGATTATGTTGAAAGCATCTGCCGTCAACTTCCACAATCACAATTCTCCACTGAGGGATGAATCCTCAGATTTTGGCCAAATTATTTTGAGAACTGGGTAGGAGCTACTGTGTGGTAACTCTTCATTTGATCTATGCTACTTAAATTTCTCAGGCAAAAGTCATTTTCATGAAGGCCATTCTGGTCCTGAAAATGATGGATTTTTTTAGAACCATGATCAGTGTCCTGTATAAAGCAACTGCTAACCCGGCCATGGGGCTCTCTGCTATTTTGGGGAATTTGAGAAATGACTGAGTGTTCTCCTCCCTACATGATTAATACCATGTTCCTGGGTCCCTTTACTGTAGAATGTTTCCTCTGTTATTCCCTTACTCTTTTCTTTTTCTGTACTTTCCTCCACTCCCCTTCCCCAATCCTTTAATGCTGTATCCAATTAGCTAAGCCTGGCAAGTTGCCTTTGGTATCAGTCAATCAGGAAAAAAACAGTGGGACGCACATTCTAATGATAACAGAACTGGGTAAGAAGCACTGTTTTCTTCACATCAGTATCTCCTTTTGTTCTGTTGTTGGTGTTTCCAACTCTCATCAGCTTGTTTTTATTTCACTGGCTGTAACAGAAAGGCTACCCCATGGCACTGCTTTGAATGCTTTTTATTTGTGGCTCTGGTTGGAATCGACTGCCTTGTTCTGGCCTTTCTTAATGATCCCCCCCCCCCCCCCCCATCAGTAAACCTTTGATCGCACCCATCTGACCTGGCAGTTGTTTCTAAAGCATCTTTACTTTAATTCTTTTTTTTTTTTTTGCTTAGGCCATTTTTTTCTGTTTTTTCCACCCTTTCCATGTGTCCCCCTACACCCCCACCTTCTCCCTTATATTCCTCTTCCAACACACTGTCAGTTTGACTGACATGTCTTCACAGCTCTCAGAGGAAGTCAAAGGAGAAATATAAAAATTTTAAGATAAGAAACCTAAGATAGTGCCTTCCCTCCAGCTGTTTATTTTATTTTTCCCTCCTCCTTGCACATCTATCCCCACCAGGTCCTTTCTCAGAAGTTCTGGTTCTGAAGCCATAAAAGCAGCTAGCTCCTAGGGGATCATCTTACTAAAGCCAGATTTGAGGAAGGGTACAAAGTGGGTGAGCTAGCAGAGCCAGCACTCTGACCTTCGCTCTGCTGGCCCAGAACCCCTTTGTGAGATTCAGGGTAGGCTCAGGAAGATGAAGGGCCCCCTCCTGTGATCAGGGCATCGGTCAGGCACTCCCACTATTCCCTATGACTTGGTTAATAATTCCATGAAAGACACCCCTCAGTGGCAGGTCTGAGAACTAGGGATTGATCTTCGAAATAGAGACAGCAAAAGTGCTGCTCTGTGGAGGGGTGGCTAGAGGGGTGGTGAGTAGCTGCCTTCAAATGACTCACAAATGAGACTGACATGTCATTTTTGTGGCCCCCGAATATATTTCAAAATAAGAGAGCAGGCTTTTAGCACTGTTCTTGCACATAAGGTGTCTAGAAACTAAGGGATAAATTGTCCACCGTTCAGCACTGCGTTATATCAGGACAAATTCACTTGAGCCCAGGAGCATTGCACTCTTCTCCATCTCCAGCAGCAGAAAAGGTGTCTCTTTCATGGTTAGAGATGTTGTTTAAAAACAGGAGTCTCTGAACTGCTCGTCTCAGAACTTTGGGATAGATTCTGATCTCGGTTTAGAAAATTCATCCCAGCAGCTTCAACTCAGAAACATTCGGCAACCCCTCAAGGTCATTACTGGAAGAAGTTGTGGGTGTTTTTTTTTTTTCTCTTCTTCTCCTGTAATTCATTTGCTGCCAACTAACTAGAATTATCCTGGTTTATGATTAATGAAAGAGAAAAGAAAAGCTTGGGGCCTATATGGCAGGCAACCTTCAGGCACTGGGTCTCTTTAATTGAATCTCATGAAGAAACATGGTCTCTCCCCATTTCTTCCATGAGTTCAGAGAAACTTCCCTGTCTTCACATCATCCTTCACTTGTGGCTGAGGCCCTCAGAACATGGTGGTGAAGAGTAAATACTTGTGTCTCTGAGGAGATAAAGCACTGTTCTTTCTCAGTGCTCTATCTCCTCAGAGACACAAGTATTTACTCTTCACCACCATGTTCTGAGGTGCGTTCCACATGACACCAGTCTAGAGATGCCTTTGAAGAAACACAGGGGTGCCACAGAGGAACAAGTTTTTAAAACTGTGCAGTAGGCTCTCATCTTCTGGGAAGTCTAAATAGATGGAGCTGGTCAAAGGCTCCTAGATGCCCCATGAGAAACAAGTTTGTTTTGAGCCTTTTGACCTCACTCCCACTTATCTGAACATCAACATACATATTTAGGCTTGGGTAATTTCAACTGCTTTCTTTCTGAGACTAGGTACTCTCGGACAATTTACTAAAAATCTAAGCAAGGTCTTCTGACCTCTGAGAGCCAATGGACAGCTTGGGGTGTTCATAATGCAGAGGGCAGATGAAGTGTTTAGTGTAAGAAGGACAATGGTGAGAGGCACTCAGTCACCAGTGTACAGCACAAGCTTACCAAGCACGAACTCATAGAAAACAGCTCCTTGTTTTAATTTTATTTTTGCTTTTTTTATTTTGTGGGCTGGAGCAATTGCACAGTGGGTAGGGCATTGCCTTGTACATGGCCAACCAATGTTCGATTCCTCCATCCTTCTCGGAGAGCCCGGCAAGCTACCAAGAGTATCCTGCCCGCACAGCAGAGCCTGGCAAGCTCCCCGTGGCATATTCCATATGCAAAAAACAGTAACAACAAGTCTCACAATGGAGATGTTATTGGTACCCACTCAAGCAAATTGATGAACGGGAGGGCAGTGCTACAGTGCTACAGTTTTTATTTTGTATTTAGTTAGTGTTAATTACAAAGCTGTTAATAATTGAGTTTCATGCATATAGTGCGTCAGTTCCAGTTACACCTCTAGGTCAGCATCCTTCCATCAATGTCCCCAGGTCCTCTCCCGCCATGCCTAGACCACCCCCTTGAAACACACAATTATTGTAGTTTTGCTCCTGTGCTTGGTTCTGGTGCATAACTTGCCTCTACACAACTAAACTTGTTCAAGGCAAGTTTATTGGCCAATGTTTTACCTTCAGGCCATGCCTCCTATTTCCCCCTTCCATTTCTTCCATTTTCCCCTTCTTGGATATTTTCATTCCTGGAATCTAAGATTAATGGTTTGCTTGGCTTTGATATCTTCTCTTCCATGGTATTGTTATTCTGTATACTACAGATAAGTCAGGACAGCAGGATTTTCAGTATCTGCACTCCATCTGGCTTTACAGAACTTGACATCCTTATGGTTTCTTTATTTTAGAAAGAGAACAGAAATATAGAATGATGAAATGCTTTTCCCCAGTGATGGAACATGGATTCAATGCCTGGTTGTCAGATCTTGTACTTTGCCCATCGTACGCTGTTCAATGCTGCTAAGAAAATGGAGACTAAGGCATGGTCAATGTTGGGAGAACAGAATAAATAAATATTTTCCCTCAAGAATCTGTCAATAAGGAAGCAAGATAGTGTCACTTAAAAATAATACCACACCTAGTCTTTTTCAGTTTCTTTTTTTTTTTTTTTTGCTTTTTGGGTCATACACGGCGATGCTCAGGGGTTACTCCTGGCTCATGCACTCAGGAATTACTCCTGGCGGTGCTCGGGGGACCATGTGGGATGCTGGGAATCGAACCTGGGTCGGCCATGTTGGCTGCGTGCAAGGCAAAAGCCCTACCCGCTGTGCTATTGCTCCAGGAGCAATAGCACAGCGGGTAGGGTGTTCGCCTTCCAAGCGGCCAACATGGCCGACCCGAGTTCGATTCCTCCGCCCCTCTCGGAGAGCCCGGCAAGCTACCGAGAGTATTCGATATGCCAGACACAGTAACAACAAAGTCTCCAATGGAGACGTTACTGGGCCCGCTCGAGCAAATCGACGATCAACGGGAGGGCCTTTTAGTCTTTTAACCTGTTATCATTTATTCTACCTCATATAATAAACAAAAAAATTTTTTTAAAAAAGAAAAAGTTATCTAAAAAGTTACTTCCAGGGGGAAAAGTTAAAGCAATAACTCTAGGATAGCAAGTTAACTGCTGGTACATTTACAAAGAAATCAGGAGAAAAGAAAACCTCATCTCTTTTCCCGCAAGCTCGATAATTATTCCAGAAATCACAACCTCTTACCTCCTCTCCCCACACAGCTTCCCCACCTCCATTTCTTGCTCTGTAAGACTGATAATTTCTGAAGCCGAGATGGGAATGAAAATTAATTTGTCATTTAATTTTTAATAAGTTAAAGACATCTCTGTGACACAACTAATCAGTCTGCTCGTGTGTGCTGGAGGAGTCCTTGAGGAATCCTCCCATGGAAATGAAAGACGGTATCAAATGCTGCGTTTGCTTGAGCGCATCGAAGACTGAGCTATTTAGGAGGGGAAAGGGAGAATGTGGGTGTCCCTGTGCAACTTGGAATGCAGAGCAAATCTTTGCCAACCAGCAGCTGGAGACAGCCAGGGATCACCGCACCCAGGTGTCTGGCAGGTGTGGGTCTGGGCACACCCACCTGCATCACCCACACAGATCCCTTGGCAGGTTGTGAGTTGTGCCTGCAGGTGAATTTCTTCCTATTTACCCCCACACTGCTCCAATTCTCTTGCTTTTCATCTCAGTAAGTTGCTTTCTTTTGGCTAAACTCATGGTCCTGGCATGGCTACTCATGGCTGCTCATCATTGAAACATGTCTGTCTCTCAAAGGACTTGGCTACCAAAAGCACCTCTGGGTGTTTTTCGGTCATGATTCTAAAACTATACCAAAGGACTAACCAGCACTGTGTACTTGTAATTGTCCCCCAGCAGTCTGTCATCAGGCTTGAACTCACTGTTATGAGACTTTTGAAACTTGAAAGATCACATGGGCGCAGTCCATTGAGTCTAACTGACCAAGATCCATCTCCAGCTTCTTTCATGCTTTCTTTTCTTTTCAGTGACTTATTTTGGAGTTTCTCTCTCTCTCTCTCTCTTTCTCTCTCTCTCTCTCTCTCTCTCCCTTCTCTCTCTCTCTCTCTCTCCTCCCCCCGCCCCAACCCCAGTCTTTCTGTCTCTCTCTGCTACCAATACTGGTTGCCCTGTGAGCTAATTTTTATTCTTTGCTTTTTCTAGTGAATGATACTAATGTTCAGTTTTTGGACCAAGACGACGATGATGATCCTGACACAGAACTGTACCTCACACAACCCTTTGCATGTGGGACAGCTTTTGCCGTCAGTGTTCTGGACTCACTAATGAGTGCGGTGAGTAGGGAGGGAGGATTTGTGTATAAATGAAGCACCCATGACATCAGACTTCAGTGCATGGGACTGGAGATTGAGCTCCAGTAGAAAGCAACACCTGCATCTAGACGCTCCCTTCTAGATGTTAAATAATCACATACAAATATCTAATTATATATTCTTTAGGTTGGGAGGGATGAAGAGGCATATGACTATGAATAAATATATAGGGGAGCATGTGACCTGGTCTTGGAATCAGAGAAAGAGTTTCGATGGAAATAATATATTTTACGCTAAGGTCTGAACAAATGAGAGATTTCTTTTTTTTTTTTTTGTGGTTAGAGGGTATCTCTCAAGGAAGGAAAGCAGATGCCAACACATGTGATTAGGAGAATCTCACAGTCTCAAGGAAGGCAAAAAATTCTCTATGGCTAGTGAGAAGGGGAAAGGAGCAGACAGGCCAGCTTGGATCCACAAGGCCAGAAAACCCCTTTCCATGTTGTCAGTTTGTTTGCTTTGTCTATTTCTTAAAAAAGAATGAGGAAATATAGAATGGCTTTAAGATGATGAATGGTGTGATCAGTTTCTGTTTAAGGGGCTTTCAGTGATTGCTGTGTGGAGGGTCCGGGGGGCCAAATGGCAGTGAGAAGCTTGAGTAAGACACATTCTACCCTGGGTCTCAGAGTGCTGAAGGGACTGGGTGGATTTGAAAGAATTTTGTCAGTAAAACTGATTGGGCTTGAAAATAGCTTGAATATGAGCAGATGTGGACTAGACAAAATATCACAGTCAGCTTCTAGGTCATGACCAGTCCCTGTGTTGAATGTTCTCGAAGAGGCCAGAGCAGGGGGACAAGACCTGGCATCTCTGTGCTGCCCAGAAAGAGATGGGGTGATGACAAAGAAAGGAAAGGGTCGAAGAGATGGCTAGCTAAGGGAGCAAAAGCTTTTTTTTTTTGATGACCAAACCATGTTTTCCACTTTCAAAATTGAGAGTACAATAGACAATTGGTTCCCAGTTTAATGTCATCATCTTGAATTGTAAAAGGCAAAATCAGACATTAAAATGAATCATAGCCTGCAGATTGTGAAATGCTCCTACTGAACCTTTACTTATTAGATAGAAAAACTTCTTCATTGTGAACTCTCAAATTCACGATAGACATAAGTTGGATAGAATCTAACTTTTGGTGAATTCTTGAAAGAGAGTTTCACTTTAAACTATTTATATAGTTCAGAGAGTTTTTATATACATACATTTCTTAGATTGCTTAAGTAGGTTCTTCTCTTAAATGTGGTAAACAACTGATATTCTAATTATGCATTCTTCTTGTCTATTCATTAAAGGTAATCCCAGAAGGACCTCTATTTGTGGAACAAAAAGAAATCACAAAACTTTCTATGTCTTATTTAGATGATTCTATATTCTTGAATGCCATCCAGCTGTAAGCATGTCTTAGTTTAAAAGTCAGAATTCTGGGTTTTAAAATAATTATGAAGCAACATTCATTTGAATTCAGGCTGTCTGACCCTCATGCCATTCCACTGCTTTTCATGCCTAGCACGAGAGGCAGGCCTGAGAGAAAACCACTCTAGGTTTCCTTGGTACTTTTCTGATGTCCTGATGTCAGCCTAACTCTTCTACCTGCTCAGGATTTAGGATTTAGTTCAAACCATTTAATCACTGACACGGGTGTGTACCATTGGTGGTTCACATGCAAATGTGGTTGAATTAACAAAAATTGAAGCACAGGTGTCAATGTGTGAGGCAGACTACAGGATGTGCTCATTACAGGACCATATTCTCTCGAGTGTTCCTCCTAGTTTCCAAATTCAGTTTCAAACATATTTCTGTAATTAATCACTTTGGAAATTTCATTTTACTTCTGATCTTAATTAGAGAGATTTTAGAAGACCATTTGCACTGAGGAATGATTAAATTGTTTATGGCAAGTTTTAATTTTGTTTGCTTTAGAATTACAAATACTTATTCTAATAAATACATTTAAGATTTTGTTAAATCCAAATCCATAATATTTTTCATATTTCTACCCCTCAGATAGTCAATAATATTCCAAAGAGGAGCTGGCCTTTCCCCACATATTTTTAGGAATTTCAAAATGGTGGCAGTGGAATTACTGTAAATCTCTTCAGAACATGGACCCTGGGTGGGACCTTGGCAACACACATATGACACTAGTCCTGTCTGCAAATAATATTGGTCTGAACAATATTATTGAACAGGACTTTACCTCTACTCAGTAGGGGGCACAGGGTAGCCAAGGAGTGGGGGCCAGGGGAATGCACATCTGGATTTGAATTACATAGCTGTGAGTCTATAAAATCCCTGGGGATCAGTTCTCAGAAATCTAGATAACAAATCAAAGTGGTTTAGTTGGGGTTGAAATATAAGGTAAAACATTTGATAGATGGTGGCTAAGGCATGGATAACCTAAGAACAACATTTCTTCTGTATTCTAGCCTTTGGGAAGGGGGTATCAGAAGCTAATAACTCTCTTCGTAATTATCACTATCAGCAATTCCTTTCTTGGGGTTGGGACATACTCAAGAAATACTCAGGGTACTTGGGGACTATTCCTGGAAGATAAACTCTTCCAACATGGCTCAGCTTGGCCCTCAGGTTAGTTCGCTGGTGCTGAGGGCCACCAGAACTATACTGAGAGTGATCATGGCGCCAAGGGGACTAGTGATGGAATTAAGGGCTTAGATTTTTCCAGGCATGTGCTGCAGCCTTTTAAATTATCTCTCTAGCCTACGCTGCCAAGTCAGATAGTGTGAAAGGCACTTTTCTATATTATCTGATCTCTTGGACAATAAAATGTGTCAATCTGGTTTGTGTTGAAACAAACACAAGTGATTTCTCTAGTCATTAATCAGGATGCCTCTACAGTGATCTGAAATCTTGCTGTGATAGTCTATAATGAACAAGTTTAAATATGAGGTCTGGTTCAACAGGTACAACTAAATATAGGCCTTTCTGTAAAATGTTGTGTGTGATTTCTTTGCATTTTATCTGCACCCTACATTGGGGAAGAGGGGTCAGGAGGAATAAATTAGTCAGGTAACAAGGCAATATCTAAAGGAGTGAAAGGGTTGGCAGGAATATAAATTAAGAAAATCAGATTCCTCCAAAGAGTAGTAGCCAGGGGTAGGCATTCCCTTCAGGCACTGTCTCACAAGTAACGTCCCCACATCCACACATACATCTCTCTTGATGTCAATGATCTCTTTTTGCTGGCGCTTCTCCTAAAATTGCCATTTAATCATGTGTCTAAACATTCCCTGAATGTTTTCCTTCATAACTCAACTCCTGCTGCTAAATGCTTCATTTGTTAAAAGAATAATGTTTTGATTCATCATAGGCATCCTTGGAAAAGAAAGGGATGTTACAGTCATGGCCTCCTGGCTTCATCCTGCAAATCAACAGCAGAAACACATGAAAAGAGGAACTAATTATATTTGAGATGACAACTAAGACATGTATTTTTTAGAAGAATGTACCAACTTGCTACACACAGATATATATATATATATATATATATATATATAGAGAGAGAGAGAGAGAGAGAGAGAGAGAGAGAGAGAGACAGAGAGAGGGAGAGAGAAAGACTCTTGGTATTTAGAACCGAAACTGGCATATGAGTCTTGATTTCTTTTCTCTGCATCCATGCTTTCCCCTTCCCTCAGCCCCAGGTGCATTCTACCTGAGGCTTCCCTAGAAAAAGAAGGCAAGGCATGATGGTAGCCCTGCCATTCAATGTGTTTCCTTAATCTCTCTGTGTCTTGGTTTTTTATATTTAAAATAATAGAAAATTTAGTGGCTATAGTAATAGTTTTTACCTTATAGGAGTTTAGTGATAAAATGAGTTAAGTTTTTACTTTGAAATTTTATATATTTAATTATCCTAAGATGTTAAAGTTGATTGTACAGCTCAGGTAGTTTGGCGCAGGTCCCTTGCAAATATCCAGGGTTCTTTGACTCATATATGACTGCTCTCATTCTGTCCCTTGCTACCTGCTCACCTCCAGTGTCTCATGGCCTGGTTTTGTTCCTACACCATATTCTACTCAGTATACACTCTCCTACTTTAAAATCTGCATCTGAAACCTGTGGTCTGTGTCCCCTGTTGGGGATGGCTGCTCTGTCACTTGTGGCTGGGTCTCTCTAGGACGGTATCCCAGGAGTTCCCTGCCCCCTCAGCTCTCCTTAGTTTCTGGTACGGCCACATGCACGCGAATGAGATCTTTGCTTTCCTACTAACTGTCTGGGTATAGGCGAGGGGGCAAAGAACTCTGAGTTAAGGTTTCATTTTTCATTTCATTTCTTTGTTAAATTAGGTTTTTGAGCCACACCTGGCAGTGGTCAGTGCTTATTTCTGGATTTTTGCTTAGGGATCACTCTTGGTGGAGCAGAGGAACCATAAGTGATGTCAGGGATTAAACACCACTTGGCCACGTGCAAACCAAGCACGAACCCTGAGTTAAGGTTTTTGGGTGGTTTGTTTGAATGCTTATCAGACGATGCCTTTGCTGTGACGGATCAGTGCGTTAATTGGGCACTTACTAAATGCAAAGCACTAGTCTCCATTTGTGAAAATTCAGAAGTGAAGAGGAAACATGAAGGCCCTGTGTGCATGTTTTTCTTCTAAACTTTCAAGTGGGCAGTAACTCGCAAAGGAATGGTAACTATGTGGTGAATAAATGAATAATGTCCAAGAAGGATCATTGACTTGACACCGTCCATGAACATGAATGCGTGTGGAGACTTGTTCTAGCCACCATGGCAAACATAAAACTTTCTTAGGAGGAAACTATGAGCCTAACATTGAAAAATCAAAAGAGAGGATTTGGCATTAAGTAAGACTAGCTTTGGTTTGGTTTGTCAAAGGGAACAACTGAAGGCCATTAGGGTTAGAATGTGGTTAAGTTCTAAGTCAGGAATTAGACACTTTAATCTTGCTTAATTTATATGCTTTATTTTTTTTCCGGAACTACCAGCCTCTTTATGGTGCCATTGCTGTCTCTGTGTGTTTGCTGGTGTGATAAGCCCTTTACTAGGTTGATTCCTAAAGAGGAATTTCTGGTTATTTTTTTTATCATCTGACACCATATCTTTGTGTATTCACTTTAGAAAAAATTAAGAGAGTCACTTCAAAATACTGCCATAGGCTTAGCTAAACATCACGGTCCTAGTAGTACATTTATTACATAGGAAGTCTTAAAATAGCACCTGACAGGGCTACCCATCTCATTGACAGACTCTGCATTTCCTCATATGTTTGATTTTAAATGGGCTTTGTTAACTTACATGTTTTAATTGTAGCATAGATATAATATTTTCCCTTACAAAAAATCACAATTACATAACAATTGGGTTTTTAGCTTCTTTTGATTAGGGTCATGTAGTATTTTCAGTAATTTGTGAGTGTTGAACCAGTACTCCCTTTAGCTGTCCATGACCTGTTACATTCCACTGGCTTATTACATTCACCCCACTAGGCACTACTTGACCTGCCTTTACCAGCTATCAGATTCTATTTTGTGAGCCTGCCTTACAATACCCTGTGGTTTGATAGTTTGGTAGTATCATCAGTGTTCTGACCATTCATTCATCCTCTGAGTCAATCAGAAGGATGAACACAAAATGCCCATTTTTCCCCTGAGCTCTTAGTTTCCCCAAACTGACATCAACAATAGTGAACCCTCAATGATGAAAGAAAGGTACAAAGACAAACAATACTGGGGAGAAATAAAAACGTCATCTAGGAGTTAGTGAGTTCTAATACACATAGCTTGATAGTGTTTGTCATAGTATTAGAAAATAAGGTCTCATGAACTTTTAAGTTGTCAGGGTATACTTAATCTGAAAAAATAAAGAAATATCTGTATCATAACCGTAACCATGTAAAGAGGTCAGATAAACACTCCTCCCCACTTCTGCAAGTGTACCTGAAATCTGAGAAGTCTTACAACTCCTGAGCAGGTATGATCCTGAGAGAGACGCCCTACTGCTGAATCATCCAGTATCCAAAGAGAAACTCCAGTGAGCATTTTATGCTCAGGGTGCCTTTGCTTTGACCACTGCCCCACAATGCCCATGACTGAGGTTTGCCTGTGCAGTGAGTTAGTATTGCATGGTAAAGGTAAGGATGCATGAACATGCAGCACGGGGCGATAGATTAGAACTTAAAGCTTTGAGTCCCAGCTCACCAGAAACTCTTGCATGCCTTCCCACTCGCTGAGACTAGTTGGGTACAACTGCTGTTGGGAACTATGTTATCCACCCCACACTGTTTAAGGTAAAGACAAACATAAATGAAAATCTTCCACTGAGGAGACAGTTGTTTAAGATTAATTATAACTACAAATGAGTAGATTTTCTTATTTATTTTTATTTTGCTTTGGGGGCCACACCTAGTAGTGTTTAAAGGTTAATCCTGGTTCTGCACTCAAGAATCACTCCTGGCAGGCTTGGGGGGAACATACGGCATGACGGGGACTGAAACCAGGTCAACCACATGCAAGGCAAGCGCCTTACTTGCTGTACTACCGCTCTGGCACTGAGTGGATTTCTTATCAGTTTATATGTTCATCTATGTGTATGAACATATTCACATGTGTACTAAGACTTTCACACACATGTATCTGTATATAGAAGGATGATAGATCACATAGGTATACATATACACCTATATAAATACATTGGGTGATAAGATTTTGGAAACTAGGTAGTAGAAGAAATATTTCTGTATTCTCTTCTCTTTTGTCAGAGAGCTGACCTCTTTTTGCCAGCAGTAACTGAACTTATGTGGATACAAATAGAGTATATATATATACAAAAGTAAAGTAAAGTAAAGTAAAGTAAAGTAAAGGCCCTCCCGTTGTTCGTCGATTTGCCGGAGCGGGCCCAGTAACGTCTCCATTGGAGACTTTGTTGTTACTGTGTTTGGCATATCGAATACTCTCGGTAGCTTGCCGGGCTCTCCGAGAGGGGTGGAGGAATCGAACTCGGGTCGGCATGTTGGCTGCGTGCAAGGCAAACGCCCTGCTGCTGTGCTATCGCTCTAGCCCAATTGATATAATTGTCAATTATATTGACAATTGATATAATTGTCTGGATGGTGGCCCCGATTAAACTGTACTTTCATTAAGTGTTGAGCACTTACAGTATGCTACAGAAAAGACCAAGCTTTCGGTCATTGTGAGCTAACTTAGCACCGTGTGCTATCAGCTGCACAAACAAATGACTCCTCTGCAGTTCCTTTCCTTAAACTTCACTCAAGAGCTGTTTCAACTGCTAACACCAAGACAGAATATCCGCAGGCTGTCCTGAGGCAGCTGAGCCTGCTCCTGTGTCAGCGTGGTGAGCAGTGTTTTGTTCTGTTGGACTCAGAACATCCTGCCACTGTCACATCAAACCAGGCAGGCTTGGGCTGGTGGGGGGGGGGAGGGGGCGGAGGAGGGCAGGAAAGGGGAGAGTTCTCATCCCTGATGAACGAAAAACGCTAAAAATAAAAAATCTACACCATGAAAACTAGCAAATATAAAAAATGGCAGCTATGACATGGAAAATGACAATTTTAGAGCAATTATAAACGAAAGGCAAAGTGCCATTAAAGTTAAGGCAATGTTATTAAAAGATGTGTTAATTTTCAGTTAAATTTTCTATAAAAGACCAATTAGTTTAAAAGGCTTGACAGCATTAACTGTGAAACATAAGCTCTGGTAATTATATGTTCAAAAAAAATTTTTAAAGGAGAAGAAGATGCTGCTGAGTGTTGGAGACACAGGCAGGGGAGAGGGGTCTGTCTGGGGTGGGCTAGATGGCGCTGCCTGCTCAGGCTTCCTTACTGGGACCAGATTTTTTTTTCTCCCCAAGCATTTTGTGGTTTCCCATTTCACTGTCCACTTACAGGACCTGAGAGTGATCAAAACAGAGATCAGAGGGCCACCCCTGTGATCTGGGTCAGCTCTCAGATATCAGAACTAAAAACACAGAGGCCCAGGAAGTGTTTTAGATCTCATTGCTTTCCAACCCGCCCCCCCCCCCCAAAAAAAAACAACCTTTTATTTATCTAGTGCTATTTGTGCAATAGAAGTTATACAAAGCATCTCATTTAACACATCTGTAAATTGGGTGCTTTTTAAAAATCCCCCTTACATGTATGAGGCATTTGAAGCATTGAAACATTACAGATTCCTCCCATCTTCACAGGGATTGCATCCTACCTTCACAGGCAGGACAGGGAGTTAAAAGCATACTGAGTTCTGGAATCTGTACACATAATCAAAGACCAAGTGTAGAATTGTGGTGTTGGAGATGGGAAAGGGAATTCCTATATCCTATAGTCTTCCCAGGTTCCAGACAATAAACTGAACCCTATTTTGGCTCTTCCCAATATTTAAGTGACTCATTCCAAACAGTTCTAGCTGCCACATCCTCCACAAGAATAGTGATTAGTAGCTGACATACGAATAGGATGTCAGTATTCCCCACAATGCTGTGCAACAACTTTCTAGGCATAAATTTGGCTCTGGATATGATGCTTAGTTGCAGAATGCTGTATGCTATATTGAAACAATACCCTACCATGAGAAGAAGTACATGCTTTCCATGTAACTAATTTAACACCTTTTTGTAGGGAAAACATTCTCTTCCTAAAAAATTGCACAACTCACAAAAAGACCTTGATAGATGCTCAGAACATGCAATGCTGACAGTACAGGCAATGTGTGGCATATGATGGTTCAGTTGATGTGGGGGTCTCATTGATGGGAATCCAATAGTGGAGACCCTGTGTCTAGCCTAGATTTGAAGAAAACTGTACCATCTGAATTCGTGTTAGTAACTCTATGGCATTTGTATAATGAGAGAATCACCCAGGGATGCATTTCTCAGCATGCATCTCCATTGCTAGTCAATAGGTGTCTACTAAACTGCAACCATCAAAACGGGAGAGAGAATATTCTACTGACAGAAAGGCATTATTCTGTTCTATCAGAAACTGCGGCCCGGGTTACTCTCCTTGATACCTGCAGGGAAAAACTCAGGGGAGCAATATAGGCTGCAATACCTAGTCAGAGGGCAAGGAAAGAATTTAGAGTTGTGTTTCAAAGTTGTTCAGGAACCTGTGAAAGCTTGTGATTCTCCTGAAATTGTATCAGATGATGGGCAATTTTGCTAGTGGCATAGTCTTTGAATAGTGTACAATTTTAAACTAAACCAAGACCTAAGGATTAGTAGGTGCTCAATAAATGTCAGTGACTGATCGAAAAGATTATACTGTTTCAGTGTAACCGATACCATCACAGAAGGTGAAACCGATTAAAGTCAAGTCCCAGAGAGCTGACAAAACAATATCCTTTCATGTCGACCTCCCAGACTTATGCCTTCAACATCAGATCTTGGCGTATTCTTTGTTTAAAAACCATTTATTGTGTTTTTATTAGAATAGTTATCCATGTTAGGTATGGAAAATTTGGAAAGCACAGTTACATACTGACAAGAGAATTTTAATGGCCCTTATTCCGAAAATGAATAAACCAGTGTGGTTGTTTTTTAATTTTTCCTTTTAGTAGACAAATAAATGTACATTCGCCAGTTACATATCCTGGTCATTTATTTTCTTTTCAGTTAGTGTTTCAGCCAGAGCAATTTACTTGCCATTATTCTCTGTATCATGAGTTGCCAAACTTCCATAGAACTTCATCTGATCTTATTATATGAATGTTCCAGGATCCACATAGCCATTACTCTAGCATGGGTCAATTATTTTTTAGGACATTTTGTTGTAACAGAAATTAACTCTAAGAAAAAAGTTTATAATAAATGAATATTGGGTAAAATTTTCACTTATTATCTAGAAGTAAATTGACTATTCTTTTATAAATGTAAACACTTTTAAAGCTCTTGATGCATATTACCAGGTTACTTCCATAAATTCAGTTGCACCAAATACACCACTGTCATGGGCATATAAATGTTATCTCATGCACTCTGGCTTTTGAAGGTCATTTTGGTGTTAAATATATCACCAGTGTTCTATCTGCATAGTTATTCTTATCACTGTAAGTTTGTGCCTCTTGACCACCTTCACCTTTTTTGCCCTCACTCCACCTGACAACTGTTCTGCTCTCTTTTTAATTTATTTTTTAGATTTGTGAGATCATATGGTATTTATCTTTCCCTGTTGACTTATATTTAGCATATTTCCCTCAAATTTATTCATGTTGGTGCAGATGGAAAGATTCATTCCGTGTATGTGTGTGTGTGTGTGTGTGTGTGTGTGTGTGTGCATTACTTAGGATACTTCCATATCTTCATTACTATAAATGCTAGGCACTGAATGTGGAAAGTGAAAAGGTGGAAGTTCATATATCTCTTCAAGATAGTGATTTCATAGTTTTATTATTATTATTTTATAATATATTATTTCATAATGGTTCTATTTTTTATTTTTTTGAGAATTTTCAAATTGTTATCCACCATGACTGTATCAGTTTACATTCCCACCAAAGTGCACAAAATCTCTCTTGTCTTCACAGCCTACCAACTCTTTTAAAAATAAAACCATTGAACCATTGCAAATATATATATATATATAGCAAATATATATATATAAAACCATTATTGGCCGGAATGATAGCCTAGTGGTAGGGCATTTGCCTTGCACGTGGCCGACCCAACCGACTCAGGTTCGATTCCTCCACCCCTCTTGGAGAGCCCGGCAAACTACCAAGAGTATCTCACCCACACGGCAAAGCCTGGCAAGCTATCTGTGGCAAATTCAATATGCCAAACACAGTAACAACAAGTCTCACAATGGAGACATTACTGGGCCCGCTCGAGCAAATCGATGAACAAGGGGAGGACAGTGCTACAGTGCTACGAAACCATTATAACACGTGTGAGGTGATACCTAATTGCGATTTGATTTATATTTCAATGTTGATTAGTGGTTTTAAACATCTTTTCATATACCTATCAATCTTCTTTGGAAAATATTTCATCCAGTTTACAGCCAATTTTTAGATGGGATTATTTGAGGCTACTTGTTGTGATTGTTATTGAATTATATGAGCTTGATTTCTTTCTAGAAAATTTAATATATACTTCACAGTAGAAAAATATACCAAAGAAAACTAAAATCAACCAAGACTCTATCTCTAAGCAGTAACAACCATACTTTTTTATTTATCATATAGTAACAGGTGACATATCTATTTTTTATTTGGTTTTGGGGACACACTTTGAAATGCTCAGGGCTTACTGCTGGCTCTGTGCTCAGGAGTCACTCTGAGTGGTGTTCATGGGACCATATATGGTGCTGGGGATTTGCACCATGGTTAGCTGTGTGCAAGACAAATGCCTTACCAACTATCTTTTTGGCCCAATAAACTCCTTTTTCTAAATTAAAGAACCAGATGGTAAATATTTGTTTAAACTCAAAAAGGGGGCATCGGTGGTGTTCTTTCTCTCCCACTGCCCGTGTTCGGTAATCTTGGGCTGCTTCCCCCACCCTGGGGAGGTCGATGCGATGGGCAAGTGAAGGAAGGAAGGAGGACCAGGCTGGTTGGTTGCAGTTTATTCCAATCCTCTCTCCATTCATTCCTGTCTCTCTCTTCTGCCTCCCCTTGCCCACTCTTACAGTCTCATTATATTCCCCAGCATGAGGGGTTGGGGTAGCAATTACACATAGGTGTGGTCACAGTCAATAGGGGTAGAGTTCCTTCCCTCAGGGAAAGCCACTTCTAGGAGAGATTCTCATTATCAGATGGACCTACCCTAAAGCGGAATGCCCTGGGTGTGTTTCTCCTCTCCTTGTCCAACAAACATATAAGCATACATAATATAAATCACAAATCACAAATCATCCTGTTATTCGTCGATTGCCTCAAGCAGGCCCCAGTAACTTCTCCTTCATCCTGGCCCTGAGATTATATTCAAGGCTCTTTATGAGAATGAGACCCATCATTGTTACTGGTATTTGGCATATTGGGTACGCCAAGGGGAGTTTGCCAGACTCTGCCCTGTGGGCAGGCTACATTCGGTAACCTGCCAGTTTGTTCAAAGTAGGAATGAGATAATAAGATGTCCTGATAAGACGTTGCTGGAGCTGGTTTTTATAGTCTCTGAGTCTTGGCCGCTGATGGGATTACACGGCGCCAGGGGGCCAGTTGGTGGGTGTGACCCCCGCCTACTGGAATTTGGAGGATCTGGGTGGAGGATGCTCGACTCCAATTCGAGTAGGCTTGGATAATATAAATCATTTTGTGTGAATACAGTAAGAAATACCTTAAACTCATAGAATTGATCTCCTAGGGTCATCTCAATCTCAGACGACAGTGCTCAGGCCAGATACTCTATCCTATCCCTAGCAGGGTCCTAGTCTTGTTGTTACTTTTGGATCATGACAGCATTTGTCTATGATCAAACTCTTAACTTATAGTTAAGAATTGTGGCGCTTTGGCCTGGCCCATTTTGATGCCAGGGAAGCTCACAGCTTGCCTTGGGTCCATTCAGTCCCTTGTCGGCACCCTGCTTTTGGGGTGTTAGGAACTAAGGGCAACTGAGGCTTAAGTCGAGAAAGCAGATACCCAGGAGTGAATAATATTCAAAGCCAATTAAATCCTAAATTACAAAGCATAATATTAATGGTCTTCCTGTATCTGTACAAAAAGGACATTGCTTTAAAGTAAACTATTCAAAAGGCATAAGGAGAGGAGAAAGGCAATATTAACTTACAATACATTTTCAATGTCCTAGAAGGATCTGACTTTACAAATGAAAAGATACTGATTAGGGGAAAAGCTGATTAACTGGGTGGGGAGCAGAGCATAGGGAAGCGTTTACAGATAAACACAATGGAATGGAACTGCCTCAGGAGCACTGTAATAAACCTGAGTTCCTCTGGCAAGGAGGAGAGGCAAACCAATGTTAAGTCTAAAATATTTGGAGCTATATTCCAACAAATATTTAAGACTTATGAAGCCTTATAGACTCTGTTGCAAAAACTCCGTTCAGCAACTCTAGAACAAAAGTCCATGTGTAGAAAAATAGACATAACTGGGGCCCAATAATCATTAAAAATAAAAGGAGTCAGGTTAGATTTCGCTCAAAGGGCATATTTGTCAATTCCTGCATTGAGTCTTTAATGGACAGTGATCCTTGTTAATCCATCTTAGTAGATTGATTTTTTTTAAAATTATGATTGTCTACAATATTGTTACTTAATTACTATAACTGGAGAATAGTGTTATAGATTGTTTCCAAAATAAACATAGCATTATTGTATCAAGTAAAAAATTTAAACCAATTGAAACTAATATTAGACATATGTCAAAATTATTTACTAGTAAAACATGATGTCTGATTGATTTGCCTGTTGAAGAACATGGAATTTCTCTTTTTTTTCTTCTAGTCTCTGATTCTCTGTAGATGGTCATTATTTTGCTTCCTACTGAAAAACAATCTCTGTTTATTTGTCTTCAGGACTGTTTTGTTGTTGTTTTTGTTTGGGGGTCTTTGAGCTTGGCCATTGATGGAATTACACGGTGCCAGGGGGCCAGATGGTGGGTGTGACCCCCGCCTACTGGAATTTGGAGGATCTGGGTGGAGGATGCTCGACTCCAATCCGAGTAGGCTTGGAGATCTCGGACCAGCCACCACCATGCTGAGACCACTCTCCGCACACATGAAGGTACTGGCAGAGGGACAGATCCACGCGGGTTCCGGGGCCGAGATATCCAAGCCTACTCGGATTGGAGTCGAGCATCCTCCACCCAGATCCTCCAAATTCCAGTAGGTGGGGGTCACACCCACCACCTGGCCCCCTGGCGCTGTGTAATCCAATCAACGGCCAAGACTCAGAGACTATAAAATCCAGCTCCCGGACGAGAACAGTGCAGTCTCCTGCCCCCACACCTGGCTGTTCCTCACCGGGGCCCCTTGGAGGGGAGCGGGTTGAGCTTTCCTCCCCGGCCCGACCAGGGCTCCGGCAGCCAACATCTTATCAGGACATCTTTTTATGACATCTTATTATCTCATTCCTACTTTGGACAAACTTGCAGGCTATGAATGTAGCCTGCCCACAGGGCAGAGTCTAGCAAACTCCCCGTGGCGTACCAAATATGCCAAATACCAGTAACAATGATGGGTCTCATTCTCCTAAAGAGCCTTGAATATAATCTCAGGGCTAGGATGAAAGAGACATTACTGGGGCCTGATCGAGGCAATCGACGAATAACAGGATGATGAAATGAAAAAATGAAAATTTGTTTGGGGGTCACACCCAGCAGTGCTCAAAGACGGATTTCTGGTTCTCTGCTCAGGGATCACTCCTGACAGGCTCTGGCAACCAGGTAGGATGCTGGAATCAGCCTTGGGCAAGTGTCCTACCTACTGTACTGTTGCTTGAGACCCTTGTGACTGATTTTAACTTTTAGAATATCTGTGTTAACTTTTTAGGTATATGACTATGTTCTCTTAATTTTGTTTGTTTGTTTGTTTGTTTTGTTCTTGAGTCATACCTGCTCAGGACCTGTTCCTGGCTCTGTACTCAGGGATCAACCCTGGCAGGAATTAGGGGATCACATGTGGTGACTGGGATTGGACCTTGGCTAGCGGCATGCAAGGAAGCACTCTACCTGCTGTACTATCGCTCTGGTATCAAGTTTGTTTGTTTGAGTTATATTTGTCATAGGTTTATTTATTGTTTGCTCTTTTTCATATCTATGGTAAGAAACTTTTCTCTCAGTCCATAGGGTTTCTTTTTATTCTAGTCATTCTTTTTTAGTGCAGAGGCTTCTTAGTCTGATGTGGTCACACTTACTGTTTATAAAAGATTATTCAATTTTTAAGTATTCAATGTTTGATTTCCATCCTTATCTATAACTATTTCATATTCTTTTTTTTTCTCACACCTGGCAGTACTCAGAACCTACTCCTGGCAGGCCTCAGGGGGCCATATGGGATGCCAGTGATAAAACCCAGGTGGGCTACGTGCAAGCCCATTGTACTACCTCTCCAGTCCTTCATATTCATTTTATTAAAAACTTTATGAGTTGGAATATTTACTTTTGTGTCTGCTATTTTTATGTAGTAACAGTTTTCCTTTGTTATACATGTTGTTTATGTTTTTTGGTCATTGACCATGCTTTTATAATTATTAGCTATATGAAAATGTTAAAAGGTTTAGGAATATATGCTCAGTCACCCTTCTTGCTTTACTAATTTTCTAATTTAGTCTGAACTGTGAAGCCTAAAAAACTAGTGATGTTGTACATGTCACTATCACTTATCATTATCATACCAGTTTTGTTTTATGTAATTGCTAGTGTTACTTTCTTATTTTTATTATATTATTTTATTCTTAAATGAGTTGTTTCATTGTGGTAAATTTAAGCCTGTCAACATAAAGCTAACTTACCTAACATGGAAAACTTTCTTTGAAATATAAGTTTCTATTCCTATTTTGCTTCATCCTATTTGTCTCTACAACTGTCAGAAATAGATTTAGAATTGAGATTTTAAACAAGGCTGGGAATTTTTGTATCATATAACTTAAAATGCTATACTTTTGCATTATGCTTTATATATGCATGCATAATTTTGTCTTTTTTTATCCACCGTTGAGTATATGCATTATATTGTGCATACTTAATTCTCTGGGGATATGTAAACAATCTACTTTGTGTTTTTTAACTCTAGTTAGTGGCTATCAGACATTCTATAAATATACTGGGAACTATATTCTAAGTATTATTATTTAGAAATATTTAGCAGCCCTTTTTTATTCTCTAAAAGTCAGGCAATTTACATCTTTATTTTCATTCTCCTCCCTCTTACTCATTTTTCTAGCTTGTGAAAATGATTCTTATAAGAATAAGAAAATAGAAAATAATTCTTATAATGCTAATAAGAAAATAATTCTTATAATTGACATAAAATTTTATAAATTTTTTTGAGATATTTTTAACACTTTTACTCAGTTGTATTTTATGTACAATAAGTTTTGTTTCATATTTCAATTTATTAAGTATTTTAAAAGCCAGATTTGCTTAATTAAAACTGTTTCTAAGTTTTACATCATTTTGGACCCTTATATTAATTTTTTATTTAAATCCAAAATTAATCACAGGTTTACTTTTAATTAAAAAATTAATTTTCAGCAATAGTATGATTTTACCAATATTAATTTCACCAATATTAATCATTTCACCAAATTAATGTCATTTACATGCAGTGCTGCTACATGATTTTTATTTTTGAGGGCTTTTTTTTATGAAGTATATACATAAATGCTTAGTTAGTCAAACTAAACATTATTACCTTGTCTTCACAGACAATTGACAATTAATCTGTGTGTAAGATTTCTGAAATAAATATCTCCCCTCAAGACTCATTGTATATATGTTTTCTAGATAACTCTAAAGTAAGCTGATTTTTCCTTTCTTCTTGAATTTAATATTTTAAATTCACATATTTATATGCTATCATTCTAGTTATTAGACACATTTGTTTCATGAACCCTATTTTTGAGTGGGTCTGGAAAGGCTTGGACTACACCTGGTTGTGGCCAAGCCTTACTCCTAGTTCTACACTCAGGGATCACTCCTGGTGGTGTTCAAAGGAACAATATGAGGTCCTATTGATCAAACCCTGGTTGGCCACATGCAATGTATTATCTTTCAGATACCCTTATGAACCATTTTGATGTGCAGCTTTTGTTTATTCTCAGAAGAGGTAGTTGTTTTTTTTTTGTTGTTGTTATTCATTTCTTTGCTTTTTACTTATCAATTTGTGAACACTTGGTACTTATAGTTTGACCTCTGATGTTTTCCTCAATATCTACAATCTTTCGCACAAAGAAAAAGAAAAATAGTGTGCATTTTTATATATAGTTTAGGAAAAATAGGTTATGTCCACAATACTATGCTTATATTGAGGTGAATATAATTTTCATTACTACAGTTTATTTCTTATTACTATTTTTTACAACACTGAACATGAAATCCACATGGAACACATTTTAAAGTATAATATAACATGGAAATTTCTGAATCTAAGTAGATAAAAATGTACCATTGGGCTGGAGAGATAGTACAGGAGGGGAGGGCACTTGCCTTGCATTCAGCCAAGCTGGATTTGATACCTGGCACTCCATAGGGTCCCATGATCTCTACCAGGAGTGATTCCTGAGCATGGAGCCAGGACTAAGCACTGAGCACCACCAAATGTGGACCCCAAACACAACAGCAATAACAAAATTAGCCATTAATGTTTAGCTAACTTTTATCTGCTTTTTAAAAATCGTTATTAGATTCAATTATTGTGCAATTCACTCAAGTAAATCATACTATTCAAAGTTTTTCTTAGTAAACCAAATATTTATAACTACCACTGCCATTCATTTATCTTTCATTGCCTCAAATGAAAAACTCTGTACCCTGTGGATATCTTTATTATCCAACCTAAAGCAGCTAATAATCAACTCTCTATAGTTATAGATTTGCCTCTACAGGACATGTCACACAAATGGTATCATAATAGTATTTTGCTACTGGCTTCTTTCACTTTGTATAATGTTTATAAGGTTCATCCATGTTAGAGCATGTTAAAGTACTTAATTTCTTTTTATGGCCAAATAATATGCATATATAGTTATAACACATTTTATTTATGCTCTCATTTGGTGATGGGTATTAGGATTGTTTTATTTAATTGTTTCATAATAGGTATCTTTTGCCTATTTTGAATAATGCTGCTATAAACAGCATGTTCCAGTTTTCATTTGGACATACATTTTTCTTTCTCTTGGGAAATACAGTAGAAGTGGAATTGCTGGGTTATATGGTATATATGTTATTATGGTATATGTTTAGCCTCCCAGACTATTTTTCAAAGTAGCTTCATCACACACCAGGCATGTGTTTGTCTTCTAGTTTTGCCACATCCTTCTTATTCTTATTATAAATTTCCTATTTTTGTTGTTTGAACTTTTTAATTTGCTTTTGTTTTGGGGTCACACCAGATGATGCTCAGGACTCTGCACTGATGGATCTCTCCTGGTAGTGTTCAATGGACCATGTGGGGTGCTGGAGTTTGAATCCAGATCTGTAACACTGTCCTCCCGTTGTTCATCGGTTTGCTCAAGCGGGCCCAGTAACATCTCCATTGTGAGACTCGTAGTTACTGTGTTTTGGCATATCGAATACTTCACAGGTAGCTTGCCAGGCTTTGCCGTGTGGGCGAGATACTCTCAGTAGCTTGCTGGGCTCTCTAAGAGGGTCAGAGGAATTGTGGAGGAATTGACTCGGCTGGGCCAGCCTGCCCTGCGTAAGGCAAACGCCCTTGTGTTACCTGCTACACTATCATCATAGGCCCTTATTATCACTTTTTATATTACAGTTATTCCAGTGAACATGAAATGGTGTATAAAATCTCCAAGGGGCGGCCAGGGAGAGGCTCTGGCGGCTCTACCCCTAGCCGCCTGTGATTCAGGGTGGGCCTGGAGCCACTTGTCCAGCCGGGGCAACCTGGGCCATAGGGCAGATGGTGGAGGAGATGAGGGCCAAGCTGGTTGATCAATCAGTTGCCATTTATTCCACTCTCTCCACTGCCTACCCCATTCTTTCTGAATCTCCCATTCTAATCTCACACTGCCCCTCATTTCCTTCTCCTGTCTCTCCCGCTCATCTCTCGGCACTCCCTCTGGCAGCCTGGGCTCTCTCTCTCTCTCTCTTTTCACATGCCTGCTTCTGTATTCTTCTACATCCTTCTCTCTCTGTCCCTCTTGCTAGTCTCTCCACACTCCATCATGCTGCCCTGCTCTCTCTCTCATCTCCAACTCTCTTGCCTCTTCAACTCCCCCAGCGTTCTGGGCTGACACTGCACCCAGTCTGGTAGCCAAATCAACATAAGAAAACCCTGAGCGCCCACCAAGTTCAAAGGGAACACCACCTAAAAGGTATTCCAAAGCCCATCCAGACTGCCCAAGGGCAAAATAACTCCTAAGGTGTTTTTCTCCTTTCATCAGTCCAATAACTCTATCAACATCTTAATACTAGTTATTTTTGTATGGACACAGCAAGAGATAACATTGAGGTTTGTAGGGCAGCTCTCCAGGGAACATCTTGCCATGGACTCAGACTATAGGCCAGATTAATCATTTCTTACCCTAGCAGGGTTCAAATGTAGTTATTACTTTTTAGATCATGACAGCATTTGTCCGTGACCAAGCTCTTAAGTTATAGTTAAGCATTATTGCGCTTTTGCCAGGCCCATCTCGATGCCAGGGTAGCACATAGCTTACCGCTTGCTCTGGTTCCATCCAGTCCCTCATCGGGATCCTGCTTTTGGGGGCATTAGGAAGTAAGGGCAGCTGAGTCTTAGGTCTAGAGGACTGATGCCCAGGAGGAAAATATCACTGAGAGTCATGTTACAAAAGCATAGCATATACTGTCTTCTTGCGTCCATACAAAAAGGACCTTGCTCTGAATAAACTATGCAAAGGACTTAGGGAGAAGAGAAAAACAATATTTACAAGTCAACAGAACACAAAGAAAGAAGTTACAAATAAACACAAATGAATGGGAGTACTGTGATAGGACCATCCCAATAAACCTAAACTACCTGAGGCTTAGTGTTATCCTACAAAATGGCATCTTGTTGTGGTTTTTATTTGCATTTCCCTGACTACTGATGTGGAGCATCTTTTTGTTTGCTGTCCATGTGTATATATTTTTCTGAATAAATGTTTATTCAACTCTTCTGTCCATTAAAAATTATGCTTGAGTAGAAATATTATTTGAGATAGCACAGCGGTAGGGCGTTTGACTTGCACGCAGCCAACATGGCCGACCCGAGTTTGATTCCTCCGCCCCTCTCGGAGAGCCCGGCAAGCTACTGAGAGTATCTCGCCCGCATGGCAGAGCCTGGCAAGCTCCCCGTGACGTATTCGATATGTCAAACACAGTAACAACAAAGTCTCCAATGGAGATGTTACTGGGCCCGCTTGAGCAAATCGATGAACAACGGGAGGGCCTTTACCTTACCTTTACCTAGTAATATTATTTAATATATACTAGATTCTTATCAGACATGTATTTTGCATTTATTTTCTTTCTCTCTGGGTTTTCTTGTAACTTTTTGGATAAACACTTAATACACAAAAATTTAATTTTGATGAAGTTCAATTTACCTGTATGTTCTTATTTTGCTTATACTTTAGGTGACATCTGAGAATTTGATATTGAATTCATGATTTACTCCCATGTATTTTCTACAGCTGGAGCGATAGCACAGCGGGTAGGGCGTCTGCCTTGCACGCAGCCAACATGGCCGACCCGAGTTCGATTCCTCCGCCCCTCTCGGAGAGCCTGGCAAGCTACCGAGAGTATTCGATATGCCAGACACAGTAACAACAAAGTCTCCAATGGAGACGTTACTGGGCCCGCTCGAGCAAATCGATGATCAACGGGAGGGCCTTACTTTTACTTACTTTTATAATTTTAGCCGATATATTTATGTCTCCTGATATTTGGTGACATAGTTCCATCCTAATAACACAGAATTTTCCAATCCATGAACATGGGATATATTTCCAGTTCTTTCTGTTTTCTTTAATTACAGAAAAGATTTTGTAGCTTTTAGTAGTAATTTTGTACCTTACTGATTTATTTCTAAATAATTTAATATTTGTATTGCTATTATAAGTAAAACTGTTTTCATAATTTCTTTCTTTTATTGCTTATTTTACATGCTCAAGTGATTTTTGTATATTGATTTTGTAGCCTGTTACTTTGCTGAAATAATTGAACTTAGCAGTCGTTTTTTTGCTTGGTCATAATTTTTATATTCATGATCTTGTCCGCTGTGAATGAAGATTTTTTACTCCTTCCCTTCTGATATTGATGGCTTTTCTTTCTCTCTACCCCCAGTAGGGCCTGTAATATGAAGTTGAAAGGAGGTGGTAACTTCATCATCTTGTTCCCGCTCTTAAGGGGAAAGCAGCCAATCTGTCATCATTACATCTTATTTAGCTGTTTGTTGTACATAGATGGCTTTTATTAGGTTGCGAAAACTACCACTTATGCCTGCTTTGTTAGTTGCTTTCCTTTATATCATGAACACCACCATGGTTTCCTTTTTAAAAATAATTACATTGGATATTTATCTTTTTTAAACCAGGAGAGTTCTCTTTTTCAGTCTGTAAGGTTATGAATATCCTGCTGTCTACCTAGCTTAGAGTAGATGCCTCACTTGTCTTTTGATTTTTCGATTGGGTTTTTGGGCCACACCCAGCAGTGCTTAGGTCTTATTCCTAACTCTATTCTCAGGGATGGCTCCTGGATTTCTCAACAACTATATTTGATGGTGGGGATTTGAACCCAGGTGGGCTATGCACAAGGCATGTGCCCTACCTACTGATCTATTGCTCCAGCCCGATACCCTATTTCACCTGTATTAAGTAATTTTACTCTTACATCTAATCTGTTGTTATATTTCACAGATTATGAAACCAAGGCACTGAAATTTTATTTGATCAATTATTATTATTGGTTTTGATTAATAATATTATTTATGGTGGTTTGTCATACACATATATTTCCAATGTTATACCTATCACCAATATCCACTTTGTAAAAGTCCCAAAGACCTCAAGGACTCACTGAATATTAAATAAGTTTCTAAGGTCCTGTTGTTACTGAGTCACAAATCATCATTTAACCAGTCTGATCCTTAAGTCGTAACCCTTTTCTTCTCTGTCTTTGTTCTGTCTCTGCCCTAGAGCAATCTGACTTTGGTGGAGAATAGGTTCTCCTTGGTAAGGTCAGCAAGTTCTGAGTAGCATTCTCAGTTTACTGTGGGAAATTTTTGGTCACTTTGTCTTTTTTGTTTTTGTAGTGCTTCAATGAGGAAGGTAAATCCAGTTCACATTTGCAGTTAGAAGTTCTCATGGGATTATTTGCATATAAACTGGGTCTTACCTATGGTTTATTTGTAGGGCTGAGAAAAGTAAAGCCCTGTCTGATTAGGCAGCCACCTGCAAGGCACAAAACCAGTATTGGCAAAGCAGGAGAAAACCCAAATTTACCTGGTTTGTTCCCTACTATGTTTGGTCAGACAAGCTGTATAAGAAGGAATTGAAGTAAAAATAAAAATGTTGCTGGCTTTCCTAACCTGCTCCCAAAGGCACATACATCCTCAAAAAGCCACAGGCAAACTTTGGTTTGATTTTATTTAGCTGGTTTGCTTTCTTCTTACACTGGAAAATGGATTGCAAACCCTTAACAGAGATTTTCTCAAATTAGGCGGGGTGACAAATGTCTTCTTGAACTCCTTTACTTGACACCCTATTAATTTGTTTTAAACTCCCATTGTTTGGTTCCTGACAGACCTGTTATATTTCAGATGTGAGACAAATATACACAAAGAGAAACTTCTATATTAGGTTATATTGCCCACAGACTACTATGCTTAAAAAAAAGGAAAAAAAAAGTAAAACCGAACCAAACGAAAAGACACAGAGGAGGATATTCACCACACTGAATCCATCTGCCAATTTAATTGATTAACTAAAGTCTGAGTTAGGCTGTTATCAAAGCATGTGATAAATCGTTGCACTTGTGGCTTTCATGCTGCCGTGAGCATCTCACTCCAACAGAGGGATATTGTTATTGCTGGGGGAGGTAGTTTCTGGGAACTCAGGAGATAGACCTCAGAAGCAAGCCAGCTTGGGCTCCAGCCTGGCTGCATTCCATCACACATGTCCAGTGTCCATTAGCCATGGGACTCGAGAAGAGGAAGCAGAATTACACCACTGCTCACACACCAGTCATTTAGACTTTAGCCCTTTAATAAAAATCCCCGAAATTGGTTTTAAAAAGTCAGGTTCTTATGGCAGAACCAAGTAGGAGAGAAAAGAATGGAATAATTGGAGGCTGCTGTCTTTTCACTTCCCACATAAAATTATTTGAAGAGACAGGCCAGAGCTTCAAACAGGAGATACCAAGGAAAGTTGTAATTTGGATGTCGGTTGTCGTGACTTTGGGGTGTTTGCTTAAAGGACTCCCGCCTTCTCTTTGCAGACATACTTCAATGACAATATCCTTACTCTGATCCGAACGCTGGTGACAGGTGGGGCCACGCCGGAGCTTGAGGCTCTGATTGCTGAGGAGAACGCTCTTCGAGGGGGTTACAGTACCCCCCAGACACTGGCCAACAGGGACCGCTGCCGCGTGGCCCAGTTAGCCCTGCTGGATGGCCCCTTTGCCGACTTAGGGGTGAGTTCACAGCACAGAGGTCATGAGCCTGCTGCCCAGGAATGACGGGATCTACACGGACTGGTGTCAGACAGCAGCCAGAGGCCTTTGTCTTTTCTGCTTTCAATGGCACTAGAAATAGGTGATGTTTCTAGTTTATTGTGTACCACACACTGTGCTTTACACCAAGTGATGCATTTTTGGTTTTTGAGGGCCTCACCCAGCAGTGCTCAGGGATCATTTCTGGGTGGCTCAGGAGCCAATAGAAATTGCTGGGGATCGAACCCAGGTCAGCTGCATGCAAGGCAAATGCTCTACCTGCTATACTCTGGCTCCATCCTCCTGCATTTGAATCCTCATGATAACCTGCAGTGAACATCTATTAGCTTAGATGCTAAGACATCAAGGCTCAGAGAAATTGAGGACTGGCCCTATCAGGAATACTCACATGGAACCTTGACTTGGGCTTGCGGACTTGTTCACGTCCCTCAAATGTCTTCTTTGAAGAATCAGGAGGCAGTGGTGATTCCAACATGCAACCAAGAATTCTTTCTAGAGAAACTTGACTTCCACTGTGCCCTAACAGCCCATGAGAAGCTTTCAAAGACCACTGATACCCATGCCTGACCAGGAAATTCTGAATTTTGATCTTATCATAAGTAAGCACTTGGGGTTTTTTTAAGAACCCATAGTCAAACAATGTCACAAGCAGATATTTGAGAGCCTCTAATTTCATACGAAGATCTTCGCATTTCTGAAACCCAACAGCATCACTTCCCATGCTCTGCCTGCAGCCAGGCACCAATACTTCTCAATGAGTTCCAGCACTACCCTCATTCAGATGCTTTGGCAGAAGAATGCAGTCCTGGTCCTTCTTTAAACCCAACCCCATGCATGCATTGAAAGCTATAAATGCTAAGAACCAAGACCTACTACATACACCCAATACATGGTGTCACTCAGAAAGTCCATTTATTTTCATATTAGTGGGAAAGGGACCAAGAAGATCACCTCTACTTCATTTTCCCCTAAATCTTGTTGTTTTCTTATCCCTTATTTTACTTTGTTTAAACACAGGGACCTGTGTTAGAGTGGACTTGTTTTGAGCAACAGCTCTCATTTCTCTTTTATTATTTTTTATGATTTACTTACATACTTTAAAAGGATAAAGTGTTAAAAAAGAAAAGGTAAGAATGTTCCCTCAGATGAAAAAAGGATAGTGTTTTTTTAAAAAACAAAACAAAACAAAACAAAACAGCAGGAGTGTCCTCTTGGATGATAGCTATATGGAAATTCCAGTGACAGAAAGACCAAATGAGTGAAGTCATTTCTCAGTGGCCCTGTTGGCTGCAGCTGGCCACAGGAGCTACCGTTTCCCATTGAGTGGATTTGCTTTCACATTCCACATTAGGCCCAGGCCCTGAAAGGTGACTGTGAACTGATTAGAACTGCGAATCCCAGTTATTGAGCCTGCAGACCTCCAGCAACTAGGGAAACACATTCTCTTCCTCTCCTGCCTTCTCTGAGGTCTGTAAATTGTGCTTTTCACACAGTCCTTACCTGAAAGAGTCTGTCACCGTAGTACCTGGTAGGGTCTTTTCTCCTTGCCGTGATTTTAATTATCACTCGAGCAGCCTGACAACACAGTCAGAGCAGGGTGATTACAGCCGAGCGGGGGCGAGACTTTATGGCCATTTTGTAGACCCGGTTCTTCCCAGATGAATGTACTTCCAAGCCCTTTAGACTTTATGCCTTCCTTAAACCAAGGAATCACCAGCTCCTAGTGCTCTCATTATTACAGACAGAGCAACTGAGGAGCAACCAGAAGAAAATCCCTTGATCCGTTGATCCCTAAAACCACCAAAGTGAGGTGTCATCTGATAACCACATTTAGCCACAGTCCTTCAGCTCAAACCTACCTGCTCAGAAGACACCAAACCAACTTTTGTAAAAAGTCTCTTCTCCCTCTGGACCTCGGCTTGCAGATAAATAAATGTGATGCTTCTCTCTGTTCTTTTGCTGTCTCTCAGGATGGTGGTTGTTATGGTGATCTGTTCTGCAAAGCTCTGAAAACATACAATATGCTTTGCTTTGGAATTTACCGGCTGAGAGATGCTCACCTCAGCACCCCCAGTCAATGTACAAAGAGGTAAGTATCATTCCCTGCTGTTGTCATTTGCCCACTCTGGGTGTAGACAGAAATGCGTCCCCTTTCCCGCAGTGTGAATGCAGAGGCTGTCTCTAAGCTCTCAGTACAAGTTCTGCCCATTTTTAAATCCAACACTGGGCTTGGAGATTAAAGGAAGTTTCCCCCCTTTTATATTTAATAGCAGATGCAAAGACATTAGATGAAGAATTCAAATTTTAAAGAGTAGTTCCATCATCCAGTTGCTCAAGTCTGAATAGAAGCATCTTCCCCAGATTTCTAGCAAGTGGGCTGATTCAGTCTGTACCTAACGTGGGGGGTTTCTGTATTCCTCATGTTTAAGATAAATGGCTCCTTCCATATCTTAGACTTCTCTCTTTGTTTTCTGGGTCACACTCAGAGTGCAGTTTACTTCTGGCTCTGGGTTCAGGGATCACTTCTGGTGGTGTGGTGCTCAAGATACTGTGCATAGCTAACCCAGGGGTCAACCTGAGTTAGCTAAGTGCAAGGCTTGTATCTTACCAACTAGACTATTTCTCTGGCCTATATAT
Organism: Sorex fumeus; assembly: GCF_029834395.1. Lineage (NCBI taxonomy): Eukaryota > Metazoa > Chordata > Mammalia > Eulipotyphla > Soricidae > Sorex > Sorex fumeus. The sequence continues at coordinate 11,910,872 of NW_026606077.1, read as the reverse complement.
ATTTATTTTTAAGAGAACTAAATATTACTACCTGAAGAACAAAAGCAGTTATGACAGTGTTATAAAGCAAGATTTCTCAAACATTTACCCGTAGTGTGTGCCCCTTTTTGACCTTGTTCCCGGCCTGTGTCTCTCCTTCCTACCAGTTGGTCTCCTTGTCATGTGTTTTGACCCCACTTATGTGATTTTCACCTTTGACTTCCTTGGAATATTCTCCCCTCTCCCCCCAGCCCTGTTGACAAATGCTTCTATAGAGAATGAGTGTTTCTCAGCCTAACTTGCATTTCAGAATTTCTGGAGATGCTTTTTAATTATACTCTGATTACTTTGACTTAACTGAGCTGTATTGAATAAATAATTAATATATAAGTGCACAGAGCTTACTGTATAGAGCCAGAGTTTAAAATAATTACAGGACAGGAAAATGGGCTTCTCAAAGTTTCGTGAGCAGGAGAATCAACTACAAAGCTGGTAAAATGCTACAGCTAGAGCTTCTGATTAAGTAAGTCTGGAGTGGAGTTTCCTAAAAATTGGCTTTTTTTTTTTCTGGTCTATGCCTAATACTCAGGGCTCACTCCTGTCTCTGTGCTCAGGAATCACTCCTGGCAGGGCTCAGGGGAACATAGTAGTGAGGATTCATTTCAGGTCAGCCACAAGCAAGGCAAGTCCCCTACCCACAGCACCAAGAATTTGTATTTATAAGTAGTTCCCAGGTGACACTGAAGTCTTTAGCCTGGGGAACAACTCTTGTGATGTAGTCCTATAGGTGAAAATATATTTTTAAAGCTCCCTCTGGTTTTAGAGAACCATGGTCAAACTAGAAATAGTTTAAGGAGGAGTGATAAATAGGGAGATCTATTATATTTATTTTATTTAGTAAAACCTTCATCGTTTGACTTTTAAAGGATAAAGGATGAAGACTCACAAAGTACTCTCACATTATCAATAAAGATCCTATAGGATAGGGCTAGAGAGATAGTATAGAAGTAAGATGCTTGCCTTGCATACAGTAATCTTAGACAACGCCCAGAGCTATATATGGTCCCCAGATCATGTGCAAAGTCAGGAGTTACTCCTGAGCTCAGAGCCAGGAGTAAGACCTGAACATTGCTATGTGTGGCCCAACCTCCACAGTTCCAAGAATATCCTGTGATATGAGTCACAAACATTTTAGAATGAAAGTCTCAGTGCAAGTTGAATGAAAGCTCCTACATGCAGCTGGGCTATTAGGCATAAGAAGTGAACCCAACATTGTATGGAAAGGGGCATGAAGAGCAAAATAGTAGATGGAGTCTCATGGCATAAATTCAGCTTCTTTGCCAGTGCTCATATCTGCATGATGAATCTTTGTGTATTAAACAGAAAAAGATCTAGTTCATTTTGCTAGGTAACTTTAAAATTTAGATCAGCTGGAAATACATTTTCTAGATCCTTTAATACAGGAATTCTTTTTTTTTAATTTGATTTTTTTTTTAATCGAGGCACTGTGATTTACAAGATTATTAATAGTTGAGTTTCAGGTATACAGCTTTCCAATACCTATTTCATCACCAGTGTCAACTTCTCTCCACTATTTGAATCACTTGTAGAGCTTCTAGAATTCTAATGTCTTTCATGATCGAGAGCCAGACCACAACCATGACAGCTACATATGTATAATCCCTGCACACATCAGGGGCAAGGGTGGGGGGCACCCAGGCTTCCATGATGTTTAATTTGTTCAACTTTGAGAACTATGGCTCTAATAGATGGGAGGAGGGGGGCAGTTCTGTTTCAAGTACAGGTGCAATCTCCCTGGTTATTTTCAGCTTGTGATCTCTTTGCTTTCCCCATTCAGGTATGTCATCACCAACCCCCCTTATGAGTTTGAGCTCGTGCCGACGGACCTGATCTTCTGCTTAATGCAGTTTGACCACAACGCCGGCCAGTCCCGGGCAAGCCTCTCCCATTCCTCCCACTCATCCCAGTCCTCCAGCAAGAAGAGTTCTTCCGTTCACTCCATCCCGTCCACAGCAAACAGACAGAACCGGCCCAAGTCCCGGGAGTCCCGAGAAAAACAGAAGTACGTGCAGGAAGAGCGGCTCTGATATGTGTATCCACTACCACCGTGTGAAACTGTATCTGCCACTCATTTTCCCAGTGGGTGTTTCCAACAGTAACTTTCCCTGTTTTCCCCTGTAGTTCCCCCCCCCCCCCTTTTTTTTACACATATTTGCATATGTATGATAGTGTGCATGTGGTTGTCATTTTTATTTCACCACCATAAAACCCTTGAGCACAACAGCAAATAAGCAGACGGACCAAAAGATATTTATGATTGTAGGGGGAAAAAACCCAAAGGCATGCTCCACACGTAAATAGCTCACTGCAGGAATAGAGTTCAAGGATCAGAAGGAAGCACTTGGCGATCAATGTCAGTTATGCAAAGCAAAGTTTAGTTAATGTAGAAGAAAAGTGTATTCTAATTTGTCAGGACGTCAAGATGATTTGGGTTTTGATATTTTTGTTTTTTTCTTTCTCTCTTTAACACACACACACACACACACACACAATGTGTTGGCACACATTGTTAGCACACATTGATTTGAAACAAGCAACCAAAAAGCAACAAAAATGTATTGATTGTCTCCACTCTCTGGGCAAAAATACCTTGAAGTCTTTGAAAGGCTTTCACTGTTTGTGTACAAGATTATTAAGCACCTCCTTGTTATAAGAGACCATTGGAGATTTTTCTAGTTATTCGCCAAGGCCTTTTTCCAGAGCTGGCTTCCTTTGGGAGTTGAGATAAACATTTTTAACCTTACTGAGGTAGGAATAGTATTCCGTTCGTGGATGTATCAAATTCTAGTCATTTAATTTTAGTGAAAAGGATTTTGATTGCATATTAAATTGTTATTCTGTCTTCTTACACTGCCATATGAATAGCTGTTTTTTTCTTTCACTTTTGACATTTGGGATGAAAAGCCATATGTATCATAAATATCAGATGTAAGTCATTAAAAACTGCCTTCCTGGGACTTTTACATCTTTTAAAAGGTGAATTACTTACCTTATGTACAGAATAAATAATGCTCAGGAAAGAGCAAGTATTTTTCCACACATTCTCAGGGGACCTTTTACTCCCCTTTGTTTGATTAGCTAGAGCCCCAGTGCCAGGTATGAGCAAGGGCTGGAGCCTTGGTAGAGTGAGAGGCAGATAAACTCAGAAGCAGATCATGTTTTTCTAGGAGCCGACATGCTCGATAAATCAGAATGTAGGAGGATCAACTACAGTTGACTCAACAAAGGCAAAAGCCAGCTACCACCTCAAACTGTGGGCACAGCTGCACAATGATAGCTATCCCAGGGCAAGATGCTGGAGGGAAGATTTCTTCATCATCAATTTCTTGAACGTAGCCAACTCACACGGACATGTCCACGACAATAACAGAAAATTGCTCCTTGTCATTAGGAGATGGGGGAGAAGACAAGTACAACAGTGAGCCACATACTTCTTGGTATAACCATTTTTTACTCTGGTTGTCTTTCTTTTAACAGATAGTAAGCATGAGTGGAAAAGTAGAAAAAAAAAAGTATCCTTATTTCACTTTGAAGTTTCAGCTATTTTATGCATGCAAATCATGCTTTAGGCAAAAGCAGAGTTCTTAAGGAACCAGCCAGCTCCACCGCAACCAAATTCTCATCTGGCTGGACTAACTTGGGCTGGTATCTACATATTTTAAATGTTTACTTTCAAAACTTCCATCTGATAGAGTAGGGGTGGAGGAGAGTAGAAAACTCTCACAGCTAGCATCTCTAAAAAGGTGTTTTTATGGTGAATGCTTTGAGTTTAGATTTTGGATTCCCCTATCCTCTCAAGCATGATAGTCTTGGAGATTTGCTTGCTGTGTGAATTGACAAGCACTTTTACTGACAAAACGGCAAGGCTCAGTTGGAAGCTCTGCCACCACACCAAAGACAGGGCAGTACAGTGTTCAAACCTTTAGTGGGGTGGGGAATAATCGTATACCTGTGTATTGTAAAACCCCACACGTGGAAGATTTTTCAAATTATTTTTGTCCCTCTATATTGATTTATGTATGATATATAACCTGCTATCTTTTTATCTATAACTATATAGATGGACACACATGTCTGTATATGTGTGTATCTATAAACATACCCATGTTTATAGATACACACGCAAATCCCCTAGTTCTGGATCATGAAGCGTTCTTTGTGCCTTCTTTGCAAAAGAGGTTATAAAATTATGCCCTCAGAACATTTATAACTGTGAGAATGTGCCAGTTAAAGTGCTCAACAGGAAATATGACAGCTTAAAAGCATTGTAAAACTCACATAGCTTACTTCTCTCTCTAAAGTGCAACAAGGATGAATAGAATGGGCCAAGGTATGACAATTCATGGTTCTGCATGACCTAGCCACTGCTGGGGGTTTTCTTCTATGACGTTGTCCTTGTGAAAACTTTTGTGAAATTAAAAAAAAAGGAGTTACAAATTTTATTCTGTTATTGGTTTGTTTATTTTTCTTTATATTGTTCTGTTTGTGGTTTTATTTTGTTTTGCTTCCCCTCCCTCCCCCATTTCCCCTCTTTTTCCCTCCCTTCTTCTCCTCCTCCCTGACTTTCTAAAGTGCTCAGTGCAATGAGGCTGTACCGCTGCTACTGCTAGATCCCTTAGAGTTTGTTTTGGTGTTTCTGGTTTTGGGGTTGGGTAATTTGGGGGGAACTTCTCTCCATCTGGCTTGCCTTTCAATCTGCACGTGGCCTCCCCGCCCACCTTGGTATTTGCTCCAAGTCCAAAAGCATTTCCCCATCAAGACACCCAGCTTCCTCCACTTCCCCCCATTACCACCACCCCAACCTGGTGCCCACCAGTCTGTCCACCTCTCTGTGTTTACCTTGGCAAGATCCACTAAATCCAGTGATGGTGCCAGGTGATAAACTTTTCTGGAAAACATTCGCAGTTATTCTATTTGGCAATCCTACTTGTTTAAAATTTTATCCTCCTTTTGTTCTAAATCAGGAGGGTTATTGATAGCAAAAGCATTGGTTTCCTTTATGTTTGATCAGGAAGAACCTAAATTCAAACGCTTCGGCTGTCTGTATAAACTCAATAGCCTCCACCCCATTACCTGGGGGCTGACATTTCAGTCTCAGTGTTATCCAGGTCTCTCCTGCTACTGCCTTTTGGACAGTAGTTAAATCCTAACCAGAGACTGGGCAGATAGAGAGAAGTCGATCTAAAACGTGTTCTATAAACAGCTGTCTGCAGCTCTATGAGACAACATTGTGGTGGAAATGGAGTGGGAATAGTCTGTGACATGAGATGAAATTTTGGGATTTTCCCTAAGCTCTAAGCTCTAAGCACATAATTGAGACTTGACTGCACTTGAGTAATGATATATTCAATGATGGGGAAGGTATCATTATGACTTTGTTAGCCAAAATGACTGTTATGCTTTCCTCAATTTCTGAAGAGCCCTTCTCCAGAGCATCTTCTCCATTGTTTTCCAGGTGATTCTAAACTTCCTTTCAGGTTCTCTCCAGAGGGAGACATGCTGAATATTCATGTTTTCCCCTCTCCCCTTACTTTGAAAAAAGAAAAGGAGGGGGGTGTGGACAAGTAGGTAAGGGTAGAGAGTGAAAAGAGTCCATTTGAGAAGCAAGTATGTGCATTTAAAAAGTACCTCCCCCCCCCAAACTCAATTATCTACACCATTTTTGAAGAGAAGCAATTTCTAAGCTATACAATACAATTTGCTTTAAATTTTGAAAAGACCAGCCATCCCCGAAGGCAGCGAAGTCATAGTGACACCTCAGCCCCAGTGCTCCTAGATGACCACACCATCAACCTCCCCAGTAAATGCTTTTTTTGCAGTCAGTTGCACAGGACAGAGAAAACTGCGCCTTGACCATAGAGCTAGTGTGGGAGAATTCTCAAGTTGTTATAAATACTAAAGGTCACAACCCAGATCCTTGCTCATAATAGGTACAAAAAACATTTGAGAATTAAAGTGACCTTCAACATGCTTCTATCTTTTATTGTTTTATCTATGGTCTTTGCCTCCTTGGCTTATCTTTAAAACAAACATACAATGCCTGGAGGAGGTTGGCATAGCTGCCAGGCTGTTGGCTACTCTTGAGCAGAGTGCATAGGGTACATAGCTTCCGAGAAAGGGGAAGTCCAATAAGTTTGGTAAGTAAATAGATCGACTGCACCTCCTGCCGCATTGTTAAGATCCCAGATGACCAGAAAATACCTTTGACTTACTCTTTTTCAGCATGGGGAAAGCCTAAAGGTGTTTGCATCCCAATAGAGACAATTAAATCCACCTGCCAGGTTCCTATAGCAACAAGATCCTGGAAGAGAAAAGAGGAGAGTGTGGAAACTGAAGGGCCTGTGGAAGTCAGACAGGATAAAAATCAATGTCTCAATCAGCTTCTTTCAACTCACCCCTGCTTTTTCATAATAAGTTTTTTTTCAAAGTCGGTCCTTTTGTATCTGTCACTAAACTGGCTGTTTGCCACCAGGAGGCTGCACATTAATTGCGCAGGGAGGTGAGAGGGATTGTTCTCTCTGAGATGGAAGAGTGAAAAGTCCCCCCTCTGATGTGCATTGGCCATAGGACTATAGAAGTGGGCTGAGCAGGGCAACTTTGTTCTACCCAGTGCATTAGCCTTTCAGTTAAGGAAGCAAAGAGAGTCATGGTGGGCATTTGCAAAAATGTAAGATTATTTTCATGAGAAGAAACTTCTCTGGCTCTGGAGCAAATGGTTTCTATTTCTCTGAAATAGTTACATTCTGGCCACAGAGTGAAGCAAAGACATTGTGGGCAGTTGGCCCCACTGGGGAACTTGGATCTCTGGAAGCAGAGGGCAAATACTAACCCACCTCTCAAAAAAAAGTGAGCTGGAAAGTCATACACCTTTCCCTTTGATGCTGGAACATCTGGGTAACCCTCTTGGTCTTCTCACCTATACCATGCTACGAGTGAAATTTTTTCCCTTTCCATCTTTTTCTCCCTAAACCTTAGCTCCAGGTACAGTGAAAAGAGGGCCAATTATCCCAAAGGCTTTTGCTATATCATCATCTCCCCTCTAATGCAGTCTTCTCTGGGGAGAAGCTATGTGAAAAGGCTATAAATCCCCTAGCACTGTCAGCTCACAAAGCCAGCAAAGAGATTCCTTTTCGCATTGCAGCCTGTTTCTTTCTCTGATTCGGGCACCAACTGCGTCAGCCCAGCTCCCTCACCCTAGTCTACTCCCAAGGTGCTTGGTGGCTAAAGGAGTCCTAACTATGATTTGGGTTCCTTTGAGCTCCATAAGGAAGTCACAGTAGAAGAAGCAGGTGAGATGGTTTGCAGGTTGAGCAGGATGACTGTCAGGTGAAAGTCATGAGCCAACGTGAAGGTAGCCCTTGGCCTCCTCTTCCTCTTCTCACCTTCCAAATGAATACTACCAAAATAAACTCTCCCCTGTCATCACTGCTGTCACAGTCCCCATAATTCAAGTAAACACCCAATTTATACACCTCACTTCTCCAGCCCCCAGCTCATTTGCAATCACACAAAGAGGTACCATCCATCCATACTCAGTCCTTTAGTACTGAGAGTACTCGTTAATGCTAACCTTCTACTAAAAGCAAACCACTTAATGCATAGCAAAGACCACTCCTCTGAGCACTTTACATATATTACCTCATTCAAGCCTCACGACCACCTCAGATTTAGATGCTTTAATATCTCCATTTGAAAGATACAGCATTTGAAGGACAGATTTGTTCAAAGTCAGGCAGCAAGGAATTTGGCGGCACAAAATTGAAAAGCAAAGACTATGGGCTTTGTCAGGATGCTGTAATGCCAGCAAAGCAAGCTAATAGGAATAGCCTTAACACCTCCGTTTACTTAATATATATTGTGCCCACTAAGTGTACTCTAGGCACTTGTATCCGAAGAATGTTAGGACGCTCTTAACATTAGCTCCTTTTTACAGAAGAGAAACTCAAAGTAAGGTAAATCCTGTGATGATTTGCTCAGATTTATGCAACATGTTATGTTAGAAAGCCAGTTCACTGGCTCCTAACCTATGACCTCTCCTTGGTCTACATCTCATTGCTTGTTTGGGGTAGTTGAAGCAATCCCTATGCTGGTGTGGCTGGCCTTGCTGGATGACAACTCCAAGGGTGGTGCCAGCAATTTCACCTGTCTGTCTCTGCAGTTACTTTCCAGTTACTTTTTTCTAATTCCACTCACCTATTTGCCACAGACTGCTCAATTCCACTCAATACGCTGACATGCAAAGGAAACTCCTAACAATCACATACAGTGAAGGCATGATGCATGTTATGGGCAAATGGGACGATTCAGTTGTTCTCTGGCACTGCTGAAGCCTCATCACCACATCCACTGTCCTTGTCATTTCCAGGATGGCCATCATTTCAGTCACTTCAGGAAAGCGCTCTGGCCTGTGGGATGAGGCCCTGAGAGGGGTATAAACTCAGGGATTTGGACTTACCTTTAACAATCATCCCACTTCCTTTTTGAACTCACCCTTAGGGCCAATTTTGCATCCAATCATTGGCACAGTGTCTTCTTTGGAAGGCAACACTCCACAAAGTACAGTATCACTATCACGCTTGGCACACTTTGCACCCTTGCACAATGGCTGGCAATCAGAAGGTGCCTGTTCCTCCTAGTCCTGTAGGAGAATCTCTTTATGAAGCGTCTTTGCCCCAGACATTTGAGGAAAATGCTTAGAGAAGTAATAATACATTTTCAGTTCTTCAAAAGTCCTCTGTTGAGTAAATTTCCAACAACACGTAGACTTACAAAGTACCTCTACTCGCACTCCCACCAAAAAAAAAAAAAATTCCCAGGCACAACACAAACCCAACCTGTCTTCCAAATGTGCTTTAATACAACTCCTTCCTGTATTGAAATACAAATGGTTAAAGCACAGGGATTTCTCTGTTTGAGCTTTTTTTAATGGCAAGAAACTTAAAAGGAGAGAAAGAACGTATATGGTGAAATAATACTCTCTGCTTTACAGACAGAAGGAAATTGATATTCTCTCTGCCATGAAAGGTCAAAATGTCAACTTTGAATTGAACTGTAAAGACTAAATTCTGGACAATTATTCTCTGCAGCAGTTGTAAAAATTTCAGCAAATTGCTGCCGTCTTAGGTCTTTCACCCAAAAGACCTACTTGTTTCCGTCTGCAGAGTTCACTCTCCCTTCCAACCCAGCATGTCCAACCTAACACTAAATCCCGTTGCAAACTCAGTCCAGATAATGGCAAAGCTCAAACCAAGGGTGGCTTGGGGAAACAGCACAGATACTGGAATCAGCTCTTCTGAAAATTGTCTTTACACATAAACCATTGGAAAAAGTCATAGTTTGAAATTGTTTCAGCGGCCTGGCAGTGCTTTTAAAACATGATAACCATCACATTTTACTCCTCTCTGAAGGTTAGTTTAATCGTAGATCACACAAAAAAATTGGTTTCTACAAATGCATAATGGTTCATCTATGTCACATTTGAACTAAATGGTTTTTTAAATGGAGCTGAAATTATTTTGATGTGTACACAGTCCCAGATTTCTATACAACCTTTTTTAACCAGCCCATCAGGAACCTCGCCTCGAAAGCCTCATTAATAATTCAGATGTGCTGATGACTTTAAAAGATCTATGGAATTGAAGCTTAGGAAAAAAAAACTCTGCTTGACAAAAAGATAAATGAATGTAGAAAGAAGCTGTAGGAGTCTGGCAAGCTGTAGATCATCTCAGAACAGATTGTAACTTTATCATTCTGTCAGGGGGAATAATTTAAAGCACTTAATCAGTTAGCTCCACTGTGAGGATGTAGCATTATGAATTCCTATCGTCCAATCTGTTCAAATCAAAGTGAACTTAATTATAATAGGTGAGAGAACCGGAGAGGAGAGAGGGGGTTGGATAATAATCCAGGAGACAGTAAGTGTCCTGGGGGTAAGTGGAACAAAGGGTAGTGAGAGAGCTTTTGCCATGCACACCTCAGCTAAGAAGCACTTGAAATGGCAAAAGCAAGTCTGGACCAAGGAGAAAAATAAGGAAAGTGATTATAAGCTAAGTGTGGATGCTGAATTTATAAATCACTAGCAAAATGGCACACACACACACATACACACACACACACACACACACGCACACATATGCACTCACAAAGAACACTCCTTGATCAGGCCAAGCAAGGAATTCATGTTAACATACAACTGACAAGGCAGTTATGAACTGTTCTGATTAAAGGGAAGGTGGAGAAACCATAGTCTCTTTAGCAGTGGGTTTCAGTGAAAGCTTCCTCCCTTTATCCATTTTCCTTTGCTTAACCACGAAAATAAGGCATATGATTCCCAATTTGGTGTGTCCTATTTGTCCTAACCCTTTGTAGCTATGTGCATGGCTGATTTCGCAGAAAAAAATACAATTCTAGAAAGAGGCGGGATAAAGGCTAAGCCTGGTGAAATAGCATTAAATGACTAAGAAGATGCCAGGTCATTTCCATTCTCACCCCAATCCCCAAATGCTCTAACTAAGCATTCTCTCTCTGCTGTTTCTGTACTTAGAGTGAAAATGAAATGCCACAACTTCATCAAGCTCCCTTGCCGACAGCTTGGGTTAAGATATTGTCACTGGGAATTCTTTTCATAACTTTATACCAACACAGTTTTCTTTCTCGAATGAAAAGCCATTTCAAATTCTCCCTATGTAATTAAAAAAATCTTATTAAAATATGAGCTGCTATTTTGATATTCACTTTCATTGACCAGCTAAATTTGTGACAGCCACTTTAAAGCCACGACACTGGCCACAAAAGAAACCTGGGAGTGGTGTGGTTGAGATACAGCTTTAAGTATATTCCTTACAAATGAAGACAAGTAGGAAAAGTCTCTTCTGCTTTTGTGGATGCATAAAGCTTTCCTCAGGTGCAATGTCCATACCCAATCTTTGATATATTCAGCATTGTATCCTCACTAAAATTTCCCAGGGCACTAAAGGAGTCCAGGGAACGTTGCCCAAGTTGAGTTTTGTGCCTGGTCTAGTTCTCTGAAGTTCTCCAGGGTACTTCCAGGTCCTAAGGACCCATTGGTTCTTCACTGGCTATAGGCCACAGAGGTATGTTTCAGACACAGGGGTTCTCTGGACACTGCTCTGTCTCTCTTAGCAATTATTCACTGTCAGCTTCTATCGATTACCTTTTTGCATTTTTCAATGAACTGTCCAAAGGCTTTACCCTAGGACTAATTAAACTTCTCATCTCTCCTTCTTGTTCTCTATTCGTTTTGCCCTTTAGCAGAAAAGAAATGGTTTACAGATGAACCGGATAATGCCTATCCCAGAAACATTCAAATCAAGCCCATGAGTACCCACATGGCTAACCAGATCAACCAATATAAATCCACAAGCAGCTTGATTCCACCAATCAGAGAAGTCGAAGATGAATGTTGACTCCCAGGAGACCAGACTATTTTTTTAAAGCCTGACAAACTTCATAAATGGTGACGTGACTTTTCTTCCTCTTACATGCTGAATCACTGGTGAAAACGTTAGGATAAAGCAAGAATTGCAAGAAAAATAAAGTAGACGGCTCTTTCTCTTTGTCTGCCTTGAATATTGCTTCCATGTATTTTGGAAAAGAAAATGATTTCATTTATAAATGAACATATAAAACTAGTCATGTATAGCCTCTAGCATTTTAAATTATTTTTGTTTATTAGAAAGAAAATATATTTTTCTTTTTTTTTCATTGTCAACTACCTTCCCTATATCTAAACAATGCAAAATCAAAACAAATATGTGGCCAGACTCCTTCGTGCGTATTTCTCTTCTTTCTCTCTTTTTCTTTGAGGAGAATGATGGTCACCTCCACAATTAATTGTAATTAAGGGAAATGAAGAATTAAAACAATTTTTAAATGGTTCAATGATGTAAACATGTATTTTAGTAAATTAAAAAAAAAGGAAAGGGGGCAGGTGCATTTTCTGAATGGGTGTGTATCTTAGCTGCATTGACACCAGCTCTTAATAAATGGAAACGTATCTATTTTCACAATTGAAAGTCATATTTTTGTAGTTTTAGTTTTTGTTCTGTATTTCTCATCCCTTTGGTCATAGAGTTAAAGGGAAGACCTTTCTTGCAACTTTTCTACAATTGCCAGGTCAGGTTTACCAGATCAGCTCATTCGAGCTGGAAAGATTGTGAACACAGTTGGGAGATGGAATTTGAGTGCCTGATGCACACAGACATGGCTCTGTTTGTTGTTGTGAGGTGGGGACACCTCCATGCTGCTTTGCTTCCCATTTCACCACTCCAAACCACCCTAGAGAGGAATTTCAGCATTGGTAGGGTCTGGTGGGTTTTCTTCCCACTCCCCAAATCTCAGAACTTTCAGCTTGAAAATTTGTAAGCACCAATGAAATAATTTCACTAAACCATAAGATCTGACAATACATTCCTTTTACTAATTTTATTTCAAAGCCAGACATTCCCAAGGCAGTGATTTTTGCCCAGATTTTCATTCTGCAGGCTATCCCTTAGTTGCTGGGACAAAACACATAAACCTGATATAACAATGTAAGGGCATAACATAAACAACAATGTAAACAGCATAACAAAAGCAACACATGCACTTACTACAGGCTGTTAGAAAAGTCCTTTGAAAACTACCAGCAATGAAATGAAATGAATTGGTCACAAACTATGGTCAAGAGATTTTTCTAGACACCAGACACAATCATAAAGTCTAAGAGCTCCACTGTCACTTGCATGCTGAGTGTACCATCGTCCCGGTAACTGTTATTCTCCAAATGATTTAGCAAGTCTTTCAACTTCAAATTTATCAATCACTGATACTATCATTTAAGGTCTCTGGGAAAGCATGGATGTGATAGTGATTTTCACTTCCTTAAAAATGTAAATTGTGAACACTTGAAGAAACCAAACTAACTAAAGTAGCTCCACAAAGTCCCATGACATATAGTCCATTGGTTTTTTAGGATAAGGCCCTGTGGTAACTAGTGTGTTAGTGCAAATCAGATCAGAGCCAAATACAGAAATCACCCCGGAATCGTGTTCACCAAGTACTCCAATTACAAATGTAGGCGAAAAGAGCTTTCAACTGCCCACTCCCTGCAGAGCCAATGTAGTTGTGCTTCCACCTTGTAGGCGCCGTCCTGAAGTGACTTGTCAGACTGTGGTATCCTGTTGTCACATTTTGTAGAATTAGTCCTATAAAAGTATTGTGAATATAATGTATGTCCAATTGGATTGTTAAAAAACTACTTATAACCAATCACTAGTCTACTCAGCAGACTAAAATGATGTCAGCAGTCTGTATTCAGGCTTTGAAACATTTCCTGGTTTCCAGCTGAAGTGAAATGGATTTGTGAGGACTGAACAGAAAGCCCAGGCTTCTTCTTTATCATGGTTTTGCATTGGGATGACCTTAGCACTTTCACACGAATCCACACTCTTCTTTCCTTCATGAAATTTAGTGTGCTTTTCTTCATCCTTGTTTCTGATGACCATTTATAGATTTGTCATTATCTCTTGGTCTCCACTGGCAGGCGATGTTAGCCACCTAAATGCTCTTCTGTTAAAGGAACTTAGACACAGTGTTCAACACCTTTGCCTGGTTTTCTCCATTTTTTTTCCCTATTTTGACTTGCCAAGGCATACTGGAAGCAGAAGTACAAACTCTTTGTCCATGATAATTAGAAATTTGAATCAAACTTTTGTTTTTAACCATGTCTAAGATAGATTCCTATAGAGAAAGGTGTCCTCATAAAAAAAAAACTCTCTAATTGTCAGGAATAGGTCTTCTTCTAATTTAAGAACTCATGGTAGTTTGTTTTTGCAATAAATTTCTCTTGGCCAAAAAAATTAAGTCAGTAGCTACAGTGACCGATTGGAGGCCTCTTGGCAAAACTGGAGACTAAATGGAAACAAATAAAATTTGTAAGATCATCAACAGATGTAAGAGAATGTCAAAGCTTCTTGACTTGTTTCTGTTCTTTAAGCTCATAGACCCTGAGAAATTCCCTTTCCAACCCAATGTGACAGATCTATCTTTCTGTCTAAGTTCAGCATAGATCAATGTTGACCATCATTGGCATAGTTTGTATCATGACATTTTGATATCCCATACCAATTTAATGTTCTAAAAAAACCATTTTCCCAAACTGCTTCTTGAGTGCTTTCAGAGTAAGACTCAGAAAAGCAGAACACAGCTATTTATAAAGCCATCACCACTACCATCATATTTCTCATTAATAAAGCATTTACTTTTGTCTGAGCAATTTTCTATTTTAAAAGTTCACTTTGAACCAATATAGAATACATTAAAAGTTATTGTGATAAGGCATGTAGAGAAACCCCCAGAAGCTTTTCCCAAATGTTGCAATATCTTTTGGTGTGCTTTCTACAGAATTTAAGGAGAAGACATTAAATAAACATGGAATTACAACTGTTTGGCTAGTGTTGGATTTTCCTACTGAATGATGGAAAAGTCCAACATTGTTCTATTGTTAGTATTAGGGTTCAAGAGCTACATCTGCAAATAACGAGTTATGTACTTTGGAAATGTTCTTTAAATTCACTGTGTTAGTGACCTCATTTGAAAAATGAGAGTGATTCATTTAATTTACTCAGAGGCCCCTATCAGATCTGAGAGGACATGACACAAATTAGAGTGGGAGCATGGGAACAGTCAGGCCCTTGGAAACAATCTTGTCCAGTTCTAAACTCATGGTCTTTCATGCTATGTCACCCAAACAGGATTCTTGAACACAGTGTACGTTTCTGCTCTGCATATGTATCAGTCAAGTTCACTTCAATAATTAATAAGTTGGAATCTCTTTAGGTTTAAATCACAATTCTAAAATTTCAAATTTATGTAAACCACAGTTGATTGGATTTGTGCACGCTTCTCTGTATTTTTCTGAAACTCCTCACTTTCTCCCCTTTTTTTCTTAGTTCAAGACCAGTTTCAGTTAATCCTTTTGTGTCATATCTCCAATTTTCAGTATTTAGAGGTCCAGATCCCCAATTTCTGTACCTACATGATTTTTTTCTACACATGAGCCCAGGTTTTAAGAAGCAATTTCTCTGACTTATTATTTCATTTCCTATGTTCTATTAATATGATTTGCTACCCTCCCGTTGATCGTCGATTTGCTGGAGCGGGCCCAGTAACGTCTCCATTGGAGACTTTGTTGTTACTGTGTTTGGCATATCGAATACTCTCGGTAGCTTGCTGGGCTCTCCGAGAGGGGCGGAGGAATCGAACTTAATATGATATTTTCTTTTCAGTGTGCTATCTATTTGATAATTAAATTCATAAATCTTATTTTTATTAATAATTTTTTTTGTCAAAGAAAGCTTCAGGTTAGGGAGTTAGTAAGGAAGAGACAAAGGGGGAAAGATAGGAAAATGGAATTAAAGAATACTAAATCAATTCACTGGGATATTGGCTCATCTTATTCATAGGATAGTAAGTAAAACCATTCAAATTGGAAATAGAGATTCAATGAAGAATTTATCTCCTTTCTTTTCTGTCCCTATGGTCTATTTTCAATTCTGTTCCTAGTTGATGCTTTTGGAAGAATGGTTAAATCACCAATCACAACAGCCCTTGAAAGGGCTTTCACTTATAAGCTCTGGGCTCATCCATCCTCTTTAAAAAACAAAAGAGAATTCCCTTGAACTCACCTAGTAAATAACATTTCTCTCTCCAACTCCCCACTCAAATGTTTCACGTTTTTACTTTTACTTTTTATAACATTTTAATCTCATGATTGATCAAGGAGGTAAAGTGGCTCTTTGAATTTACTCATGAAATTGCTGTAATAATAATTTTTTGAGAGTTTGTACAGCATGACCATATTGGTTGTCTAAGTGGAGTTTTGGTTGTTTGGTTTTATTTTTTTGGTGGTTGTTGCCCATGTAATATTACTTGTTATTTTTTTAATAGTTCCTCCCCTCCCCGAGTAAGGCTGCAGAGATAGTACAGTAGAAAGGGTGCTTGCCTTGCATGCAGCCTATGCAGGTTTAGTGCCTGGTATCCCATATGGTTCCTTGAATGATAGGGGACCATAAGGTCCACCAGGAGTGATCCCTGAGCACAGAGCCAGAATCCTTGAGCACCACTGGGTGTAGTTCCCCAAAAAGAAAAATAATCTGTCCCCAAATAAGACAATTAGGAGTAATCTTAACTTCTTTTTATTTTTGGCCAAGAAAGTTCAAAGCCCAATTTTCCATTTTTACAATAACCTTGCTTGGAAAATTTTCAAAGAGAAAGAAATCCAAAGTGAGCATCTGTTTTTCTCTAAAGCATTTGAAGGTCCCATATCACAGCCTATATGGAAAGGAACTTTGGGTTAGAGTCTCTATTCCGGAATATCCTCTTTTACCTCAGTTTTAATGAGGCCCAGGACTGTATAAAAAGGCAGGTCAGATACCAAGAAATTGAAAAAGAATATCAAAATCCTTTTAGATAGCCATCAGGCAGAGCCTTCTTTATGGTGTTAAGAGTTGGAACTTAGGAAGAAGAGATTGCTTTTAAATGATATGGGTTAGGAATTATTCAGAGAAATAAAATTCTTGGTAAAATTGGAAGATATTGTGATGAAAATAGGTCACTGGATAATTGTGAAGGATGAAGGTTTTCCAGGGAGGAAGAGACTTACTGGATCATAATACATTGGTAAGGATGTGATTTCAAGACATCAGCCATTTAGTCTATGATGACAATTTTCTTCATATTTTTATAGGGGAGCTGAAGAAAATTAATATAAACATTCATGGAAAGAAACAGAAAGCAGATATTGTTTAGAATCAAGCTAAGAATTGAGGACTGATTTTAAAAGTCATAGAAAATTACTGGAAGTTTTCAACAAATAGTGATGAAAATCGATGTGCACATAGTTCTGGTTGAAAGTTTTGAGACATTGATTCGTCCTCAAAGTTGTCATAGAGTGTAAACAAAGTCAAAGTCCTTCTCAGTTGCTTGGAGTTCTCAAGGGTGCCCACTCTGAGTAAAAGCAAATCAGTATGGGAAACACCTCTCTCCCAAATAGGTGTTATGCATCACAACAGTGATGAAACTTAGTTGGAGTTCTAGGGATTAGTGTGTGAGCTTGTTGTTAAAGCAATGATTGTGGTTCTGGAAAAATGGCCTTTTGAATGGAACACTTAATTTGGACCTCAGAGTATAACCAGGTGGGGAAATAAGAAAAGACAAGAAGATAAGCCAATAGATGTAGGTATCTGAGAAATGTTTTTCTGGATTCTTCCAAAAAGGAAGAAATGGAGACTTATTCAGACAAAGTGGTGCAGGTGAAGGAGTGGGGAAAATGAACGTTGTAGGGTTAAAAGTCAGACTCATAGAACTCCTTGTGAAGTGGGAAATATGACTGAATTCTCCAAAAAAGAAGAGCAGGTACAGAAGAGTAACTGGCAGAAGATGTGAGGGGACCTCACCTGGATTTAAGGCATAAAGAATTTGAGGCTATGAAAAGGAAAACAAGAGAGAAATCAGGGAGGGGATGGGCCATCTCGGAGACTGAAGGTGGAGGGTTTATTAGAGATAGTGATTCTAAAATACAAGGACTCACTGCCAAAACAAGGTTCTAATTGATTGGTTTACTGCCAGAATTTGTCATGGAACCTGGCTTAGGGTGGGCAGTTTCATCTTGTATATCTTGAGACATAGATGTTGGATAACCCTTATGGGTCATGGGCATATTTTCTAGGAAGGAATGAATCAAAAGCGAGTTCTTAATGTGGGCCTGTTGTTTCACCACCTTGCTCATATCATCCCACCACTTCTTATCTCTTACTGGACAGGACAGCACTGGTAGCTTTGGTTTATCATTCCTACTTTACAATCATCTTGCTTAGTTTTTTTTTCCCAACAAAGCAACACAAAGAGAGGGGGTTTCAGTGCCAGAGAAAGCTGACCTCCATTTCTAGATAGATTTCCATTCTTAAAGGTTTCCTGTGGTTTGTTTATCCCTTGAGGATCTCTGTGTTTCATCTCTTCTACCTTGCTATAAAGCAGAACAGGGACATAAGTGATGGCAAAACTCTCCAGTGTGCTTGCCTTAGGAAGCATTACTGGCCAGGCTGTTCAGATTCTTGAATAGAAATGTACACACAGCATTGACATGCGTCTGCCAGAGCAAACCAGAGCTTTCCCCACATGGGATTCAGGGTCAGTGTGAGAAGGCAGCCAGCAGGCCAGGAAGCCCAGCCAACAAGGTTTCTGGAGCCCCACTTCCACGCTCAACCAAAACACTGCAGCTCATTCCCTTTCTTCCGTTTAGCGGCAGCCTGAGACACTTTTGACCAGAACTGCAATGTTTGAAACGTAAACCAAGATCTGCCTGCCTGGAAGTCCTAATTAAAAATGTTCCATTCCCAGGTGGCACAATCACATCCTGCCTGAAACCTCTGGCCCACATCCCACCACCCAGATGTTGAAAAGAAACTTACCCCCTACTCACCGCCCAAACCTGCATTTCCACATTTCTCCAGGGAACAAAAAATAAGTACACTTTCACAGTGGTCAGCCTCCATGTTCGCGAAGGAAAAAGAGCGTGGCTTTGTTCATCTGTCTTTCAAATTTTGGAGTTGTTGGAATTATGATTATGAGTTTGAGAATGTCAAATTACTATGACCTAACAGGAATTGGGGGGGAGAGAATAAATGTTGGTGCTCTGAAATGATCTACCCAACTCTGTCATCTGTAACAACCAGTGATAACTCTCTTGTCTTGTAAAAAGGGTTTGTACATAACTTGTACATGGTTTCATTTTGTATTTTTCGCAGATTAAAAATTTATGTATTTGTGTTCTAAAACATGAGTATTCCTTGTGTTTCTGTAGCCACCGTCTGACCATTGGGAAGTGGGGTCAGGGTGGCAAAGATTCTACCTTCCTGTCAAGACTGCTTTAGCTCTGCCTGATGAAGACAAAGTTTCCATGATTTTGCGTTTCTCAATTTCAGTGCAAATAGTCACCACATCTCCAAGGAAACTGTCATAGGTTGCCTGCCCCAGCGTAAGACTACAGTGGACAGAGGGTGGAAGGAAGGGTCTCTGTCTATAGAAGTGGTTCCCAAGAATCTCTACACAGCCACACCCTGGCCAGAGAGAACACTTGACATGAAGTCTCTTAAAGATGTGAGCAAACCTCAGACAGATCCATGAAAATTTCTCTTCTCAGTCCCCTACTTCCAAGCTAGTTACTCTTCCTTGATATCTCTACAGTGAATTAATGTTCTCTCTGTCTGTGTTCAGCTTGTCAGAACCCAGAACAAGCTGCTAAAGGTTCAATTCACCCAGCCCCATGGTGAAAGATAAAGAGCTGGAGAGTGCAGAAAACCCACCTAAGTTATATGTCTGTAATGTATTGACTGTGGTGGCATTTTATGCATCCTAGAGATTGTTCATTTGTTTACCAGTCAAATATTTACTGAACAGCTATTATGTTCACATGCCTCTACTGGGAGCTGGGGAGACAACAGTAAGTAAGACCAGAACCCTAGCCTCCATTCTGGGGAGGGATGGATTCAACAAATAATAGGTCTTGTATTAAAAAATCGATCTACAGGAAAAACTACAGTATGCCATTGGGAACACATAAGAGAGCTGCTGAGCTATTTGGAGAACAATCTACAATCGATTGATAATTTGAAAAAAAAACAAAAACAAAAAAACCACCTTGGTTCTACTTAAGCCATTACTAGCCTAAGCCAGAACTGATTCACAGGGGTCAGCAAATACAGGCTAACTTGTCAGAATGTGCCAATCATTGACAGACTTTGCACTCCAGTTTCTCAACTTGCCTTCTCCAATATTTGCTAACAAATCTGAATGTTGTTTGGGAATGTAATTGCAGAGCATATGGTCCCCATTAGTTAGGCAAACTCCACTGCCAAATTCGGCTCCAAGGAAAGAGTCTGCATAAAGGATGAAGTATTAGGAAAAGATCGACAGTGACAGAGAAAGCAAATAAAAGAGATGAGACATTGAGTTACAAAATAGCCGGCTAGGCACACCCAGCACAATAAGGTGGAACATATTTTGCTATTTGTTGAGAAAACAATATATGTGAATTTGTGCTAAAATCTCCCTGTAGCAAAAATCAAAGCAGGCCATTCACCAGAATCAATGTTAACTGCTTTGCAATGTCAGATAAGATAGATTCTGCCTGGAAGCAAAACTGAGGGGGACAGAATAGACAGTGTGCTAAGGAAATAAAAGCATGAATAACATCAAAATGTAAATAAATACAGGCTTTCTGCTATTTTAAATGGTAATGGACCAAGCCTTTGAGAGAAGAAACAGAATCTCATGCTTACCAACCTTCGGAGAATCTGAAAATGGGGATTAAAAACTCAGAGCTACCATATAGCCCAGACTTGAAAATTATGATCAGGAAAGGTGGGAGTATGAAGCATCAGTACCTTAAAATTGTAGAGGAGGCCAGGCTGGACCTGAGCCCATCTGCACCATGGCAGCTTGTCCTGACCCTTTTCTGAGAGCTAGGGTGGGGACAGTCACCCTCAGTGTTCGCCTCAAGAGTCTTGGCTTTTCAGTCTGTTGTAGTTATCTGACCCTTATCTAAAAGAACATTTGAAAAACAAATGTAGCATACCTGGTGTTTCCTCCCAAATAATCAACTCTGATCTTTAATAATTATAAGTTATTAGTATAACTTAAAATGAATAAAATATTATTTAAAATTATGCCTTTTGCTTGTTTTTTTTTTGTTACTGGGGGTCTTTCCCTGTGGTTCAGGGCTTACTCATGATTTTATGCTCAGGGACCACTCCTGGTGGTGCTTGGAGAATCATACATGGAGCCAGGGATTGAACACAAGCCAGCCACGTGCAAGACACCCTTACCGGTACTATCTTGTACTAGATGTACGCATTAACTGCATCTTATCACTGACAGAGTGGGAAAGACTCTCCACCGTTCTCCCTCTGTCACCTCTCTTCAGCCTCTACCTCCTCATAGCCCCCACTCCTCACTGGTAATGTCAGTTCTGTAATCCAAGGCCAACTGTTTGTGATCATTTGATACTATCCATTCTCTTGTTTTCTTTCTCTGTATACCACAGATGAGTGATCTCATCCAGTATTTATCCTTCTTCTCTGATTATTTCACTTAACACAAAGCCTCTGTTCCATTCAAGTTGCAATGAACTGCATGATTTCATCTTTCCTAATCCTTACATAGTATTTCATTGTGTAAATACATCAGAATTTCTTTATCTACTCATCTGTCATTGGATATTTTGGTGATTTTCATATCCTGGCTATTATAATGAGTGCTGCAATGAGCAATGATGTGCATACATCCTTTATGAGTTACTGTTTTTGTGTTCCTGGAACAGATGGAAGAAGTGAGATTTCTGTTGTTATTCATAAAGGCTAAAGCAGATGATATTTCCACCAACAGAGAAAGTGTTTTCCTTTTAAAATCACCTTCTTGCCAGCGACCATTTCTAGTCTTTTGGATATTTGCCAGTTTTATAGATGTGAAACAATAATTCATTGTCATTTTGATTTCCACTTCTATAATAGTAAGTGGTGATAAACACATTCTCATCGGCCTACTGTGCTTTAGGAAATTGTTCATCATATCTCTCCATTTTTTATGGGGTTATTGTTTTTTTTTTGGTTGTTGAGGTTTTTCTTTTTCTTTCTTTTTTTTAAATAATGTAGGAGTATTGCTACTTGTTCAGCCATTGATTAATCTGATTGAATTGGGCATGATCTCCACATTACTTTTTTTATTTTATTGTATCCCCGTGAGATAGAATTACAAAGCTTTCATGTTTGAAATTCAGCCATACAATGATGGAACACCCATCCCTCCACCAGTGCACATTTTCCACCACTGATGTCCCAAGTATCCCCCCTTCCCCAACCCACATCCCAGTCCTCATCCTGCCTCTATGGCAAACAATTTCACAATATGCTTTCTCTCTAATTTTGGGCACTATGTTTTGCTCAAATTTTCCCACCACCATGAATACCAGGGGCAGATGCTAGATAATATATTGTCCAAAGCTCAAAAACGCGATTGTAAATGGTTGGGTTCCAGAGACATCTATGTATGGTACTAATCCATTTTGGGATTCAGTTGGGAGTCTCTGGGCCAGGGCTGTTGGTGCGCTAAGATGGCATCTGGAGGCAAAATAGCACAGCACAGGTTGTGCGTGACAGCCAGTCTTTTGGCCAGGTGGGGACCCGGGGAGGGGCAGCCTGGGTCCTCTGCCACCATTCAGCCTGGAGATTTAGTCCTGAATCCACATAACTGGGCCTTGCTGTGGAAGCACTTTATTCCATCTAGAGTAAGCAGGGAGACTGCACCTGCTCCATCTGGGGTGCCCCGGTGATATTGACTCAGTATGGGGCCCAGAGAGACCTCTGGCTGTGGTGTTTTCTGGGACTTGCCTGTGTCTTTGGACCAGGGCTGTTGGTGCACTAAGATCCACATTACAAAATTTTCAGCAGATTATATCTTGGTGAGGTCCATCCTGAGACAGTGGAGTCAAGCTTGGGATATGGCAGCAAATTTGAACTGTAGAAGCAAGTGGCTGCTGGGGACTCTGCTGGGGTGGGCATAGTCCAATCTGCCCCCTCCAATTTACTCCAGTCTGTTCAGCCATGTATGGGTCCAAGCTTAACTGCAGCTTTTGATCTCTTTTGAGATTTATTTATGGGTCTCTGAAGCAAGGCCAGTAGTAGAGCTTACAGTGTGGCTCTAGAGTTGGTTAGTGGGGGTGACTGCCAGTGCTTCCATGTATATTGGGAAGTGGGGAGGTAGACCATCCCAACTCTGAGAAAGTCTAGAGATTTCTGTCACAAAATTCACATACCAGAATTTTTCAGCAGATTATATCTTGGTGAGGTCTGTCCTGAGATGGTGTAGTCAGGCCGAGGGTCATTTGATCACCTGATCACTTGACATCTGGTTACTCATCAATTTGCTCGAGGAGGCGCCAGTAATGTTTCCATTTCATACCTGTTGCATGCTAGTGCACCCCGATGGCGTCTGCTTGCTCCAGGAACATGAAGAACCTCAAACCGTTTGTTCAGGGTCTTGATGAAGAAGTCTGACCATCTATCTCGTAGGTGGGCGGTCATGCAATCTTTTGATGTCCCACGAAATCCAATCAGTAATGGCTCTAGATCGTCTCCAAATAGCACTACGTGGGGCTGGAACAATAGCACAGCGGGTAGGATGTTTGCCTTGCCCGCAGCCAACCCAGGTTCAATTCCCAGCATCCCATATGGTCCCCTGAGCACTGCCAGAAGTAATTCCTGAGTTCATGAAGCAGGAGTAAACCCTGTGCATCGCTGGGTGTGACCCAAAAAGCAAAAAACAAAACAAAACAAAACCAAAAACACAAATCACATTACGTGTCCAGCCCATCTGATTTTCAACGCATTGGCAAATGAGACAGCATCCCTGATTCTCGATTGTCAATGGAGGTCAGAACTCCGTATTTCTTCTCTCACTTGAGTGCAGCATGATACTCCAAGTATAGCTCTTTCCATTCCTGTTTGGGAGACCTGAATAGTGTTCTCATCCTGTTTTCTTAGCACCCAGGTCTTTGAGGCATATGTGAATGCAGGAAGAATGGTAGAGTTGAAGAGATGTGCCCAGAGCCAGAGGTTCTTCATTCTCTTAGCTATTTCTTTGACGCTCTTGAAGGCATTCCATGCCGTACTCTTCCTCCTGC
Source organism: Sorex fumeus (assembly GCF_029834395.1). Taxonomy (NCBI): domain Eukaryota; kingdom Metazoa; phylum Chordata; class Mammalia; order Eulipotyphla; family Soricidae; genus Sorex; species Sorex fumeus. The sequence goes on along the minus strand of NW_026606077.1, from coordinate 11,887,075 downwards.
GCAACTTAGGTGCCAGGTCATTCGTCATGTTGAGTTCTTGACCTAGGTACACATAATTGCTGCATTTGGAGATGTTCCTTCCGTTAAGAGAGGTGGAATGTCAGGAACGAGACAGTTTCTCATAAACATTGTCCTCGTGAGATTCAGCTGCAGTCCAACATTTCCACACTCATAGTAGAAGTCAGCCAGCATTTGTGCCGCTTGGCTAATGTTTGGTGTTATTAGAACGATGTCATCAGCGAAGTGGAGATGGTATAGTTGCCGACCATCTATCTTCATTCCCATTCCTTCCCATTCCAGTCGTCGCATGATGTTCTCGAGGGTGGCACTGAAGAGTTTCGTGAACTGTCATCACTGTGCTGAACCCCTCTCTTTAGGTTGATGATTACTTCCTTGTAGAATGGTGAGATCCTGGTATGAATCTGTAATACAGCTCACAGAGGATCCTGATGTATTGAGTTTGAACACCCTGTTTGCCTGGGACTTCGATGACCGTTTCCATTTCAACAGAATCAAAAGCCTTCTTAAAGATGAAAAGAGCAGCATCTTGAACTCCTGAGAAACCTCAATGAGCTTGGTTGCCAGGGTGACTTGGTTACCGGGGTTCCCAGGAGCCAGACCAGGAGTATGGCAGTGATTTTGGTTTGTGAAATCAAGTGGCTGCTTGGGGCTCTACTTGGGCAGGCCACTAGGCCAACTTGCACCCCTCTGATTTACCCGTCTGTTCAGACATGCACTGGTCCGAGATTAACTGTGGCTTTTGATCACTTTAGAGATATATCTATGGGCTTCTGAAATAAGGCCAATAAATGAGCTTGTATAGCTGAACCAGAGGTGGTTTGTGGGTATTGCTCCCACATACCTAACTTTTGGCCATTTAATTTCTTGGTAAACTTTGTCCCAAGTTGTTGGGGTTTGGCCAAAGGCACAGCAGCAATTTTGGGGTATCAGGAATCCTGAAGGCACCATCAGGCTGCTGATGCACTCACCCGATAGGTACAGGTTGACCTGTTGGCGGCACCATACACCCAGTTGTTGAGGTTTGTGAGTGCATATATATCTTTGATGTTTTTAGCCCTTTTTATCTGATGAATGATATGCAAATATTTTCTTCCAAATATTTGAGTTATTTTTAATTCTGCCTGCAGTTTGTTTTTCAACAGGAAAAACTTTTTATTTAAGATCATCCTATTTGTTTATTTTGCTTCTGATATCTTTGCCATTGAAGACATCACTGAGGTCCATGTCCTTAGAGTTCTGTCTATGTTATTCTCAACATAATTTATGGATTTTTACCTAATCGCAGGTCTTCAATCTATTTTGAATGAACTTTAGTGTATGAGCTGGTCTAGTTTCTCTTTTCCCATTGGCTAACCCAGTTATCCTAAGATTGTTTGTTGAAGAGATTTTCCTTGCTCACTTCATGTACCCAGAATCATTATCATAATTTAACTGTTCACAAATTGGAGGATTATCTCTGGGCTCTCAATTCTATTTTATTGATATAAGAATGTATTTTATTCTAGTAACACAGTTTTGATTACTATAGCTTTATAGTAAAATTTAGTCAGCAAATTAAAAATTTTCCCTTTTTTTCCCCTCAGAATAGCTTTGGCTATACTGGAAGTTTTAACCTTCCTGGCAGTGATATAATGGGATTTTTATGATTTAATATAACTTTTAGTAGTGTTTGTCCTAAGTCCTTGAATAATATCATTCCAATTTTGGTGAGAATTTCATTACATCTGAATAAAACTTTGGATCTAATGGCCATTTTGACAATGTTAATTCTTCCAATCTACAAAAATGAACTCTTTTCATTCCTTGGAAATGTAAGCTACAATCTGTTTCATAATGACTTACAATATTCATTTTAAAATATGGGCCAGAGTGATAGTGCAGTGGGTAGGATGCTTGCCTTCTTGCATGATCTGGATGTGATGCTGGTAACCCATATTGTTCTCCAAATCCACCAAGAGCTATCCTGAACACAGAGCCAGAAGTTAGGCCTTATCACTTGTTGACTGTGGCCCCCAAACCAAAACAAACAAAAAATGGGGTGACAGTGGTGTCACACCCACAGAACTCAAGGAATCCTATGCAATGCCAGGAATTGAACCTAGATCGGTAAGCCATATGCAAGGTTTGTGCTTGTTTGTGCCTTAACCGCTGTACTATCTCTTCTGCCAGTTACTTATAGTCTTTCATATACTTTTTAAAAATATTACTAGGTATTTTATGTTGTGGAACACTATTTTAAATGGAATTATTGTTTTTATTTATTTTCTTCTAGCTTGTTTGAATATGGAAAGGAAATCAATTATTGTTTATATAACTATTATTTATGTAGTTTACAAACTATATATTTAGTACATAAACTATTAAGTTTATAACCTTCTACTATGCTGCACTTGTTTTATTGTTTCTAGGAGCTTTGCAGCAGAATCTTTAAGATCTTCTAGGTGTATTATTATGTCATTTGCAAATACTGATAGCTTAACTTCTTCCTTTCCAATCTGGATAGCCTTGTATTTATTTTTCTTTTCTGATACCTGTGGAGAGAACTTCCAAAACCACATTGAATAAAAGTGCAGGAAGTGGACATCCTAGCCTGTGCCTGAGTTTAGAAGCCAGGCTTTTAATTTTTTTAACATCGAGTATGATATTGACTGTGGGTTTGTTGGCTCTAACTTAGCTGGGGCATGTTCCTTCTCTGCCTTCTTTCTGCCTATTTCGTTGAGGGTTTGTATCACGAACGGATGCTGATTCTTTGTCAAAATATTTTTCTGCATCAGTAGATACAATCAAGTGATACTTATCTTTCCTTTTACTCGTATGGTATATTATATTGATTGACTTGTATGTATTGGACCACCCTTGCCTCCCTGGTGTGAATTTCACTTTATTATGGTGTATGATCCTTTGATATATTGTTGGACTTAGTTCACTAAGATTTTCTAGAGGCTATTTGCATCAATGTTCATCAGAGATCTGGGCATAAAGTTTATTCTTTAGTAATATCTCTGTCTTCTTTTGGTACTTGGAGAATGTTAGTTTCACAGAAGCTGTTTGGAAAGATTCTCATTTCTTTAGTATTTTGGAAGAGTTTGAGTGTATTGGTAGTAGTCTTTGGAGGTTTGATAGGACACCTTAGTGAAATTATTGGATCTGGGCTAAAATTTCCATGTTATCTAAATCAATTTAAAGATTTGATGCAATGCGTTAATGGTGTTTTAAAGAAAATAAACAATAATAAAATTTATATGAAAGCACAAAATACTAAGACATTTTCAAGGCAATACAGAATGAAAAGTGGAAGGCAACAGACTCTAATTTATAACTATACCACATTGCAACATTAATCAAAACATAATGGTAGTGGTACCTCAAGAAAGAGCCAGAAACTAATATAACAGAATAGAGAGACCAGAAATAAACTCACATATATGCGGACATTTAATTTATAGCAAAGGTACCAAAACTAAAAGAATAGAGAAAGAAAAGCTTCTCAATTGGGAGAAACTAGACAGCCACATGAAAAAACATCAAGCTAGATCATTAACACCATATACAATAATCAATCCAAAATCAATCAAGAATTTTGACTATAAAACTGATACTATTGTGACTGGAGCGATAGAACAGCAGATAAGGCGTTTGCCTTGCACATGGCTGACCTGGGTTCAATTCCCAGCATCCCATATGGTTCCCTGAGCACCATCAGGAGTAATTTCTGAGTGCAGAGCCAGGAGGAACCCCTGCTCATTGCTAGGTGTGACCCCCCAAAAAAGAAAAAAAAAAACGAAAGCTATACAATATGTAGAGGAAAGCATAGGAGATACTTGTCCAGAGACAGACCTCAGAACTGAATTTGGTGACTAAACTCCAGTGTCAAGGAATACAAAACCAAAAAGAAACAAACGGATCATCACAACTTAAAAAGCTTTACCATAGTGGATAAGGCAATATCTCTTAGGATTTATCCAAAGGACACAAAAATAATTCGAAGGTTTTTTTGTACTCCTGTACTCATAGTAGCTAAAAAATTAAATTAATCTAAATGCCCATCAGTGGATGACAGAATAAAGACATGATATCCAATGTAATATTTCTCATTCGTAAGAGATAAAGTGATGACTTTTGGATAAAATGAAGTGTTTCTGATAAATGAAGTAAATGAAGTAAATGAAAGACAATTATTGAATGTGAAAATTCTTATGTATAATATAAATAACCAATGCAAATAAACTGGCAAAACAATAAAAATAACCCTTAGACTTTGTGAGAAACATGATAATTACCAAAGAAAAGGGGAAAGGGATATGAGGAATTGATAGAGGGGGTCACATTCTAGAGTGATTCACTGTAGTCCGCGTGTTGGAAGACTGAATCTTAAGTCCTTTTAGCAGTGTTAAGTTGTACTCTAGGAATTGTATTGTGTCGGTAACCAATAAGCTATATTTGTGAAGGTAATCAGGAGGCAGAGAGGGTGGGGGAATTAAGCACTGTGTGAGATTCTTACTCCTCATTTTATGTACTTGTTTTGTTTAGGTTTATGTAGATTAAACCTTCATAATTATCAGGGGAAATACCAAAATAACTCTTTTCAGGAAAAATGAATTAATAAGGCCCTAAGGTCATGCAGGATGTGAGTGACTTTACCAGAATTGGAATGAATTCTGCTTACTGCATAGACCATTCCAGGGCTCTGCGTACCATTGTTCCTATTTCTGGTGTTCCACATGCAGCAGGCACATGTGGGACACAGAGAAGAGGTTTCTATAATTCGTTTGAGTTTGTTGAAATTGTTGCTCTTTGAGCCTGCCAACACAAATGTGTATCTTTTCTCCTTCCTGTAATCACATACTCAGGGTCAACAGAGCATCTTCAGCACACGTCCTGCAGGGCATGATCCAAGTTTCCAAGACATGATTCTTCTACGGCTTTGTCTCTCTAAGACTTTGCTTAAGTCTGTCCCCAAAGACATTGTCTCTTTAACGTTCTGGCCCTCTAAGGAAGGGGTGGGGAATGTCTAGCACATAGGCCATATAAGTCCCATAAAAGTATGTGGCCTGGCACATATCGTGGTACATGAAAGGACAGACACACACACTTCTTGAGGAATGCTATAAATATCCAAATAGCCTTTGGCAGAAAAACGGTTCCCCAACCTTGCTCTGAGGCCTGAAGTTGGCAAGAAACATCTGGACCATGACCTCATTCTGTTTTGCAGTCTTTATTTATTTAAATCAAGGCATCTTCACAAGGAAGAATATGCCTCCAAAGATATTTTCTCAATTAATTAATTAGAACATATGTACAGGTGCCACTTAACTTATCAGTATAAGATGAGTAAGTAGTATAAGATTATGTGAGTATAAGAGTCCCTGTCATTTTTGTCTCAGTCACTCAATTCTTGTGCTTAAAGATGACTGATAATAATTATCAATTACTTCTTTATATTTTAAAAAATTGGCTTATACAAGCACAATCCAAGGGTGGCTCACATGCCAAATACCATATATAAATGTATAAACATATAACTATAAATTTAAATTTAAATTTATACTACATGTTGACATTTATGGCATATTTTACATATCCTATGCAGCTATCTTTCTCTATTTTTAAATAATGACATAAATATAAGACAACATTTACAATCTCATCATCAATATTTCGACACACTATACAATATTTCTTACTAAAATTAATAATTTATTGAACTTTTGTGGGCGAATATATAGGCTATTCTCAATCTTCTTTTTCACCCATGGCTTCAATAAATATTCTGTGCATCAATTTTTGTGCATAGGTTTGCACATCACAGTAGGATAAATTCTTGAAATTCTAATTTCTCTGTCATTTAAACAAAGTTGTGGGTGTATGTGTGGTTCCCAGGATCAGACCTGGGTCTCCTGCATGATAGGCGTGGACTTTACTAAACCACATCTAGGCCTATATTTTTATTGTATTTAATACTGCAAAATTATCCTCAAAAGAAGTTTTTGTTGTTGTTGTTGTTGTTGCCCTGGTGAACCCTGATACCCAGCTTTATTTTTTTCATTTTTTATAATTTTATTTATTGAATCACCGTGAGAGCAGTTACAAAGCTTTCGGGTCTATGTCTCGGTCATACAATGAAACACCCGTACCTTCACCAGTGCCCATTCTCCACCACCAAAAACCCCAGTATATCCGCATCCCACACCCTCCCCCTACCTGTGGGGCAGATGATTTCCACATTACTCTCTCTCTACTTTGATCACATTCAATATTTTGACACCAGGCCCACAATTATTATTTGAGATTTTACCCCAACACTCAGATTTGCTGAAAAGGCAACAGTAGACAATTTGTTTTCTATTGCTGGTTATGAATAACATATGATATCGTGTGGCTGCAGTAGTGACTGCGCAATTTTGAAATTCCAAAATTTTAACACTTAAATCTGGAGGGATTTCTGCCAAAACCTGCTGGGTTCCGAGATTTGAGTCTCTGGGATCATGGCCGTTAAGCAGCTTGATCAGCAATCAGAAAGGCCGTTCATGGGCGATGACTTGGGGTCTGGTTGGGGGTGGGGAGGACAGGACCGGCTCCACCCTCATCCTGTGAGGTCCAACAGGCTGGCCCAAGCCTGACTGTCCAATGGCCTCTGGAGGATGAGGGCCACCTAGCCGCCAGGGGAAGCAGGTGGAGGGACAACACCCTTTCCCCCCTGGGGTGGCCCGGCAACAGTAACCTACTGCGTGGTTCGGACACATTTCTGCCAAAAGTCACTGGGTTTCGAGATTTGTTTCTGAGTCTCTGGGATCATGGCTGTTAAGCAGTTCGATCAGGAACCAGAGAGGCCGTGCTTCCAATTATATAGCTGAGCCGGAGGTGGTTTGTGTGTGTTTCCCACATACCTAACTTTTGGCCATTTACTTTCTTGGTAAACTTTGTCCCAAGTTTTTGGGGTCTGGCCAAAGGCACAGCAGCAATTTTGGGGTATCTGAAAGTCTGAAGGTGCCACCAGGCTGCTGATGCATTCGCCTCACAAGTACAGACTGACCTGCTGGCGGCACCATACCACCACCTCAAAAGAAGTTTTAAATAATACTTCTATGGTATATTACTGAGTCATTGGGGTTCTATATTCTCTTCAAAGTGAGAGAAAAAAATCTATAAGTCTTTGGCATTGTACCCATCTAAAACTGGCTTGGACATTACATATTTATTATCTGATAAAAATGAGAAAAATACACCCATGGGTTACTCATAGTGGTAGTTGATGCAGGATATCACTTATACTGAGAAAGTTGGTGCTTTATTTCATGGATCCTGTTGCCTTTAGAATATTGGCAATGTCTGTTGTCATAGTCAAATGATGACTGCAATTATTTCAGCAGTCACATGAAGTCCCCACAATCTCCTGTGAAAAGAACAGTTTTCTTTTCTTGCAAGACTAGAGAAAAAAATTTCTGGAGGCTCCCGTGCACAACCCTCTTTCCCACTAGCCAGGATGGGCTCCAGGTCCATCTGAAACACAACCACCAGAAAAGAATACATAGTGAGAATTCTGTATTTGACTTCGAGCAATCATGGTTTACCCAGGTAATCCATGGGTTTTACCTGCAATCTTCTCTCCCATGTCATGGTAGAAGATCAAGCAAAGAAGAAAAAAACTAATCAAAGACCTGCCACCAAATAATGACCAGATCAGAGAATTGAACAGTAAAGTTTCATGTCACTTACAAATAACATTGGAAAACTGTGAACAAAGCTATGCATAATTTTATTTCAATTGCTCCATTGAAGTTTTTTGCTGAACTTCCCATGCAATTTAATTTTAAAGTTATCCATTCTTTTAATTTGTTAATTAAAATTTTTCTCTTTAAAGTTTCAGAAGAAACAATTTTACTCACAAAGACAAGATAAAGACATAATCTAACACTTTTTGATACTCTTAACCCCTTGATTGTGAAGCAGTGTAAAGATATGAAAATATGTAAAATTATGTAGAGATGTTTAACATTTTTGTAAGGATTGTATATTCACATGAATATGCAACTTGCTTTTTTATGTAAAACTATATTCCCACCAGATTAATAGATGTAAAGGTAATATATCATTATAAATATTACAATGATAAAAAGGTACAGAATATTGTATTCTGTATTCTGTGTTGTGCATGAACTAAGGCTAAAAAGCCTCTTACGTCTAATGACATTCAAGTTGCTCTTCTTTTCTCTATGATCTCTGGAATTTCATTTCTTTCTGACAGGGCCAGGTGAGGAGATGTAAGCACTACAGTGGATAGGATCCATAACAAGGTAAAAGACAGGACTATGATATATAGATCAGAGTTTATTCCAGTCTCACCCAACCCCAAAAAGCTCTTGACTATACCAAAGGTGTGTGTGGGGCGAATTAGTTAAAGAATAATCTCTCATGCTACTAAATATGAAATATATATTTTGAAATTTCAGTATTAAAATGCTACATTAAACAAAGCAAACATTGGCTTTTCATAAGAGATTAATAAAAACCAGAGGCAACAAAAACATATAAGAGAAAAAGCAAGATGACAAATTTAATATCAATTATATTACATAGAAAGTAAAAAGATAATAGAATCAAATAAAAAAATAAAATATCTAAAAGAGAAGCTAGAATAGTTGAATTTAGTAAAAGCATGTACAAAGGCATTTTGAGTAAGTAGAATATATATAGATATGTATGTACATATACATGCATATGTATGTGTGTATATATATCACTGTATCACTGTCATTCCATTGATCTTTGATATACTTGAGTGGGCACCAGTAACATCTCTATTTCTCTCAGCCCTGAGATTTTAGCAGCCTCTTCTTAACTCGTCTTTTCCCAATGATTGGAGGCTCCTTAAGGGTCAGGGGAATGATACCTATTGTTGTTACTGTATTTGGCATATTGAATACGCCATGGGGAGCTTCACGGGCTCTGCCTGTGCAGGTGGGATACTCTCGGTAGCTTGCCGGGATCTCAGAGAGGCATAAATGGGTAGGAAGGGACTTATAATGTGTCGCGCAGCAGCAAAGCAGCTGCGCAGTCAGGCAATTGGCCTGGAGCATGGTGGTAGTTGGGCAGTGTAGGTCGGCTGCCAGGGCTGGGTCCCTTGGGATGGGGACAGCTCTCACCTGCCCCACAGCCTGGCGTGGAGTCCGGTGGCATGGTTCGGGGGCCTCCTTTTATATTCCCGTCTGGGAGGAGCATCCATGAGTTCTGGAGGGTGGGCGATGAGGAGATTATCTGGTGCTGGTGCCAGCAGGGTGTGGCTTATGGGTTGTGATCCCTGAGTCACAGGAGACTGGGAGAAGCAGGAAGGGGATCTCTGTTCTGGGTCCCATTGAGTCTATATATATATATATATATATATATATATATATATATATTCATGCACCACATTGTACTTGAGCAACCCTGAATGCACTCTAGGATCCTAAACACTTCCAGTTCTTTGGGTTCTTACATAAATCACTAGTCATGTTTGCCAAGAACCACTCTGAGTTACCCTTATGTTTCCTGAGTACCTCTTGGAGACCCCTATCCTCCCCCAGCAAGAACACATAAAATGTAAAGATAGTTAGAAACAGATTAGTAATAAGTCATATATATTTATTAGTATCAACAGGTGGTTAACATAAAAGAACCAATTTAATTAATTTAAATTTATTCTAAATTTCTGAATTTCTGAATTAACTTGAAATATTTTAATATACTGAAATGCGTTGGGGCTGGAGCGATAGCACAGCGGTATGGCGTTTGCCTTGCACGCAGCCAACATGGCTGACCTGAGTTCAGTTCTTCCACCCATCTCGGAAAGTCTGGCAAGCTACTGAGAGTATCGAGCCCACACGGCAAAGCCTGGCAAGCTCCCCATGACGTATTCGATATGCCAAACACAGTAACATCAAGTCTCACGATGGAGACGTTACTGGGCCTGCTTGAGCAAAATCGGTGAACAACGGGAGGACTGTGACTATGACTGAAATGCGTATATACACTGCACTGCACTGCCCTTCCACTGTTCATCGATTTGCTCGAGCGGGCACCAGTAACATCTCACAAAAAATCATGACACTTGTTGTTAGTGTTTTTGGCATATCAAATACATCACAGGGAGCTTGCCAGGCTTCGCCATTAGGGAGAGATACTCTCAGTAGCTTGTTGGGCTCTCCAAGAGGGGCAGAGGAATCGAACCCGGGTTGGTCGGGTGTAAGACAAACGCCCTACCCGCTGTGCTATCATTCCAGCCCAAAATGCGTATGTATCGCATCACTTTTGTATATGTACACTAAGACAGAGAATCTACTCCAGTCTCACATAGACAAATTATTCTCAAAAATATTATCTCACAAAAAAGCCAACAAATATTGCAAAAGAAATTCTACATATCATAATTAAATATAAGAAAATGTTTACTTTTTCCCTTTTGGTTTTTGGGCCACAATCACTGATACTCAGGGATTACTCCTGGCTCTATGCTCATGGATCACTCCTAGTGGTTCTTGGAGGACCATATGGGATGCTGGGGATTCAATCCAGGTTGGCTGCAGAAAGGGCAAGCACTCTAACTGCTATACTATCTGTCAAAGAAAATGTATACTTAATAATAGCACAAGAAAGGAAAATAAAAACTTCTAAGTTGATGTTAAATATGTTTAAAAACATAAATAAAAATAAAATAGAATTTTTTTAGAAAAGAAAATGACAGTAAGGCATTTACTACATGCCAGGAATTTCTAAAACATTCCTGGAAAGATAATCCATGATGCTGTGTATTATGTACAACCCAAGGAATTCCTCTCCTACATATAGACCACAAAGAAAAAATCCCACAAGTGTGCACAGGGAGGTAGGAAATAACATTTTTAAAGCAGTACATTTTGTGTGTGAAAAGAAATTGAAACACTCCTAGATGCTTGTCAACAGAAAATATACATTGTGGTATGCTCATCAAATAAATTTCAATAGAGTTATAAAAGTTAGTGAACCACAGCTACATAAATCAATTTTAATGGCTCTCACAGACACAATAACAATAAAAAGAGAAAGAAAGAAAATTTCAGAAATATTTACGGAAAATTTTAACCTGTTTAATAATTAATCTTATATACAACTGAAAAAATAATTATAGATGCTATAAAATTGCAATAGTTAAAAAGGTAGGTGTCAAATGTAGTAAGGAATATAGATGAAAGAAGAACCGTGCTTTCATGCTATCATGCTATCATGCTTTCATGCTATCATGCTATCATGGTAAAGCATTAGTGATTAAGCGATGTGCTGACTTTTACTCGCTCTTCCACATGTGTTAATCTTAATAGTTATTTCTAGTGTAAAAGTTGATTTTTTAAAGTTTAATTTAACACTGGTTATCTCTATATGTTACATATGGGTGAAGTTATGATATTTAATATTTTAAAATATTTTTCTTTTATTATTATACTATTATATTATTTATTATTTATTATCATATTATTATTATATCATTATATATTATATATAATTATTATATTATTTATTTTTATTTATTTTATTATTATTTATTATTATATTATATTATTATATTATTATTATTTAATATTATTAATATTTTAAATATAAAATCTGTGCTTCAAGGATCATGACTATAAAATGTCAAAGAAGTGAGGGAACAAAATAAAAATAATGAGCATGTGAAGAAAGAGCATAACAGAGAAACACAAACCCAACCTCAACCGTTACAGGAAACTCCAGAGTAAAGAGATAGTATTCTTAGTCTGGTAGGAGAAAAATGAAATAAAAAATTTAGATAAGTGACAGAAAGAGAAAGAATGGCCAAACAAAGGTGTGTCATTGTTTTTGGTTGGAACTGAAAACTCAACCAAAGCAGATGACTTTTTGTTTTAACATCTATTTTTCATTTCATCATCCTGTTATTCGTTGATTGCCTCGAGCAGGCCCCAGTAACGTCTCTTTCATCCTAGCCCTGAGATCATATTCAAGGCTCTTTAGGAGAATGAGACCCATCATTGTTACTGGTATTTGGCATATTTGGTACGCCACAGGAAGTTTGCCAGACTCTGCCCTGTGGGCAGACTACATTCGGTAACCTGCCAGTTTGTCTAAAGTAAGAATGAGATAATAAGATGTCATAAAAAAAAAAGTTCTGATAAGATGTCGCGCGGCCCCAAATGCGGCCGCACGGTCCCGGGATCTGGATTTTATAGTCTCTGAGTCTTGGCCGCTGTTGGGATTACATGGCGCCAAGGGGCCAGGTGGTGGGTGTGACGCCCGCCTACTGGAATTTGGAGGATCTGGGTGGAAGATGCTCGACTCCAATCCGAGTAGGCTTGGAGGTCTCGGCCACGGAACCGGCGTGGCTTTGTCCCTCTGCCAGTACCTTCATGTGTGCGGAGAGTGGTCTCAGCATGGTGGTGGCTGGTCCTGGAGGTCTTCGGCTGCTGGAGCCCTGGTCGGGGCGGGGAGGAAAGCTCAACCCGCTCCCCTCCAAGGGGCCCCGGGAAGGAACACCCAGGCGCGGGGGCAGAAGACTATCTATAGAGCTGAGAATACGTATTACATTTGTTTTAAGTAATGACATCAAAAAAGGTAATACCAGTAGCTCTAACAGTCTCACTTTTACCTCTTGGTTCAAAAACCCTCATGTCTTTACTATTTAGCTTTTGGAGGAAACAAAATATTGCCTATCATTGAAATGTTAACTTTTTGTTTACCAGTAATTCTGGGTATGTCTTTCTGACCAGAAGATAAGAACAAAATGTATTTTCAGCTATGAATCTTCTTATAAAACTTCAAGGAAATAAACACAATTTTATATTAATTACAAAGAACAGACGCATCTGAAGCAAGTGAGTAAAAGTAGTAAAATATTTGCTTATGAGTCAGAAAGTCAAGGGATATGACTTCAGGCATAGCATGATCCAGGAGCTCAGATAAGACTATGAGACTTATGTTTCAGTTTTCCCTTAGATTTTGCTTTGTTCTATGTTGACTTCCAGCTTAAGTTCTCCCATTGTGATGGAAAAGAAAGCAAATAGCAGATCCAGTTGTGTATCCTGTGGTTCCTGTTCATGATTATTCCAGGAAATGTCTGAGACATACATACCTCTTGTCCTGACTTAGAACAATTATTCCCCTTGCATCTGGTGTATTATATACCTGCTAAGAAAACATGGCCATCCCCAAAATGGGGATTTTCTCTAGGAAAATGACAAGATGACAAGACTCTACCACATGAAGGAAGAATGTTGTCTCTTGCTTCAACATTTTATGATGCATACTGTTTTATTAAGGTATAGCTATTTCACCTTTGTCATCAACTGTGCCACTAGGTCCCACGGCAGATAATAAACTGATTCCTACTATTTGGACATAATACACCATCCTATATTTCTGTTTTAATCTTTTCACTTTTTGTTTCACCAAGCCATTATGTAAACCATTACGTTTACATAACTAGCTTCTGACTTATACACATTTCTGAGAATGTTTGGAGAATTTATTTTCTCAGACCCTGACGTACTCATTCCATCTCTCCTCACGTGTCTATGAGAAAATCTCCAATGCATATGTTTCATTACTGGATCTTTAGCATTGGGACCCCTCCCCAATAAGAGGGGCATCTAGTCCTACGTATCCCATGTATAATCTTCTAACCACAAACTTGTTGTCCAGTCCCATCTGAAATGACCCCAAACACCATGGATTGAGTATGCCTAGAAATCTTTATTTAAGCAGTCAGTAGAGTAACATTAGCCACTCAAAGATACTCTTCTTTTAGACCAAGCATAGAGAAAAGAATCTTGGGAAAACCTCCGAATACCTATTTCTATGTCCTGGAATTTCTCACTATCTGATACATACTTCCTGTCCTTCCACATTATGTAACACGGTCAGGAAGACATATGAGCAAACTCTATAATCAGACTTCCTTCATGTGGATCCTCTGTGAACCACTAGCTATGTGATCTCTGCTTTACATCTGTTCCTTATTTTCCCTATTGGATAAAATGGGGATATAATAATTGTACCTACAAACATTGTTATAAAGATTAAGTGAGCTAACAAAGGTAGCTGAGCTTAAAACGTTCTTATGAATGCAGCATTATATGATGATTAAAATAACTGCCCATCAAATGCAAATATTTCCATAGACATAACTATTTAGTTACTAAGCTTTCATGTCTGTATTTCTAAAACAAGGAACAGAAAATTATCAAGGCCAATGACAGGGTCATGAAGAATTTAGCAAAAAAAGGAAATTAAGAACCAGCCTAAGCCTGTAACATATGAGTCTGAGAAAACATCATTAAATTCTTGAAATTCTCAGAAATCCCATATCCAAAATATTTTGCCCCTACTCACAGAGGAGAAAAATAATCACAGAAGAGAAACAGAAGATTTCAGCCAGAAAATTAACAAGTTTCTGTCCATTAAAAAGAAAGAAATGGGGCAGAAATCTCTAGTTGTAAAGACTGAGAAGTTTCCTCAAGGTAGGTGGCTGACTTTTTATCACATGTGTCAGTTGGTGAAATAATTGCTGACAATAATGGTGCAATATCCGTCTACTCAGAGTACTATTTAGCCATGTCTCTTCTATCTTTCAACTTCAAAGCACCCAATGCTCTCAGAGCACATCAAAATGACATCTCTGTTGTTAATGACAATGCTCTAATGCAACATACAGAAATCAAGTGATTTCTCTGGAAAGGCGAAGGAAATAAAATATCTCATGGAGAAGCCGGAACTGTGTTCTCGTGTACGTGTTTGTGTGTGTGCGCGCGTGTGTGTGTCTGTGTGTCCTTATACTCTACTTCAATTCACAGATGGGGGATATAAAGCTGAATTGCATATTTTCTCATCTTCTGGAAACAAGTTAGAATCGGAGCAAAGCATGGGCAGTGCAGATGGAGGAATAAAGCCAATAAGAAAATTATTGTCTTGTTTTCCAGGCACCTATCCTCATACTGCTGGTGCAAGGGCTCCTTGAAAAATAAAAAAAAGATATATGTAATTGATTATGACTAGAAGAACAAATATTTTCATTGTCTTTTGCCTTCATTCCAAGTTGCAAACTACTTGGACAAGTGTACCTAACCTGACTATATTATTTCACTTTTCCAATCACACCTGGGAAACATAACATTCTAAAATCTCTGGCCCTGGACATGACTTTTGCCATTATCTCTGGCTTCACAGTCACCCTATCCAAGAAGTTAGTATATCTTAATAAACTCACTCTTTTAGACAGCTATGTTTCTTCCTGCTGAACGTTTGCTCTTGTAAACTACAAATTTTATGTATCTAGGATCAGCACATCTCTCCCTTCATTTTAATCCACCTTCAAGCTGGCTTTCAAGAGGTCATGTTGGGAATCTTATAACCATTATGGTGGGCTGCTGGATGTTCTTATGATCACCAATCTCTATGGGACCTGTTGCATTTTCTATTTCTATAGCAGCCCTTCAAATACCTCAAAGTACACAATAGTTCCTTGAGGAGCTTATTAAAAATACATGATTCTAGGCTTCACTTCAAGAGAGTTCCATTCAGTATATAGGGAGAATAGTCTAAGAATTGATAATTTTTTCACAAGTTTCCTGGTATGAAAGATGTTGGTCCATAGCTTTTCAATAACGAATATATTGCTTCTGGCATACACACACAAAATTCATAAAATAGTTACATTCAAGAGATTTTAGTTCTTTCTTTTCCATTCTTGAACAGATATTTTTGTCCTAACAGAAAATCGAAACTTATTGTGAACTCCAACCTATTTGAATTCTCTTGCCCACCTCCCTCGACGTTTTTTTTTTTTATCCAGTTCTGTCCCCTTCCTTTATGTGTCATAGAAAGAAGCAGTGGCTTCTTTGATTGCTTTTATTTATTTATTTATTTATTTATTTATTTTTGCTTTCTGGGTTACACCTGGAGATGCACAGGGGTTACTCCTGGCTCTGCACTCAGGAGTTACTCCTGGCGGTGCTCAGAGGACCATATGGGATACTGGGAATTGAACCTGGGTCGGCTGCGTGCAAGGCAAGCACCCTACCTGCTGTGCTATTTCTCCAGTCGCTATTGCTTCTTAAAGTAAATAGGAGCAATGAGACTTTTTTGGGGGGTGGGGGGATTTTGGTTTTGGCTATGCTCACCTGGCTATGATCATGATTTGCTTCTAGCTCTATAGACTCAGGGATCGCTATAGGAGGCTTAGAGTATAATAAAGGGTGTCCTGGATCAAACCTGGGCCAACTGTGTACAAGGCATACCTACTGTATCTCTTGACCCCAAAGAATTTTTTTTTTACACAGGAAGACCTGGATCTTGTCTTTAGCTAATTTATTCATCATCTGCACTCAACCCTACAGGGAGAAAAAAAGCAGGAAATTTTAGAGAACTGAGTGGTTCAATGTGACTCAAATGTCTGACACAGTTGAACATTTTACGAACCTAAAGCAGCACACATGTGTTTGGTTTTAACATATCTGCTTGTATTCTCTTATATACATTCTCCGTCCCTCTTGGAGAGCCCGGCAAGCTACCAAGAGTATCCCGCCCACACGGCAAAGGCTGGCAAGCTCCTAGTGGTGTAGTTAATATGTCAAAAACAGTAGCAATAACGAATCTCATTCCCCTGACCCTGAAAGACCCTCCAATACGACACTATTGGGAAGGACTAGTAAGAATAGGCTGCTAAAATCTCAGGGCTGGGACAAATGGAGATGTTACTGGCGCCCCGCTTGAGCAAATAAATGAACAGTAATACAGTGAGTTTAAAATGGAGCTCTGCAATCCAAGGGTAGGCACAGCAAAATCAATAATTCTGAAGTCAGGAAGACCTAAGCTTTTATACAAGTCACATCTTAGCCTGTCTGCATGGTCTTTGGAAATCACCTTGACTTTTCTCCTTGATAGTTTTGCTGATTATAGCATATATTCCTTTTAACCACACATTTAGTAATTCAAGGGAAAAATTTTTTTGCCAGTGTTATAAGTCTCCATTTGGCTGGTAGTTGGGGATATAATCATTTTAAGGATTTCCCAAGGCTGCTTATTTATTTTTCTTGGAGACAAATAGAGTTCTGAGGTTGGGAATGAGGGTGTTTGATCCTGGGTTAGTCAGAATCAAATACTGCATCTGCTGAAATGTCCATTCCCATTGCCTTTTGTTCTTAGTTCATGCAGGTTGTTCTGGACTCAACTCTGATTTGTGAGCAAACGACGTTATAAGGCCCATTACTATCAGAACTAGTTTCATGTCTTTTATAGGTGTACAAGGGTCAGTTCTGAAATTCTTTGGGTTTATGTCATGCAAGAAATTCAGTGGGATTCTGTAAGTTCCTTCCTTACTTCCATGGCACTTTCAACTCATACTACATCTACTACTGCTCTTGCCACTTGCTGACACATGAGGAACTAAGTGAGGATGCCAGTAGTCCATCAGCCAGATATGCCAGAGCATCATTTTTATCTCAAGTCCTCTGGCTGCCCTGGGAGAAAGAATTGTCTTGGCTTTTTTTTAAAGTTCTTTTTGGGTCACACCCGGCGATGAACAGGGGTTACTTTTGGCTCTGCACTCAAGAATTACACCTGGAGGTGCTCAGGGGACCATGTAGGATGCTGGGAATTGAACCCTTGTTGGCCACTTGCAAGGCAAAAGTCCTACCCGCTGTGCTATAGTTCCAGCCCTTTGTCTTGGCTTTTGAAGTATATAAAACTATTCATTTTTAAAGTTGAAGTGCTGCGGTTTTTGAAATTAAAATATTTTTTCTTTCCTATGGCTTTCATAATATTCAACCCATTGATCAATGTGTACCACATGAGAAAAGGTTAATGGGTACAAATAATTACAGTGAAAATATCATCTAACATTTCAAATCTCTCATCCACATGTATGAGGGGTATATTATGCTGTTAAGGCTACTATGAGGATTAAATGCCATAAAACAGGTTGAATTGGGGCTGGAGCAATACACAGTGGGTAGGGTGTTTGCCTTGCACAAGGCCGACCCGGTTTTGATTCCCAGAATCCCATATGATTCCCCCGAGCACGGCCAGGAATGATTCCTGAGTGCAGAGCCAGGACTAACCCCTGAGCATCGCCAGGTGGGACACACACACACACACACACACACACACACACACACACATACACACATACAAAGAAAAAAGAAAAAAGAAAACAAACAAAAAAAAGGTTTAAATATTAATTATTAATATCTGATTTAGAATAGATACTAGGTATATAATAGTGCTTCCTACCTTTCTGACCATTTGTCTTTTCTGCAACTGCTTTTCTTCCCTCATCCTTTCTCTTTACAATCTGGTGTTTTATCTTTTTAGTTGTTTTGCATTCATTGCTCAAAATCTACTTTTTCTTTGATTGTTTGGGCCGCAAACAGCAGTAGTCAAGGCTTATCCTTGCCTCTGTGCACAGAGATCACTTCCGGTAATGCACAGGAGATCATATGGGGTGCTGGGATTGAATCTGGTTTGTCTGTGTGCAAGACAAACACATTACCTGCTGTATTATTTCTCAGGCCCCTAAATGTCCCGCTTTTTATAATTCTTCAGAACATACTCAGATACTCACATTCATATTGTCCAGACTGCTGTTGATAATTAGGACACTGATAATTATCAAAATTATAATATTTCAGGACAGAGATTTAGTATTGCTGGTAAGACACTTGCCTTACCGGTAGCTGACCTAGGTTCAAATCCCAGCACCACATATGATTCCCTGAATCCCACCAACAGCGATCTCTGAGCACAGCCAGGTGTGCAGCTGAGAACTCAAAACTCAAAACAAACCAAATTATCAAGTTCCCCAAACTTCTTGTTCTTCTTGGATTTCCTATGTCAATATTTAGTATAGAATTCATAAAGCCACCTAAGAGAGAAACCTGAGCATCAATATCAATATCTTCTTCCTGCTGAACACCTTTTATAAATACTTGTAGCACTGTAGCACTGTCCTCTAGTTGTTCATCGATTTGCTCTAGCGGGCACCAGTAATGTCTCCATTGTGAGAGTTGTTGTTACTATTTTTAGCATATCTAATATGCCACGGGGAGCTTGCCAGGCTCTGCCATGCTGGCGGGAAACTCTTGGTAGCTTGTCACACTCTCTGAGAGGGACGGAGGAGTAGAACCCGGGTTGGCCGTGTGCAAGGCAAAAGCATCCTACCTGCTGTGCAATTGCTCCAGCTTGGGGGGTATAGCTCAGGGGTAGAGCGTTTATAAATAATTAGTCTCTGTAAATGAGAATTTCTTCTATTGTCTGACTTGTTTTCACAGACTTTGCCATAGCTAAGGTTTATGACATCCTAGACTTTCTGTCTTCACCTCTTCATGCCTCCTAACCTTTCTCATTTGGCCAGCCACTAGCCGTTTCCTAATAATATTCTACTTCTAATACTCAGAGACTGTCTGAGTTCATCATGTCGACCAAGAACATCCATGGTAACTCACAGTTCCAGAAGGCAGAATCTAAACGTTGGACATGGGAGTCTCCCAGTGGATGATTCCACAACGAAATAGACCACATCATATTCAATCGAAGGTTTTGCCTGACCCATGTGGCTATTGTCCCAAAATTTTGAACGGGATCAGACCACCGTCTCCTTCGTGCAAAATTCTACTTCACAGAGCGGGGAGAAAGGGCTGCAAAGTTCAAAAAGAGAACTCCCAGAACGACCACCAACTGGGAACTCTTTGGCACTATTGCAGCAACATGGGAAGATGCCATTGTTGACAACATTGACGAGGAATACGATCGACTGGTTCAGCACCTCCATGAATGTGCGAGGAACGCCAAGAGAGAGATAGCCACAAAAAATCGCCTGTCTTCGAAAACTCTTGAGCTAATTTGCCAGCGTGGTTTGGCGCATGCCTCAGGCAAGCACAAGCTAACGTCCGAGCTCGCAAAGCAGTGCAGAGATGCGATCAAGGAAGACCTCAAAGAGAGAAGAGCAGAAGTGCTGGTAGATGCGGCAGAAGCTGGGAAAAGTATTTGTTACACCCGCCTGTCCTTCGCCAACTACAAGACCAAGATGACTGCCCTCCGACGTCCTGATGGATCCATCACATCCTCCAGAATGGCAATGGAGAAGATTATCCATGACTTCTACTCAAATCTCTTCGATAGCCATGTCCACTTGCCGTCATACCAAATTCCACAGGGTGGATATGTCGTTCCCAATGTTCTCCCTTCCGAAATCTGACACGCCATTTTGTCGGTAAAGAAACAAACAGCACCCGGCCCAGACAAGGTCAGACCTGAACACCTGAAGAAACTGCCATCAGTACTCATCAATACAGTGGCTCGGCTCTTCACTCGCTACCTGTCTGAATGCAAGGTTCCATCCCAATGGAAAACCAGCAAGACCATACTACTGTTCAAGAAGGGAGACATCCATGACATTGGCAACTATCGCCCTATCTGCCTATTGTCTGTCATCTACAAGTTGTTCACTCGAGTCATCCTAAATAGGATTGGCAGAACACTAGATGAAGGACAACCATGCGAGCAAGCCGGGTTCTGCAAAGGATTCAGCACCATCGACCATATCCACACAATAACCAAACTCATTGAGGTTTCTCGGGAGTTCAAGATGCCGCTCTGTTTAATGTTCATTGATTTAAAGAAGGCCGTTGATTCTGTTGAGACGGAAGCGGTCATTGAAGCCCTAGCCAATCAGGGCATTCACGCCCAATACATCAAGATCCTCTGTGAGCTGTATTGCGGATTCACTACCAGGATCTCACCATTCTACAAAGAAGTGATCATTGATGTCAAGAGAGGAGTTCGGCAGGGTGATACCATTTCACCGAAACTCTTCAGTGCCACCCTCGAGAACTGCGACGACTGGAATGGGAAGGAATGGGAGTGAAGATAGATGGTCGGCAATTACACCACCTCTGCTTTGCTGATGACATTGTTTTAATAACACCAAACATCAGCCAAGCGGCACAAATGCTGGCTGACTTTGACCGTGAGTGTGGAAAGGTAGGACTACAGCTGAATCTTACGAAGACAATGTTTATGAGAAACAGCCTCGTTCCTGATGCCCCATTCGCTCTCAATGGAACGACCATCTCCAAATGCAACAGCTATGTGTACCTAGGTCGAGAAGTCAACATGACAAATGACCTGGCACCCGAGCTACGCAGGAGGAAGAGAGAGGCTTGGAACACCTTCAAGAACGTCGAAGAAATAGCTAAGAGGACGAAGAACCTCCGGCTCCAGGCACATCTCTTTGATTCCACTGTTCTTCCTGCATTAACATATGCCTCAGAGACCTGGGCCCTACGCAAACAGGATGAGAACGCTATTCAGGTCTTCCGAAGAAGAATAGAAAGAGCTATGCTTGGAATATCACGTTTCACTCAAATGAGAGAAAAAATCCGGAGTTCCGACATCCGTCGACGATCAAGAATCAGGGATGCTGTCTCATTTGCCAAGGTGTCAAAAATCAGATGGGCTGGTCACATAATGAGATTTAAAGACGACCACTGGACTAGAGCTGTTACTGACTGGATTCCACGGGATGTCAAAAGACCACGTGGCCGCCCACCTACCAGATGGTCAGACTTCTTCGTGAAGATCATGAATGATCGTTTTGAGGCTCTTCGTGTTCCCAGAGCGAACAGATGCCACTGGGCTACACTAGCACACGACAGGGACAAATGGAGACGTTACTGGTGCCCGATCGAGCAAATCGACGACTAACGGGAAGTTAAGTGATTAAGTGATTAATACTTGGGCTTAATTACATCATCCCAGGTTAAGTACTTGCATTAGTGCACATTGACAACTTTGGTCAGACTTTACCTCACCTTTACTCTTATCCACTTCTCCCCCTCCTTTTCTTCTCCTCCTCTTCCTTCCCCTCCTCCTCCCTCTGTATTTCATTGACATCCCAAAGAAGTACTCATAAGTAGTCCTACAAAAAACAACTTTGATGTGACACAAGAAGCCTATTAATACTAAAATGAGGTTTGTAAATAGCTATAATAACTATCTCTATAGATTATAGATACCAAGAGAAGTCCTGGGAAGGTATGTTTTATTCACCTTTTACCTTGCATTATCAAGCACAGCAGACATTCATGAGCTTTTATTTGGTTTAGTTGGATGGAAAACTTGAAGGAGAGATGATTGTTATCCCAATCGAACCTATTAAACACGAACGTCTGGGTTTCATTTTTGAGTGAAAAAAATGACAATGTGTCAGAATTATCATTTAATTCCTTCTTCCATGTGAATTGTCTTCCTTGATTAAAGAAAACCTGACCTTTTTTCCAGAAGTTCCTGAGTGGGAAGCAGACAAATGATTTTCTTAACATCCAAACCAAAACAATTTTGTGAATAGATGTGTAGTTGAAGGCCCTCTGTCCAAATCTTTATATGGATGTAATGAAAGTAGCAGGAATAGGAAATGAGTCCTGTAGAATCAAGGAAATGTTGTTCCTTTGGAACAAAGAGCTTTAGAACACAGTGAGGTGACACTTCTGTAACCCTTCTCCAGCAGACCCGTCTGCTTCTGGTGTGTTTATAGTTCTTCAGACATTGCATATGCTCCCTCTCCCAGTGAATTCTTGAAAATTTTGACCCAATTGTTGAAAGTAAATACATTTTCCTACTGGTTTGCACAGTGTTGCTGCAAAGTCAAACTCATTGGCAAAGGGCCTGCCTCTAAAT
This sequence comes from Sorex fumeus, assembly GCF_029834395.1. NCBI lineage: Eukaryota > Metazoa > Chordata > Mammalia > Eulipotyphla > Soricidae > Sorex > Sorex fumeus. The sequence goes on along the minus strand of NW_026606077.1, from coordinate 11,864,338 downwards.
AGAACCCAACTTTCACTTTATAGTCCTCCAGAAATTTGGGGAATCAATTTCTCAAATTGTTTATTTCAAGACTCAACTGAAAAACTGCCCTTGAGGTCTACAGCTCTGTTTGTCTCAGCCTGCAGATGTAGGGAAATCACTATTGAAGGTACATCCCCCTGAATTTAAGATGGTTTAGTGGGCACTAGAAGCTCGGTCATCACTTCACACTTGCCATAGTGTCAATCAATTGGAGGAAAAGAAACATTTTCATGTCAATCAAGGTATCCTTGGGGATGCTGTAACCTGTTAATGATGTACTACCTTTGGACCACAGTGAGTTAAAGACTACGGTATTAAAGATCAGGTGTCAAGAATAATTAGAAGCTAACTGTAGCTGTATTCACATATAAATGAAGCACTTAGCTCCATGGTGCTTATACTGTCTGGGAAAGAAGGCTGGAGTCTGTCTTCTTTGGTACCACCATCAGTGTTGCTATTAATCAAATCCAGTGGGTTGAGATTCAAAGCTATTGCCCTAACACTGAAAATATTTAACACCAATGTGATCACTATTATCCTGTGTTAATGTCCTGCCACTTGTGTTAACAAGGCCAGTATAGCAAAACTGACTAATTTTCAATGCCCCTAGCACCCTGTGGTGAAAAAGATAGATTTTCCAGGAAACAGCCATTGTGGAAAACAGCAATATATAGGACTGAGGCTGGCCTTACACATTTTAGTGGTTACAAAAATGTCTCACCCCACCCCTCATGAGTTACAGCTCACTAAGGTAAGACATTGAATCACCTTATCTATCCCAGTAACTGCTCCATTGTGCCTGGCTCAGGGGCATTCATCTTAATGACACCAACCTCAAAATAGGAATTTGGACTCTAAATCTTGAGTGTGTGATATTTTTCTCTATGCACCAGATTTCATAGAGTCCAAAGGAAGAGAAAGCATCACCAACTCACACCTGATTGCACTTACTCACAACTCATCTTGGCCATTGCAATATCCTGTCCTTAGAATGACCCTACAGAAAAGTAGAGCTAAAGGGAATAGCCACAAAAAATAAGAGTGGCTGAGTAAATAAAAGAACAAGAAGTCAGGCAGGGGCTGTGATGCTCAGACTGAAGCAGAATAAAACAAATTCATTATACTGTAAATTGCCTACACTATATGAATACCTATTACAAGGAGTTTGTGAGAACTGGGAAGGGGTGCCTTCCTGCTATTCAGACCTTGTTAATTGCTCCAAAATCTTTAGGGCCAAAGAAATCTATGTCCTGATTGTTCACAGCTGTATAGAGTGATTAGAGTAGTTAACCCACAGATAGTCCTACCCATGAAGTGAAGTGCATTACTGTCTTTCTTCTACACTTGGGCTGCAAATGCTTGAGGATGCTATGCCTTCTTTGGGACCAATACTAGGCCAACCACAGTGTCTAGTGCTCAGTGTAGTTCTGTTGATTAAAAGAGAATTGCACTAAAAAAAGAGAATTGCACTGATATATTAAAATACTTTGCACAAAGTAAGTACTAAATAAATATAATTATTCAGCAATCATAATTGCTTTATTCGTCTTCGCCTCCTGCTTCACCATGGATGTATTGTTCATGTTACAAGAGCTTTCTCATTCTTAAATTATTATTTTGTTCATCTTCAAGCCTACTCGTATTGGGGCCGAGCATCCTCCACCCAGATCCTTCAAATTACAGTAGGCGGGAGTCACACCCACCAACTGGCCCTCTGGCGCCCTATAATCCCATCAGCGGCCAAGACTCAGAGACTATAAAAACCAGCTCCCGGAAGAGAACAGTGCAGTCTCCTGCCCCCGCGCCTGGCTGTCCTCGCCAGGGCCCCTTGGAGGGGAGCGGGTTGAGCTTTCCTCTCCACCCTGACCAGGGCTACGGCAGCCGAAGACCTTCAGGACCAGCCACCACCATGCTGAGACCACTCTCCGCACACATGAAGGTACTGGCAAAGGGACAAAGCCACGTGGGTTCCGGGGCCGAGATCTCCAAGCCTACTCAGATCCTCCAAATTCCAGTAGGCGGGGGTCACACCCACCAATTGGCCCCCTGGCGCCGTGTAATCCCATCAGCGGCCAAGACTCAGAGACTATAAAAACCAGCTCTTGGAACCGCGCGGCCGCATTCGTGGCTGCGTGACATCTTATTATGACATCTTATTATCTCATTCCTACTTTGGACAAACTGTCAGGCTGGACAAACTGAATGTAGCCTGCCCACACGGCAGAGTCTGGCAAACTCCCCATCGCGTACCCAATATGCCAAATACCAGTAACAATGATGGGTCTCATTCTCCTAAAGAGCCTTGAATATAATCTCAGGGAGGATGAAGGAGACGTTACTGGGCCTGCTCGAGGCAATCGATGAATAACAGGATGATTTGTGATTGTGATTTGTGATACTTTGTTCATATGTCATTAATTTTACAAATATCAGTAGGGCAATTATTATGTGCCCTATCAACCTATTATAACCTAATATATGTGCCATATAGTCCAGACACTGGCAAAAGCTTCAGTATCAGATCTGGGTTCAAATTGTGACTCTATGATAATGATTAAGTTCCTTACTAACTTTGAACTTAAGTTTTCTTGAAACCAAAAGAAACATAAGAGCAATGTCTTCTTGGGGTAAATAAGAGAGAATATATAAGGACTTTTATAGTGAAATATTCAGCACAGAATTTAACATGCCATAAACTTAATAAATATAGTGGCTTCAATGGCCCACTTAATCCAGGCATTGGTATCATAGTCCTGATAATTTTATCTTCCTAAGAACTCATCACTTGCTATATGTTCTATCATGTTTAGTTGTGAACTTTTAAATGTCCTTGGGAATTTTTCTTCTTTGATGTATTATCCATGAATCCCTAATTTTGTGTAGAAATACAATAGCAAAGAATTCCCCCGCACGCTGCCGCCCCATGAGCAAACTAGGAACTGAAGACTAAGTCAAAGCAAAAAATCAATTAATTAAAAACAGCTATTGTCATTAAGGTGGACTGAGGGATTAATGGGGGAGGATTAATGTGTAACACAAACAGTACTGAATTCAAAAATAAGAAATGTGCTTATCCAATCATTACTCAAGAAGAAGATCAACTTGAGTGTGGAGTTCCCTAAAGATGTTTTTTTAATCTTTTCTCTAACTGTGGCTCCTTTCTGACTTTGTTTCCTTACTAAGGACCCCTTTTCTGTTAGTTGGCTCCTAGTTTGGTGCAATTTTTACTTCTGTCCCCCATGGGAATATCCAGGGGCCCCACAGAAGTATCATGTGGGGACCTTATATCTTATATTCATCTTCCTCATTTTAGTCAAACATTTTGTACCAACATTTTGTCTCAGACAAGGAGTGTTCACTCTAGACTAGAACCACCAAATATATTTTGTGTGTTATTCATTTCCCAACTGATAATTCCATATTTTATGTTTCTGATTCCATTTTTGCTATGCCCACATTTTCTCTGTAACTTAATTTCTCTTAGACATCTGAATTTTCACAAGGGTAAATTTGTTTTTCAATGTCAGGTAGGCAGCTTTGCATATTTTATGTCATACTTAAGTCCAGCCACAAGTTTCACCAGGCCTGGCTCCAATTTTAGAGGTAGAGTGTCTATTGGGAGCACTGAGTGTCTGGGCATTATGGAAAGATATGCATATTCCCTATGCTTCAGAAAATATAGCCAAAGATATATGCCCTTCAAGCTCCATACACATTCATTATGTCCTACAAAACACAAAAGGTATTCAAACCAACTCATCCAAACACTAACTTACAACCAAGTCCATCCCAGAGAAAATATGCGTGTGATTTTTCAATTTATTGCATTTTAATAGTATAGTAATAATATAAAATTATCAAATTTGAATAATAGAGAAGAAAGAATACTTACAATAGTAAAATTGGCCTCTGTTATTTTCCAACTATGTTTCCTACACATGAGGGAGATCATTCTGTGTCTGTTCCTGACTAATTCCATTCAGTATAAATACTCTCCAGATGCATCCACATAGCAACAAATTGCATAATTTCACCCTTTCTTAAATCTGAGTACTATAATATTGTGGGTATATACAATAGCTTTCCAATCCACTCACCTGCTTTCAGACACTTGGCCTATTTCCAAATTTTGGCTGTTGTGAACAGGGCTACAAGGATCATAGGAGTGAAGACATCTTTTCTGAATGCAGTTTTTGGACCCTCAAGGTAGATGCCAAGAAGTGGAATTGCTGGGTCATATGGAAGCTGAATTCCTATTTTTTTTTAAATGTCCATATTGTTTTCCAAGAGCTGGAGCAATAGCACAGCGGGTAGGGCATTTACCTTGCATGCAGCCAACATGGCCGATGCGAGTTCGATTCCTCCACCCCTCTCGGAGAGACCGGCAAGCTACTGAGAGTATCTCGCCCGCAGGGCAGAGCCTGGCAAGCTACTCGTGATGTATTCGATATGCCAAACACAGTAACAACAAAGTCTCCAAAGGAGACGTTACTGGGCCCGCTCGAGCAAATCAATGAACAACGGGAGGACAGTGACAGTGACAGTGATTGTTTTCCAAAAAGTCTGGATCAGTCGTCATTCCCACCAGTGGTGAATGAAGGTCCCTGTTCCCCACATCCATACCCACACTGGCTGTTTCTCTTCTTTGTGATGTATACCATTCTCACTGGCACATGGTAATATCTCTCTGTTTTGACTTGCATTCCTGATGATACATATGATAAGTATTGCAGAGCAATTTTTCATATATCTTTGACTAGCTGTGTGCCTTATATGAGAAATTTTCCATACATCTCCTCCCCTTTTTGATGGGGTTGGTTGTTTGGAGAAGAATATTCAGTAGAAAGCTTAACACAGTGGGAAAGGGAGGACACTGGGACATGGTGGAGGGAAGCAGGCATTCTGGTGGAGAGCATAGGGCTGGAATATTTTATGCATGAAATCCCACCATTAACAATTTTATAAACCACATGCTACCTAAAACAAAATTGAAAAAAAAATAAAATGGCTAAATATACATGATTTTTTTAGTTCAGTGCAATTTTTTTTTAATTTTATTGAATTGCCGTGAGACAGTTACAAGCTTTCATGTTTGGGTTACAATCACACAATGATCAAACACCTATTCCTCCACCAGTGCACATTCCCCACCACCAATATCCCCGGTATGCCCCCCCTTTCCTACCCTCCCCCTGCCTCGATGGCAAACATGATTCCCCATAATTTCTCTCTAATTCAGTGCAATTGTTTTTGGACAATTTGACAACTCTAAATAATTAATAGTAAATAAAAATCTTATAATAAAACAAATAAAAATAAGTAAAGCCCAATTATATGAAGATGTTGAGAAGTGATAAATGGTAAATTAATTGATTTTTTTTTAAATTTATGAGTACAAATGGCTGGGGACGCTCTAGTCATTAAGCCTCCATTCCAAAGGGCCAGAGAGGTAGTATTGCAGATAAGGAGCTTGTCTTGCATATAGTCAACCTGGGACCAATTCCCAGCAGCACACATGGATTTTATTCCCCAGCATGATCAGGAGTAATCTCTGAGTGAAGAGACAGAAATAAGACAGAAACACCACAGGGTGTGACACAAATAAATAAGAAAATAAACACATAAATGCATTCGTATGCATCCCAGCAGAAACAAAGTTGGAGGAAATTTTATTACTGAAATCATGAAACAACATATATCCCAGAAATCCTATAGCGCAATTCTATTTATTTCCCATTGTCCCTGCACTTTGACACATGGCTATGCTTGACTAGAGTGTAGATAAAGAACAGAGGATTGGACCAGGGGGGGGTGGGTCAGTTTATCAATGTGTGTCTGGGTGGTGTCTTGCAAGCCACACTAACTTCTTGTCTTGAAGTAATCTACTATAGTAACCAATGAATTGAAGAACATCAGACTCTAAAAGAGAGCTACTTATTCTTCCTCCTTTCCTTCCCTGTTTTATTTATCCCTCCCCTTCCTTTCTCCTTGGTCTTTTAAGATCTAAAACTTCCTCCCCGTCCCAAGGAAATGAGAGCAGCCGAAAACCTCCAGAATCCAACCGCTGCCTCGCTCAAGGCCACTCCCCACAAGCTCCAGCTGAACCTCACACATGAGTGAACCTATTTCTGAACTGCAGCCTCGAGACACATCATAAGACACCCCCTACTCATTCTGCCAAAGTATCACACCACATTTGATGGGGTTCAAACAGTAGGCAACCAATCATGGAGGGAAATATACATACACGTATGTATATATTTACAGATATATAGACACGAAATTCACAATGCTCAACTTTTAACATGTTAGTGATAGCTTAAAGAAGCTCTTAATGGCCCCTACCAAAATAGAACAATCTTCACACTGTTTCCTCTATGGATACCTTTTGTGTAGCATTTTCAGCAGCTTTTCATAACATTATGTTTGTAACATCATAACAAAATAATATATACAAAATATATTATTTATATATTATTTCGGTTCTGCTTTGGGACAGGGCTGGGGCTTGGGATGGAAACATCCCAAATATGGTGGTGGGAAGTTGTAATGGGGTAGGATTGGTATTTGAATATTAAATGTAATCAAATATTGTGAAGTACCTTATAAAATAAAAAATAAAACAAAGTGAAATAAAACTTCAAGTGCTGCTTTAACAACTTTAAGCCTCACAGAACCTTAAAGGTCTAGCTTGACTTTTCCTATTCTCATGCAAATTGTTCCTGACCCAGCAGTTTCCTGACTCCTGATCCAGCTGTACTCTACTTCAACCTTTCAAATCTTGAAATAGTTTCAACAAGTCAATCACAATTTTCCACATTGCTAGAGATTTTCTCTCCCTCTTGTCACACCAGACTTTGCCTCCCTGGACTGGTTGGCCATTAGGCCATTTGCAATCCTTGTTTGGTTCTGCATTGCCTTTTGTATCTTCCTCTTTCCAAGACAAAATTGGCTCCAGTGCTTAGTAAATAAAATGCCATGTCTTTCATAGGTCTGACCTATGATATTGTATCTACCTGTTTACACGAATTAGGATCTGGGATATTAACCCACACCATTCAGGTAAGTAGAGACCTATCCAAACACCCTCCAGTGTCTTACTCTCCTTCCTATTCTCTTCCCTCCGTCTGCCTGCATTTCATCTCCCTATATCTTTCCCTCCTCTCCTCCAGAACTACATATCAGATATATCTCTGAACACTGACAGTTCAGTGGTAAGCAAGATATAAGCTGAGGCTCTGCCCTATAGCTTACATTCTAGTTAGCAAGTTTACCACTTTGCTCCTATTGTGTGTTTGTTTCTACAAGTAATGGGGGAGAATGTTGTGAAAATGCATGTCAGAAAAAACAAGCAGAGTGGTGTGTGTATACAGGTGTATGCACCTGTGTAATAAAAAAATGAGAGAGAGGTACTCAATCAGTATATATATATATGTATATATATATTATATATATTTATACTGTTTTAAAGGAGCCACTTCCAGCAATGCCAGGTGGGGAGAGAGCAGAGTATGCATTGTTGGGAGGCAGGATAAACTGGGCCTTGCTATTCTAGGCATGTACCATTTGAGATATTGGAGAAAAGATTCAATATGGGAAAAGCTGAGAATCTGAGTAGCTGAGAAGTTGCTGGAAGAGAAGCTAGAAAGCTAGAAGAGACAGAGACAAAATTTATATATATATATTTATATATATATATATCACTATCATCCCATTGGTCATCAAATTACTCGGGCGGTTGCCAGTAACCTCTCTATTTCTCCTAGCCCTGAGATTTTTAGCATCCTCTCCTGAATCGTCTTTATCCAACGATTGGAGGCTCTTTCAGGGTCAGGGGAATGAGACCCATTGGTGTTACTGTATTTGGCATATCGAATACGCCACGGGGAGCTTGCCAAGCTCTGCCCATGCAGGCAGGATACTCTCGGTAGTTTGCTGGGCTATCCAAGAGGCATAAATGGGTAAGAAGTATATTTTAATGTCTTAAAAATATATATGTATATATATATTAAAAAAAGAGTCTTATTCCTGAATGAGCCCTGTGAGGCTGCTTTCTGCAGAACATATGGTAGGACATTTGCTTTTAGAAGGACATCAAGTGATTCAATGTGAAAAATGGGAGAGTATCACAGTGGAGAATAAAAGATAAACAGGAAAGTTGTGGCAGTTGTCTAGAAGATTGTTCTCCAAACCTACAGGGCAACAAAACTACAGGGAAATGAGGACTGAATGCCTCTGAAGTCATAAACCAGTAGAGGGAGAGAAAATAAGGGACTTCAAAGCGACTTCACACTCAGGACATTTTGTTCTTATCATTTTAAAATATTGGGAAAAGTAAAAATTACCCATTCTCTTAGGACAAGGGATTAATTGTCCATGGTCCAAGTGATATCTCAGAATGGTTTGCATCTGCAAGGAAAATAAAATGCAACTCCATTGGCTTATACAAATTTGGTTCTATTTTGTTTACAAAGATCGGTTATTGGTTCAGAAACGCTGGAACACATAGCACTTTTGGAGTTTACCTCTTTGTCACAAAGCAGATGCTATGGCTCCATCCTTTCTGCATTTAAAGTAGTAGGAAGAATAAGAAGAAAGGACTTTGCCAGCATTACATGTTCTTACATCAGAACAAGATCTATTTCACAAATGAACTCCGAGGCATCAGCTGCCCTGAGCTCATGAAGAGCTAGGATGGTGAGTATTTGTTTACTGGACTCAGTAGGGGTCGGAAGGAGGTTAAAAATAAAAAAAAGAATAAGAGGACTGGAAATGGTTATTCATCAGCCAATCAACAGTGTTTATCACACACAAGTACATTATAAGCCCCGATTATATTTGAGGAGGAAGGCGAAGCTGAGGAGGCAAGCACATAGCAGAGGTCAGTCACAGTCATGAATTTTATGAAAGGTTTTCTGGGAAACTACATTTAAGAAAATATATATAGTGACTATGATTCCCTCGACAGCACGACTGAGTGATTTGCAATGTACTTGCATTTCATGGCCCTCGTTCCAAGTACTGTCACTTGCTTTCATGTCAGACACTTGAGTTGTTTCAAAATCACCAGGCTGGCCCACTATTAAATTACATACACGTGCACGCACAGACTCTTTAGGAGCCCCCAGAGTCTGGTGAGAAGTGTGCTTGCTCTTCTGATGACTGTGGCATCAACACTATTGATTTGTTTCGATAAATATGCTCTTTGCAAGACTGGAACTCCAGGAAAATTCAAACTATTCTCTGCCCCAGATCTCTTGTCAAATGTCGAGGCTCTAAATATCTTTATCTCTTTCTTTATTTTGGAGTATTTCCCAAGAAATGTTCAGGGGTCCTGGAAGCTACTTCTGCAAATATTCTGCCCACCAGTCAGAGTCCAGTGATTGGACAATGTCAGACACAGTCATACCTGGTGCTGCCAGGATCACATTGGTTCTGCTCAGGGAAAATTGTGGTGTTAGGTAGCAAACTTGGGACCTCTATTCACACGTTATATTGGACCATACCTTCAAGCTATTTCACTGTCCTGAATCTAATTCCATTAGAACAGTTTTACCTATGGTATCGTTTTATTCTCATGAAAACCCTTCAATGCATCTGGCTTTGCTCACTGTTTTATAAAGGGCAACTGATACAAAGATATGGAATATCTTGCTTAAGATCTCCTAGGTAAGTGTGGCAGTCAATAGTCCTTTAAGTTTAGGGTTAAAGTTCAAACATCTAAAGCTCCCGAAGTGTTGGATGTCAAACAAGTTTAAGGTAGAAGCAATGGAAGACCACTGAACAATTAAATAAAGTGTACAGTGTTAACTAAATTAGAGTTTCTTAAAATATGTAAGTTGAATAGTTTTATCAATGTGCTGACAAAATACAAAAAACTTAATTTTCATTAAAAAATACAAATTATTAAATTATTCTTCATCCTTCTGGTGTTAGTAATTTAAGAATTTAGAAAACTATAGGAATGATCTGTCTGCTCTGTGATATCCGAGGCTTCAGCTCAGGAAGGGTTAAATGGCTTTATAACTGGGGAATAAAATCATTTGAAGATTTTGATTCATATCTGACTCCTGGATGCAAATATGCAAGGCTGCATTAATACGAGACTGCTGATTGTAATACATGCCAGGTCTTGGCACATATTTCGACCTTCTCACAACATGGCAGTCCAAGAGCTTTCAATGTTTTATACCGTAGCTTAGAGGTATAAGAGGTTACTGTCCCGTGGACAAGACACAAATTGTCCTTTTATGGTCTAGTTTCAGAGGCCTTTACTTGCCACTATTTCCTGGGTGAAGCAGTCTCAGCTCTACGGAGACCAAGATGAACGGCTTCCTTTTGATGAGAAGGATGTCAGTGCATTTGCAGCCATGCTTTAAAACTAGTGCAGGCCATATATAGTAGTGATTTTTTTCAAAAATAGATACTGAATCATAGAATTGTATTATTTCTTTACACTCTCACACACACACCTTTTTATTTGTTTTGTGACCACAAGTAGTGGAGTTTAGGTTATACTACTCACTCTGTGCTGAGGGATCACTCCTGGAGTTTCTCAAGGCTTACTCCTGGCTCTGTATTCAAGGAGCACTCCTGGGGACTCAAGGCTCATGGGACCATATAATGTTTCAGGGATCAAATTATCAAGTCTGAGTTAGTTGCATTCAAGGCAAGTGGTTTTCCCACTATACTATTGTTTTGGTCCCTTTGCTGTGTTCTGTCTAGCCTCTTCCACTTGTTTCTAGCCTGACATTGTAGTTTTCTGAGATTGCAAACACTGAATTATAATAACAAGTGAAAAGTATTCGCCTCAATGGGGCTCTCTCATTGAAAGAAGAGAATTAAAGGATTATGGGAGAGTTAATGTGTTAAGATGAAATTTTTCTCTTTTTTGATGAGGCCAGATTGGGCTATAGTTGCCAATGTCGTGGATGTCTCCCTTCTTGTTTAGTAATACAGTCCTGCTGGATTTCCACTGAGACAGAACCTTGCATTCAGACAGGCAGCGTGTGAAGAGCCCAACCAGTGTATTGATGAGTACTGATGGCAGGTTCTTCAGGTGTTTAGGTCTGACCTTGTCTGGGCCGGGTGCTATTCGCTTCTTTACTGATGAATTTGTGTGTCAGATTTCAGAAGGGAGAATGTTGGGAACGACATATCCATCCTGTGGAATTTGGTATGGCAGGTGGACATGGCTATCGAAGACATCTGAGTAGAAGTCATGGATAATCTTCTCCATTGCCCTTCTGGAAGATGTGATAGATCCATCAGGACATCAGAGGGCAGTCATCTTGATCTTGTAGTTGGTGAAGGACAGGTGGGCATTGTGAATGCTTTTCCTAGCTTCTGCCACATCTGAAAGCACTGCTGCTCTTCTCTTTTTGAGGTCTTCCTTTATTGCTTCTCTGCACTGTTTTGCTAGCTCAGACATTCGCTTGTGGTTGCCTGAGGTTTGCGCCAAGCCACGTTGGTGAATGAGCTCAAAAGTTTTTGAAGACAGAAATTATTGCCTGATCTGCCTGTTGTCTGCCGTCTACAAGCTGTTCATTCAAGTCATCCTGAATAGGATTGGCCGAACACTAGATGAAGGGCAACCATGGGAGCAAGCCAGGTTTTGAAAATGATTCAGCAAGGTCAACCATATCCACACAATAACCAAGCTATTGAGGATTCTCGGGAGTTGAAGATGCCACTCTGTCTAATGTTCAACGATTTAAAGAATGCCTTTGATTCTGTTGAGACTGAAGCGGTCATTGAAGTCCTAACCAAACAGGGCGTTCAAACTCAATACATCAGAATCCTCCACGAGCTGTATTCTATGAATTCCCTACCAGGATCTCACCATTCTACAAGGAAGTGATCATCAACCTGAAGAGAGGGGTTCGGCAGGGTGATGACATTTCATCGAAACTCTTCAGTGCCATCCTCGAGAATGTCACGTGACAATTGAAATGGGAAGGAATGGGAGTGAAGATAGACGGTTGGCAACTACACCACCTCCACTTCGCTGATGACATCCTTCTAATAACACCAAACATCAGCCAAGCAGCATAAATGCTGGCCGACTTCAACCGTGAATGTGGAAAGGTCAGACTACAAATGAATATCACAAAGACAATGTTTATGGTATGGACGATTCTCAAAAAATTAGAATTTGATATGCCATTTGACCCAGCTATAGCACTCCTGGGAATATATCCCAGAGAGGCAAAAAGGTATAGTCGAAGTGACATCTGCAATTGTTTGTTCATTGCAGCACTCTTTACAATAGCCAGAATCTGGAAAAAACCTGAGTGCACAAGAGCAGATGACTGGTTAAAGAAACTTTGGTACATCTACACAATGGAGTACTATGTAGCTATTAGAAAAGATGAAGTTATGAAATTTACATACAAGTGGTACTACATGGAAAGTATCATGTTAAGCGAAATGAGTCAGAAAGAGCGGGATAGACACAGAAAGATTGCATTCATCTGGGGAACATAAAGCAACAAAAAGGGAGACTAACACCCAGGAATGGCTGAGATTAGTGCCAGGAATTTTGCTCCATGACTTGAAGGCCAGCCACACGTGCTAGGTGAAAAGGAAGCTCAGATAGAGAACAGAGCACCAAATGAAGGGTGTTGTGAGGACCCTCCCAGGGTGGGAGAAGCATGCTAAAAGTAGTCTATAGACCAAACATGATTGCCACTCAAGGCCTCTGTTGCAAAACACAGTACCCAAAAGAAGAGAGAGAGAACAAGGGGGAATACCTCGCCACAGAGGCAGGGTGGGACAGGGGGATGGGGGTGGGGGGATGCTGGGACCCGTGGTGGTGGATGATGGGCACTGGTGGAGGGATGGGTACTTGATCATTGTATAACTGAAACCCAAGCACAAAATTTGTAAGTCTATAACTGTACCTCATGGTGTTTCACTAATAAAAAAAGGGAAAAAAACAAAGACAATGTTTATGAAATGAACTCATTCCTGACATTCCATTCAACTCTCAACGGAATGAACATCTCTGAATGCAGCAGTTATGTGAATTTAGGTCAAGAATTCAACATGATGAATTACCTGGCACCTGAGTTGCGCAAGAAGAAGAGAGCAGCTTAGAACCCCTTCAAGAGTGTCAAAGAAATAGCGAAGAGGATGAAGAACCTCCAGCTCTGGGCACATCTCTTCATTCCCACTGTTCTTCTTGTATTAATATGTGCCTCAGAGACTTGGGCCATACGAAAACAGGATGAGAACACTGTTCGGGTCTCCCAAAGAGGAATCAAAAGAGCTATGCTTGGAGTATCACTGTTCACTCAAGTGAGAGAAAGAATCTGGAGTTGGAGTTCTGATCTCCATCAATGATAAAGAATCAGGGACGTTGTCTCATTTGCCAAGGCATCAAAAATCAGATCGGCTGGACACCTAATGAGATTTGGAGATGACTGCTGGACTAGAGCCATTACTGACTGGATTCCACACAGGACGTCAAAAGATCGCATGACCACCCACCTACGAGATGGTCAAAATTCTTCATAAAGACCCTGAACAATTGGTTTGAGGCTCTTAGTTTTCCTGGAGCAAGCAGATGCCATTGGGCTACACTAGCACATGACAGGGACGAAAGGAGAGGTTACTGGTGCCCACTTGAGCAAATCGATAGTAACGGGATGTCAAGTGATCAAGTGATCAAGTGATGAGGTCAGATTAGATCATTAAACCTATTAAAGAACTGGAAATACAGTAAAGCTCCTTAAGTATGGAACATTAGAGGGTTGGAAAGAGTATAGGAGGGAATTTGAATCCTGGGTTTGAATTCCCAGCACCACATATGGTGCCTTGAGCACTGCCAGGGTTCTCTCCTGAATACTGGGCTATGAGTAAATCCTGAGCACCACCAGGTGTCTCTACTCCCCTGCTCCCCCAAGCCCCCCAAAAGAATAAAACATTAAAAATCAATATTCTGAGATTGACTAATGTTTACAAGTTTAAAGAGTAGGAATAGAACTTAAGGCAAAGAGAAATCATATGAACAAAGAGATGCCATACAAATATACCAAATTCAAATATATCCACAAATACATAGATATGTAAAACATGCATACACATCACAAGCAGATGCACAAATCCTGCATTCATACACAGAAGCTTTGCAGTGATTTTAAGAAGCTACCCAGCATTCAAGATTCAGCAAATAGCTGCACACAATAAAGAGGTACAATTTTTTAGGGTTTTCCTAGACACATGATGAAAAGAGTCATTAGAAAACTGCCTGAATCCAATCAGCCAAAGGCAAGCCTAGGCTGGAATACCATAAATCTTTTTTCTGAAAAACAACTTTTTCTTTTTTCTACTGGAGGAAAAAAAACAAAAACAAACCAGGACAATTGAATTATTCAGAACAAACCTAAGAGTTCCAGGAAGCAAAAGAAAATGGCTGGTCTCTAGGTCTATATTCTCCACATAGAGTTATATAGAGAGATTTATCAATCTACAGGTAAAGAGTGAGAGAGAGGTCTGACCGAAAAGCAGAAAGAAAAGAAAAGAAGAGAAAAGGAAAAGGGAAAACTGTGAAACTGAAAATTGAGGGGGCCAGAGCAATAGTACAGTGGATAGGGCACTTGCCTTGCAGAGCCAAGAGTAAGCCCTGAGCACCACTGGGTGTGGCCCGTAAACAAAACAAAACAAAACAAAATAAAATAAAACAAAACAAATCTGAAAGTGGCTTGCTCTTCAAGTCCGAGTTCTAACAAATCTAAGAAGAGCTGGGAAGAAAGATGACTCAAAACAACTGGAGTTCATGTTTTACACATTGTCCTTGGAAACTCATGGTCTCCCAAGCACAGCTAAGAGAATTCCCCAAGCTGGTGCTAGGTAGGAGTCAATCCCAAGAATCAAAGGGTGAGAACTTCTGCCCCAAACAAAAGCAAACAAAAACAAATGGAAGAAAAAATCCTTAGAAATTCCAACATAATAATGAGATGTCCAGTAGAAATGGTGCCAGGTACCGTTTTAATTAAGAACTTTAAGAAGATTCAGGAAACGTATTAATATAATTAAAAAGTTATGCAAAAAAGTATAAAAGTGCTGAGGACCGTGGCAAAAATGAATTATACAAAAAGAAGGAACAATGTATTATAATAGCCCCAAGAAGACTTCAAATGCAAAAGGAAATAAAGTAGCATAAATAATATTTGAAATTATAATCCAAGAAAATGTGCACTCTGCATCTGCACATTTAAAGAGCCTATTTGGTACCTGAGACAATGACTTTGGAATGTTAAATTCGAAATATACATTTCAGTATAATTATTCAAAGACAAACATCACAAGTTTTTCTGACAAAAATTACTAGAAATTAATGCTAAAAATTAATTACGTGATATTACACTTTGCAAATGCAACACGAAAATCAAGATAAAATATGCCAGGATGCTCCTAAAACTCAGTAAATTTAAATAAAAATGTTGCCTATCTAGTCAGAACTGCTCTGAACTATCAACTTTTTTTTTTAGTAGTGAACACGATCCTTTTTTTTTTATTTTTAAAAAATTTTATTAATGAAACTCCATGAGGTACAGTTGTAGACTTACAAATTTTTGTGCTTGGGTTTCAGTTATACAATGATCGAGTACCCATCTTCCACCAGTGCCCATTCTCCACCACAACTGATCCCAGTATCCCTCCACACCCATCCCCCTATCCCACCCTGCCTCTATGGCAGGGCATTCCCCCTTGTTCTCTCTCTCCTTTTGGGTGCTGTAGTTTGCAAAAGAGGGATTGAGTGGCAATCATGTTCGGTCTATAGACTACTTTCAGCATGCATCTCCTATCCTGGGAGGATGCTTCCAACACTCTTTATTTGGTGCTCCCTTCTCTATCTGAGCTGCCTTTTCCCCTAGCGTGCGCAGCTGGCCTCCAAGCCATGGAGTGAACCTCCTGGTACTTATCTCAGCTATTCTTGGGTGTTAGTCTCCTATTTTGTTACTTTATGTTCCCCAGATGAATGCAATCTTTCTATGTCTGTCCCTCTCTTTCTGACTCATTTTGCTTAGCATAATACTTTCCATGTAGTACCACTGGTATGTAAATTTCACGACTTCATATTTTCTAACAGCTACATAGTACTCCATTGTGTAGATGTTCCGAAGTTTCTTTAACTAGTCATCTGTTGGCGGGCACTCAGGTTTTTTTTTCCAGATTCTAGCTATTGTAAACAGTGCTGCTGTTGAACAAACAAGTGCAGATGTCACTTCGACTATCAACTTTCTATAAAATATTTCAAAATTCAAGTGCTCGAAGGGCTTGGAGCAATAGCACAGCGGTAGGGCATTTGCCTTGCACACGGCTGACCTGATTGACCCGGGTTCAATTCCTTTGCCCCTCTCAGAGAGCCCGGCAAGCTACTGAGAGAATCTCACCCTCACAGCAAAGCTTGGCAAGCTACCCTTGACGTAGTCGATATACCAAATACAATAACAACAAGTCTCACAATGGAGACATTACTGGGCCCACTCGAGCAAATCAATGAGCAACGGGAGGATAGTGACAATGACAGAACTTCTTGAGGAATGTTCTAGAGGAAGGGCTTTTTCACCCAAGAGCTTGCTGGAAATACTTGTGAGAAAGGAATCCTTGTTATCTCCATATTAATATATTTAATTAAAGCACTTGTATCACTTGTCATCCCATTGCTCATTGATTTTCTTTAGCGGGCACTAGTAATGTTTCCATTTGCTAGTGTGTCTGCTCAGCCCAGTGGTGTCTGCTTACTCCAGGAACACGAAGAGCATCAAACCGTTAGTTCAGGGTCTTAATGAAGAAGTCCGACCATCTTGTAGGTTGGCGGCCGGGGGTTCTTTTGACGTCCTGTGGAATCCATTCGGTAATGGCTCTAGACCAGCAGTCGTCTTCAAATTGCTTTACATGTCTGGCCCATCTGATTTTCGACACCTTGTCAATGAGACAGCATCCCTGATCCTTGATTATCGACAGAGTACGGGAACTCCAGATTCCTTCTCTCACTTAAGTGAAGTGTGATACTCCAAGTTTAGCTCTTTTGATTCCTCTTTGGGAGACCTGGATAACGTTCTGATCCTGTTTTCTTAGAACTCTTAGGCATATGCTAGTGTAGGAAGAACAGTGGAGTCGAAAAGATGTGCCTAGAGCTGGAGATTCTTTGTCTTCTTAACAACTTCTTCGACACTCTTGAAGGCATTCCACGCCTCTCTCTTCCTCCTGCACATTCTGGTGCCAAGTTGTTCATCATGTTGAGTTCTGGACTAAGCTACACGTAACTGCTGCATTCGGAGATGTTCGTTCTGTTGAGAGTAAATGGAACATCAGGAACTAGTTTTTTTCTCATGAACATTGTGAGATTTAGCTGCAGTACAACCTTTCCAAGTAGGCCAGCATTCGTAACGCTTGGCTAATGTTTCCTGTTATTAGAACAATGTCATCAGCTAAGTAGAGGTGGTGTACTTGCCAACCGTCTATATTCACTCCCATTCCTTCCTATTCCAGTCATCACATGACATTCTTGAAGGTGGCACTGAAGAATTTCAGTGAAATGGTATCACCCTGCTGAAACCCTCTCTTTAGGTTGATGATCACTTCCTTGTAGAATGGAGAGATCCTGGTGGTGAATCTGTAATACAGCTCATGGAGGATCCTGATGTAATGAGTTTGAACGCCCTGTTTGGTGAGGGCTTCGATGACCGCTTCAGTCTCAACAGAATCAAAGGCCTTCTTAAACGCCATGAATGTTATACAGAGGGGCATCTTGAACTCCCGAGAAACCCCAATGAACTTGGTCACAGTGTGGATATGGTCAATAGTACTAAATTCTTTTTGGAACCTGGCTTGCTCGTGTGGTTGTCCTTTGTCTAGTGTTCTGCAATCCTATTCAGGATGTCTTAGTGAACAGCTTTTAGACAACAGACAACAGGCAGATTGGGCAATAGTTGCCGATGTCGTGGATGTCTTTCTTCTTGTAAAACAGAACAGTCCTTCTGGATTTCCACTGGGATGGAACCTTGCATTCAGACAGGTAGTGTGTGAAGAGTCAAGTCAGTGTAATGAATACTGCTGGCAGATTCTTCTGGTGTTTGGGCTGACCAAATAAATATATAATGTAAATATATTAAAAAATGGACTGGAATGATAGCACAGCGGGTGGGGTATTTTTCTTGCATGTGGCTGGTCTGGGTTTGATTCATTCATCCCTCTCAGAGACCCTGCAAGGTACGGAGAGTGTCCCGCCTGCACGACAGAGCCTGGCAAGCTCCCTGTGGCATATTCGATATGCCAAAAATAGTAACTACAAGTCTCACAATGAAGACGTTACTGGTGCCCTCTCAAGCAAATGAACGAGCAACAGGAGTGGTACAGTGCTATGGTAGAATAAAACTTAAAATTTGAAGTGACAATAAAAGATTAAGTTGAAATGCTACTTATTGTGATAAAGCTGAATTATATAATTAAAATGGGTGAAAGGAAGCAGACAACAGGGTAGTAGAATAAGTTTATTGTCTAAGAAGTAGTTCAGAGGTAAAGAGTAGCATAAAACATGACAATAGAGAGTCAAAATTAAAGGAGAACACATGGAACTAAGGGCATAAAAAGATGTAAACATATGACACTTTAAAAAATCTTAAATTTGTTTCACAAAACAGACATAACTATACTTTTTTATACATCCCAAAATTAAAGTGATTTGAAATGCTTACAAAAGGCAGCTGGAATTTTTAAAAAGTATATGCACTCGGGAATCAGAAAGTAGAATTTAACAAACAAACAAGCCAACAGGTAAATTAAAAGGGCAGTTTAAGAATTGCAATTCACAGTAATAAGGTTTTGATTTCTATAGACTAAAGTTTCTCAGACCAAAAAAAAAAAATGGAGCCAGATAAAAATTCAAACCTAGAAAAATATATAGGAAATAACTTTTGTTTTTCTATTTTGCTTTTGGGGCCACACCAAACATTATTCTAGGTTTACTCCTGGTGGGATTCAGGGACCATATGCTGATTGAACCTGAGTTGGCCTCATGTGTGGCAAGTTCCCTACCTGCTGTACTATCTCTCTGATCCTAGGAAATAGCTATTAAATTTATTTTAAAAACCGTTGAGAGATGTATGTCTACTGCCAGGTTCTTTGAAAAGCAAAAAAGTTGAAACATGCTAAATATTCAACTAAAAGATTTATTCAGTCTCATTGTACATCTATTTAGGAAGAATCTATAAAGTCATTAAAAGGAAATTAGAGACATAAATTACATAAAAATGTTGTGCTATCTTACATCTTTTTGTTTCCTTTATCTGATAATTCTGAGAAAATCATGTGAATTTTTCCACTGATTATTTGCATATGTTATGTTGGTTGCTGTAGTTTACGTATATAAAAATATATATTGATTATTTGATGTATTCTTCTACCTAAAGCTTATATTTCTATAAGTAATTTTTGTATTAAATTATGTTTGTATTAAATTCGGAGAGCCCGGCAAGCTACCGAGAGTATTCGATATGCCAGACACAGTAACAACAAAGTCTCCAATGGAGACGTTACTGGGCCCGCTCGAGCAAATCGACGATCAACGGGAGGGCCTTTACCTTTACCTTATATGTATATAAATTATATGTAATTCTGTAGTAAGGCAGTTGCCTTGCATGTGTGAGGCCCTGGTTTTTGTCCCTGACATGGAAGGAAGAAAAGAAGGAAGAAAATCATGAGGGAAATAAGGAAGGAAGGAAGGAAGGAAGGAAGGAAGGAAGGAAGGAAGGAAGGAAGGAAGGGAGGGAGGGAGGGAGGGAGGGAAGGAAGGAGGGAGGGAAGGAGGGAGGGAGGTGAGGGGAGAGAGAGGGAGGAGGGGGAAAGAGAGGAGGGAAGAAAGGAAGGAAGAAAAAAGGAAGGAAGGAAAGAAGGAAGGAAGCAAGGAAGGATGAGGAAAAAATTATATGTTGCTGATGTTAGCAAAGACACATTACTTTAATTTTTATAACATTTTCCTGAGTTACCTTCTTTCCCTAGATAGAATATTTGATTTTTGCATATCATTTTATAAAAATCTAAATTGAAAACTAAAGTCACAAACTTATAATTGAGTAAGGTTTATTTTCCCTTGTGAGATGTTCACTCCTTTTTAAATAAGTGTACTTTATCATCTTTGCTTATCTTGACTCCTTTACTTATATTCTTAAATTCACCATCTTATGCCTTTCCTTTTGGAGGCCTCCCCAGAGACCAGCTACTGGGTAGTTTGGCCTGACACTGCAGGCCTGATGATAAGGTGCACTTGGACCAGCATGGCAAAATCACGGTTTTGTCATGCTGGGGGCTTCGGGATGGGGCAGTGTTGGGGAGGGGAGCATGTGAAGTTGGAATCAATGTATAAGGGTCTCACTAGTGCTTCAAATTCTACTACTTCCCTGACTGGGCTCATGCTTTGCCAATTCCCATTTCTTTTCCTATCACACTGCAAACAAGACAAAGCAAATTCTGACTATATCAAAAGAAGTGAAATCAAGAACCAACTAGTTGGGATGAGAAAATAAAATAAATTGCAAAGAGATGACAGCACAATGAACAAAAATGCTCTTAAAAATGAGATCAACAAGATAGACAAATTTTTGTCTACACAATAAGGAATATGGGCATATATACATACTAATAGCAACCGAAAGGGAGGATGAATTCGAGATATTCTGGCAATGAAGACTTTAAAATGTGATGAATAATTATGGTAATAATTTTGAAAGATGTAGATAAAATGAATAACAGCTAGGCAATTATAGATGGCCATGATTGTCTTAAGAAAACTTAAAGACCCGAATACATCAGTAACTATCAAAGTTAGAATCAATTTTAATAGCATGCCTTTCCCCAACAACAGCAAAATAGCTTTATAGAAATCTGCTGTCTTTCAAGAAACATGTATCTTATAAACTGTTTTTTAAAGAGGAAAAAATATCCTGTTCATCTTTTTATGTTGAAATAATTTGGTTGATATCATAAAACAAGGGTAGAGTAAAAATATAAAATTGTTTTGAATACAGGGCGATAACTCAGGAGGTAAAGCAATACCAAGCATCTATTATAAAGTAAGTTTTATTCCAGGCAAGAAATGACACTCTCAACATGCCCACAGGTGGCCCCTATAAAAAAAAAAAACAAATGAATAAAATTGGGACCTGAGTACAGGAGACAAGACACTTGTTTTACATGTGACTAACCCTAATTTGAATTTCTGGTGCCTCGTGCAGTTGCCCAAGCACAACTGGGGGTCACTCTGGAACACAGAAGTGATCTGAACTCCTGAAAAAAAAACGCAAATGATTAAAATTATAGACCAGTTTCATCTCTAAACATAGGTAGAAAAATTGCATTACTGGCAATTAAGAATATATACTGTATTTACAGAAAATACAGTAAATATATATTGAAAATATATATCTGATATGTATGGTTGACATATTTATTTATAAAATCAAAAGCAAGTACAGCTCATTATGAAAAAAATATTCAAACACATTTCTGTGGAATATACCAAGTACAAAATAATTCTATGCAAGCATTACTTAGATAATATATACTTTTATATGTACAATATATTTATATAATATATAATGTTAAATTAATAAAAATTAAGTATTAAATATATAAAGAAATTTTGTCTATATTTAAATGTATAGCAAGGCTTATAACATTTCAAAAAATCTATTTATGTAACTATGAGATTAAAAGAGAAAGAGAAAGAAAGATAGTTGGTTTAATGAGCAGCTAAACAAAGCATCCTGATTGTGTACTATCAAAGTTGGGAGTAAGGGAAACAAGGGGGTTCAATTGTACCTGGACTATATTATGCCCTTAAAGAAGACTTAGGAACTGAGAGATAGTACAGCAGAGAGAGAGCTTTTGCCTTGAACATAGTTGATCTAGTTTGATCCCAAGCAGAGACCCACCTGGAGTGATTCCTGAGAGTCAGAAGTAAGCCCTGAACACTGCTGGGTACATTCTCCCCTTTACACAAAAACATATAAAGCAAAATTAACAGCATGTCAAGGTGCTAAATCTGTAGAGTAGGTATATCAATGATTTTTAACATATTATTCTTTCTACTTATTTGAATATTTAGTTTTCACAATAACAAAAATATGCAAAAAGTGGATTGAAAAACTTTACTCTCTTATCTTTTTGTGTTAAAAATAATTTAATTACTTTGTGTTGAAGCATATCTGGAGTTCGGTTATACCAAGAACTAAACACCTTTTATAACAGACACTTATTTCTCTAAGTCAGAAATCTCTCCCAGATCAAAGAGATGACAGTTTATTTTTTTCCCCCTGATGCTCTCCTCCTAGCTTGTAAATGTCTATATTCTCTTGTATTTTCATATAGTTTTCCTTTTGTGTGTCAATATTCTAATTTCTTCTTCAAAAACTCAATCCAATCATATTTAGGGCTCCCCTGATCACCTCATTTAACTAAAATCACCGTTTTTGTTTGTTTTAGGATTACCCTCAGCAGCATTCAGGTGTTATTCTTGGTTCTGTGCTCAGGGATCACTCCTGGCATGGCTTGAGGGAACCATTAAGGTGTGGGAGAGATCGAACCAGGGCAGCTGTGTACAAGAAGGCAAGTGCCCCCCTATGCATTGCACTTTCTTTTCAGCTCTCCACCCTTTTTTTCAATGGGCCCTACTTTTAAATAGAGATTGGGAGTGGCACAATTTGACCCATAATAGTGTGTGTATTCACTTAATATTTTCTATAGTCTTATCTTCTCCTCCCTGAATCGGGGTCTCAACCCTAGTGTAAATTCTGAACAATTTTGTTCTGTAAGAACAATTTCTTTTTCTTTTGTTTCTTGTTCCACGCCTGATGATGCTCAGGGACTACACTTGGCTCTGCAATCAGGGATCACTTCTGGCAGGACTGGGAGATTAGTATATGTGATGTCAGGAATCAAACTCAGGTTGACTGCATGCAAGGAAAATGCCCTCTGTACTATAATTTCAACCCCAAGAACAAAGTCTTTCTCCTAAGAAACCAAATTTTAAAACTGCAGGAACATCGCTTTGAGCATCATATATTTTCCCGTATCAGAGCTACCTCCCAACATCTCTGTTCCACAAGCACATATGTCAGAAGACTTTTACAATCTTCCTTTGTAACTTTGACACCCTAACTGCCAGGTCACCTTGGTGTCTGCCCATCGAGTGCTGCCAACCCGAGGTGCTCGCTGCTTGCCATGCCCTCTTCAGCAGGAAAGAAGAGGCTTCTCCTCAAAAATAAATTGATAAAATTACTTAAGAAACTTCAGACTGAGTCCCACATAAAAACTTCCTGTGTACAATGAAGAAAGAAATGGAACATATTTTTCATATTAATACTCTATTTTTTGTGATGTGGGTCTTCTTATAAAAGTTGTTTGTAAGCAAGTAATCGTTGGTATGTAAGGAATGGAAATCTAAAGTTATGAAAAAGAACAATTTTTTGAAGTGTCAGATTTAAAATGATGCAATAATTACACCAAAAATGTATCAAGCTCCAAGCTTTCCTTTTCCATCTTCAACTCAGTGTTTTGTTTCGCATTCATCCACATCCTCTCTCCCAAAAGTAAGTTCTTGTCATGTTACTTGACATCATACAGACTCATTCAGAGAATGAAGCTTCTATTAGAAACTCACATTATATCTAAAACAGTGTTTTGAAAACTAGGACTGCTGGCTGGAGAGATAGTACAACGGAAAAGGTACTTGCCTTCCACAAGGCTGACACAGAATTGATCCTAGTGCCCTAGGTGGTCCTGAGTCTATTATGAGTGACCCCTGAGCTAAAGTCAGGAGTAAGCCCTGATTTTCACTGGGTGAATCCCCTCAAACAAAAGAAAATTTAAAATAAATAAATAAATAAATAACCTGGAGCTCTGTCCTTACTGTCTGTATTTAAACCCAAATGGATAAAGCTGAGGTAAAGTCATGTCTGACAAGAAGGAGTATTGTATAGATGTAGAGAAAACTCGGGTCATATTATGATCTTTGATACTGAAAGATATCAACTGTATGTACAACACTAGACCAAAAAAATCCCATTCTTTATGAAGAAATGGTATGGGGGTGGGGGATTAAGACTAGAAATTCTCAATGTCATCTGTTGAAAATCTACCATATCAACCATTATTTTCTGAGTACAGGCAGGATTCAAGTTCCTCCATGTGATTCTTGGGGTATGTTTAATGACCTGAAGAAGATTGAGAAATATATAATATGTATTCATGCAGTCACCCTCAGCTGTCTGCCAGGATTATTAAGCACCCAGAACTGTAAACTCCTACTTGTTTCTTTAAAAATTGTTAAAGCAGAAATGCCAGAATATCAATAGCAGAGTAATATCAAAATCATATATTATTCCTTCCAAGAGGCTAGAAAAAGGCAACCTGCGTTCCCCAATGAGACCAAGACTAATCATGGAGCTAGTACCAAGCCTGTAGAGATTTCCCTGAGGAGCTCATCATTTCATCAGATGTCCCAGCTTCTCTCAGTCTTCCTGCGTACTCTAGGGCAGATTTCCTTTCTCCATAAGTACCACTGTTCTAAGGAAAGAACTTTCTAGCAATATCTGTCTGTTGAGGATAGTCTAGCCTAATTCAGCACATTGAGAAAACAGAAATACAGAGACTCCCTACTTCCCCTCCAACCCACCTTACCACACATTTGTGGACAATAATGGAATCATTTTAGCATGTAGATTTGCTAGTGGTAATTCTTGATTTGAATGCTTAGGCTAAAAAATAAAATGACAGGTTACTGGATTCTTCTTCACGTTACTTACCTGTGTAAGCTCAAAAAGACAGCAGGAGTTCTATCTCTCCCACCGCCTGCTTTCGGTAGTCTCACGCCGGTTCCCCTACCCTGGGGAGTTGGATGGCGATTGGCAGGCGAAGGAAGGAAACAAGGGCCAGGCTGATTGGTGTCAGTTGCAGTTTATTTCATTCCTGTCTTCATTCTCCTCTGATTCTCCTCCTGCTTCTTCCTCCCCCATGCTACTTCATTCTCCTCCTCGATCCCCCTTCATTCTCCTTCTGGCTCTGGAATCTGGATCTGGATCCCCTTTCTCCGTCTCCTTCTGGAGTCTGGTTTCTGGTCTCCTTTCTCTTTCTCCCTCTGGAGTTTGGATTCTGATCCCCCAGCCCACTCTTACAGTCTCCTTATATCCCCCAGCATGAGGGGTTGGAGTAACAATTACACATAGGTGTGGTCACAATCAATAGGGGTAGAGTTCCTTCCCTCGGGCAAAGCCACTTCCAGGACAGATTCTCATTATTAGATTGACCCATGCTAGAGCAGAATCCCCTGGATGTGTTTCTCCTCTCCTTGTCCAACAAACATATTAGCATACATAATATAAATCATTTTTTATGGATACAGTAAGAAAACCTTAAGTTTATGGAACTGCTCTCTTAGGGCCATCTCGATCTCAGACGACAGTGCTCAGGCCAGATAGTCTTTCCTATCCCTAGCAGGATCCTAGTCTTGCCGTTTCTTTTGAATCATGACAACATTTGTCTATGATCAAACTCTTAACGTATAGTTAAGAATCGTGGCGCTTTGGCCTGGCCCATTTCGATGCCAGGGTAGCTCATAGTTTGCCCTGGGTCCATTCAGTCCCTCGTCGGGACCCTGCTTTTGGGGTGTTAGGAACTAAGGGAACTGAGGCTTAAGTCGAGAAAGCAGATGCCCGGGAGTGAATAATATTCAAAGCCAATTAAATCCTAAGTTCCAAAAGCATAATATTAACTGTCTTCCTGTATCTATACAAAAAAGGACATTGCAATAAAGTAAACTATTCAAAAGACATAAGGAAAAGAGAAAGGCAATATTAACTTACAATACAATTTTAGTATCCTAGAACGATCTGACCTTACAAATTAACAGATTCTGATTAGGGGAAAAGCGAATTAACTGGTTGGGGTGGAGAGCATAGAAGTAGTTACAGATAAAGAAAGGAATGGAAGTGACTAGGGGGCAATGTGATGGGTGTTACTCAATGAACCTAAGGTCCCTGTACAAAAGGGAAAGGACAAACCAATGTTAAACCTAAAATATTTGGAGCTGTATTCTAACACTTACCCTCTTTTTTCATCCCTCCATATAGCCATGACAGGCTTTGAAAGAGAGTGTACTTTCATTGTACATTAGTAAACACAAATGAACATAAGCATACACATGGACACCCATTAGAAGGAAGGTGGTCAATAGTCAGTTGTTTATCTTTTGAAATCCTAGCTTTGCTGGATCAAGATCCATAGCTTTTAAAACCAGGACAGATGGTGAGCATTTTCATTGCTGCTTTTCTCTGATAGAGGGATAATTTGGGAAGAATTAACCTGGGCCCACAAAACAAAGTAGTTCTGCACTCAGTACAACAGTTAAGATGTGGAATCAACCTTGGTGTTCAATAACAGGTGAATAGATTGTGAAGACGTGATACATATGCACAATGCAATTTGCTGCAACCTGGTTGGAACTGGAAGATACCATTTGAGTGATGTGAGCCACAGAAGCAAGACAATAAGAGAATAATCTTACTTAGATCATCCTGTATATAGAATACTGGATGAGCATTTTGGTATATGAGAATATTTTTATATAGAATATTGGATAAATAAATGTAGTAAAAGACCACCCTTGATCCGAGTACTTAGAGAGGATAAGATGAGCAGAGAATGGAAGAAATCAAGGGGGAAGACGAGAACTGGAAGTAATGGGTGAGCAGGCATCAGGGCTTCAGTTATACTGGTGATAGGGTGAGTGGTATAACCATATATCCAAAACACAGACTCAATAAACTGAAAACATAATATATAAGTTGCAACCACAGAAGATTTGACATTACTAGGTTGACAGGCAGAGATGGGGTTTGGGTTTGGGTGGAAAGGGAATAAGGGAACACTGGTGGAGGGAAGTTGACTCTGTTGGTGGAATGGTGTTGAAATATTATATGCCTAAAACCCAATTATAAATAATTTTTAAAATTGAAATTCTTCCAAAAATATATGCTCTAATTAAAAAAATAGATTTGCTAATTTTGAGCAGGTCCTGCATGAATATATCTATCCAACATTGAACATTGGTGCAATTAAGCCTCCTCAAGGTAACAAACATCAAGCATACTAGGATGGAATATACTAAAAAAATCACAACAGCACTTTGGCCACCAGACACCCAGTGCCCCCTCTAATCACTGGCTGATTGAGACCGCAGGCAGTTAGATTGAAGGAGAATGGACCCCATGGAGAGCAAAATACTGGAGTCCTTTGGGGATGGGTAGAACTCTTCTGGGATATATGTTATAGTGGGTAGATACTTGCCTTGCATGCCATAAACTGAGCACCCCATATGGTCTCAGGGTACTGCCCAGAGTGATCCCCAAGTGCAGAGCCAAGAGAAAGCCCTAAGCACTGTTGGGAGTGGACTCAAAACTAATTAAACAAATCCTCGTGGTTGTGAATCAGGGTTATCTTGGTCCTGTTAGCAAAAACATAAAATTAAAAAAATTAAAAATTAAAAACATAAAATTAACAAACAAACGACCCCTCTCTCCATTCTATACAAACCCCAAAGTTAAATATTCACTGGAATGCCACTGAACTGACCAGGCCAGAGGTTTAAATAATCTTTTTATCCTTTCTTCCCTCAGGTTATATTGCACTCACTCAGCCCACACCTCTGAGAGAGCCAACATGGCGACAAGGTGCTCTTAGAATCTTGCTGACAATGTATAGAAATGAAGAGATTGTCAGCCAAGACTTCTGTGAAGGTTGTAGAGACAGAAGAGGGCAATTGTGCTCTGAAGTACAGTTGTCACTCTGTGTTAATAACTGCGGCCGACCTTTTCCTGACAAAGGCTCATTGCTGGGCTCCACACTGAACAGCCCGAATGATTTAAAATTTAAACCCTGACAACAGGGGACAGTTCATTTGAGTGAGCAAAGCACTGCACTTTGTTTTCTTCTAAAGCCTTTGCCTGTCACAGAACCTCTGTGGAAGGAAAAAACAAGGGTGAAAAATAATGCCACGGCCACTCCCTCGAGCATGCTATGGTTGGTAACTAAAGAGGTTCACCCTTAAAACTACAATTCAAGTCCTTTTAAAAACCCAGAGCTGCTCAGTCCCGTACCTTAGCTTTGAAGAAGAGGGCTGTTCTGCAGATGGAGTGCATCTTACTGTCTGTGTGCCTTACTTCGATGTTATGTGGCATCTATTCTTATCCACAGCAACTCAGCTTTACTAATGGATCTGATTCAGTTTTATTCAATCTTTAAAATGATATTCAATTCTTTAAGCTAATTGAATAATGTACATTTTAAACCAAAAATATATTTAATTTTATTGTATAATGTTGGGATGGAGCGATAGCACAGCGGGTAGGGCGTTTGCCTTGCATGCAGCATGGATGCCTTTGGGTTACACTATTACACGACAGGGATGAATGGAGACATTACTGGTTCCCGCTCCAGCAAATCAATGAGTAACAGGATGTCAAGTGATCAAGTGGTTTTTCCATAGAGGTGATTATCACTGCTCTGTAGCACTGTCCTCTCATTGTTCATCAGTTTGCTCAAGCGGACCTAGTAACATCTTCATTGTGAGACTTTTTGTTAGTGTGTTTGGCATATTGAATACGTCACGGATATCAAAGGCAGTAAAAGTTATGTCATTCTCAATTATGCAGGGCATGCTAGAACACAAGAGTTCTATTGCCTTACTCCATGCTAAACTTTACAAAAAATTGAAAGAGTAAATGATTTTTTTTTCAGGGTCACAGAATTCAAGAGTAAATATGTCTTTTGGCCATTTGGATTTCTTCTTTGAGAAATTTTCTTTTCATTTCATCATTTCATTTTTTTTATGAGATTGGGTGTTTTCTTCTTGCAGAGTTCTACCAGTGCCTTGTATATCTTTGATATTAACCCCTTATTGGAGGGGTATAGGGTGAATATCCTTTTCCATTCTGTAGACTACCTTTGTATTCTAGTCACTGTTTCTTTTAAGGTACAGAAACTTCTTAGTTTAAGATAGTCCCATTTATTTATCTCTGTTTCCAAAGTTTGGGCAATGGTGTTTCGTCCTTGAAGATACCTTTAGCTTTAATGTCATGGAGGGTTTTGCTGACCTTTTCTTCAATGTATCTTATGGATTCTGGTCTAATATTGAGTTCTTTCATCCATTTTGACCTAACTTTTGTGCATGATGTTAGGTAGAGGTCTGAGTCCATTTTTTTGCATGTAGCTGTCCAGTTTTGCCAGCACCATTTGTTAAAGAGACTATCTTTGCTCCACTTCGCATCTCTTGCTCCCTTATCAAAGATTATTTGCTCATATATTTGAGGTATGTGTCAGATGTTCAACCCTATTCCACTGATCTGAATTCAAGAGTAAATAAACTTCAATAAGTACCCTGCCTTCCACCATTGACTGTGCACCTTTGTTTGGTGGCTGTTATTCTAATTTTATTCAAAGAAAAAGAACGAAAGTAAAATAAAATGAAGTTAAAACTCTTTTTCCTGTGTACATATTTTTTTTTTGCTTTTGGGGAATCCTGACCCTATTCTCTTTTGGTTCAGGACTCCTGGAATAATTAGAACTATCAGTCACAGACTAGTTTTGTTCACTAAAGGGCTTTGCTTATCTCACATATAAAATGAAAGGGAGGGACCAAGTAACCTCAAAGGTCCCTTCTGGATCTTACAATCTATGATTCTCTGATTCCAAATGAAAATTGCCATCCTCAAAGACTGTAAATTTCAACTCCTTTCATAAGCTCTAAAGAGGAAGAAAAGGAAAGAAGAATTTATCACATGCTTGTGCAAATTTAAGAAATCGAGAACAAAGATGCTACCCTTGTGAATTCCTGGGTGATATGCATGACTTGAAAAAAGAAGAAAAGTATTTCATGTAATACCATAGGGCACCCTTAGCTCAGCCTTTCTTCCTGAAATAAAAATACAACTGAGTTGTTCAAGTTAGTTGGTTGATATATCACCCCGTTCCCCCTCATCTTTCTCGTATGATTCAACAAACATTAGAGAGAAATTTTTCTGCTTAAATTCCTTCCTGCAACAGAAGTAAATATCTTACTTTTATAAAATACATTTCTTAAAGATAAAATACAGTTCTACAATGCTGTTTCAGATAGATTTGCCATAAGTCAGATACTCTGTTCAAATAATGGACTATGAACATAATCCATCTTAGGGAGTGAGGAACTACAGAACTTGGTCTTATTAAGGTGCTCTGTTATGAGGCCCAGTCACTGATACAATGAATTGTTTTTCAACCAGGCTGTGGCTGCCACCATAAGTCTTCAGCTTGAATGAAAAGGCAATTAAGAAAGGAAGTTGGAACAAGGAACTCAAACTAAATACTCTTCTTTTTCCAGTGCTAACATAATTAAAATGGTGTTTAACCACCAGGTGGCTAAAACTAAATAAAAATGTGCAATTAAGGACACCAGTGAGACCAACTATACCTCAAAAAACTCCTACTACAGCCAATTGATTTTTAGTTTGCTTTACTGCTAAAACTTCTTCTGAGCTTTATTTGATTATTATGTGGGTAATGAAATTCCCTATTTCAGAGTCCAGAATTATTTTGAGCTGGTTGATTCAGAAGAAAATGCTACTTTTCATAGGGAAATTAGGCTGAGACTGTTTAAAAACCAATATGCAAACTTATTTTCTTATGATAGATGATTAATAAATAATGAAGATTGCTAGGCCAGAGAGATAGTACAGTGGTTAGGACACTTGCCTTGCATGCAGCCAAACCAGGAACTCAATCTCTGATATTTCATATAGCTCCTTTAACATGTCTGGAGTGACTCCCAAACTCAGAGTCAAGAGTAACCCTTGAGCATTGCAAATTGTGGCCCCCAAACAAAAAGCAAATAACCCCACCCTCTGTAATCCAAAATTCAAAATTACAAACACAAAACCCTGTACTTAATGAAGTATTGTGTTAGCAGTCTACTGCTGTGTAGCCAGAAGCAACAAACAAAGTGATGAATTGAATTTTAGAAATAAACCTATATTTGTTATTTTCAAAAGAAAGGAAAAAAGGTAATAGTACTTAGATAAATATAAGTCACATCACTACTTTTAGCAATAACGATGGTTAGAACTATGAACATTTATAGTAGATAATTTAGGAATAGATTAACTACTCAGGTTTTCCAGCCTTATTTATGGTTCATGCTGAGTCTCAGAAAATACCGAAATTACTTAACTTAATCTTGTTCTTCATCAATAAGTAATACTTAAGAGCAGACAGATCTATTCCATTGAAATGAAAACTGCATGAGGGCAAGAATCTTCTCTTGACTAGAATAAATCATGAACATAATTGAACCTCAAAAATTACTGACTAGGGGCTGGAGAGATAGCACAGCAGGTAGAACGTTTGCCTTGCATGCAGCCATCCTGGGTTCGATCCCTGGCATCCCATATGGTCCCCCAAACACTGCCAGGAGTAATTCCTGAGTGCAGAACCAGGAATAACCCCTGAGTAATGCTGGGTGTGACCCAAAAAGCAAAAAAATAAATTACTGACTAAAAAAGATTGAATGAGAATTTCTAGCACAAATGTTGATATGAGTGAACCATATGTCACACATAAATTAGATTCTAAAATCAATTTGTAAAGAGAGGTATCCTCCCAGGATGGGAGAAGCATGCTGAAAGTAGACTATAGACCAAACATGATTGCCACTCAATGCCTCTCTTGCAAACCACAGCACCCAAAAGGAGAGAGAGAGAACAAAAGGGAATGCCCTGCCACAGAGGAAGGGTGGGATGGGGGGATGGGGGGTGGGAGGGATACTGGGACCCGTGGTGGTGGAAAATGGGCACTGGTGGAGGGATGGGTCATTGTATAACTGAAACCCAAGCACAAAAATTTGTAAGTCTACAACTGTACCTCATGGGGTTTCACTAATAAAAAAAAGAAAGAAAATAAAATAAAGTATAAGAATTATGAAAAAAATAGCCATACAATGAACATACCGGGGGAGGGGGGTGTTTATTTTGCTACATGGAACAATTACATTTTAGATCATTTCTCTATATAATAACTCTAATGGGCTTTTTTTTTCTTTTTGTGGAGGGTAGGTGGGAGGTTTGGGCCAATCCTAGCAGTGCTCAAAGACTATTTCTCACTCTATGCTCAGGAGTGACCTCTGCCAGTGTTCAAAGTGAATATATGAGGTGCAGGACTGGGATCGGCTGCTTACAAGGCAAGCACCCTTACCTCTTGTGCATTTTTCCAGCTCCAAGACTTTTTTCCTCTACAGTTTCTCCAAGCACTATAAAAATGATTTCTTTTCATTTTGTGGCCATAAAAACGTGTCATTAAACATTTCATGATAGACATCAGAAACCAAGAAAGATTGAGCATGAGTATATTCATTTGTCTTATTTTGTTGTCCTTCAAGAATATGTACTAATCTATGCTGCCTTTTTGGAGCTCAAAGGACTGCTATGAGAATTCAAAGTACCATTGGACCTAGTGTGCCTACCTCTTGAATATTACCATAGGAAAATAAACAGGGCTATACAGAGACAGATATTACAGCGTTGTTTATAATACTAAATTCACAGCCTAAAAATTTATAATAGAGAACGGTTAAATAATTACCATGTCTATATGTAATTAGACACTTTACTATTTTTTAAGTTCCACTTCTTGGTAATAAAATGCCACCAAACCAATTTTATCAGTGGGAGGATAACGTTAGAGAGTAACTTAATGTTTCTTGCAATCACTATGTCAGAAAGTTGATTTGTTAATTTAGTCCAACTCTAATGTGAGAGTGTCCTCTATATCTGCTCTAAAAGCTCTTCTGAAATGCTTACTACCTCCAATAGATGCTGTGATGGAAAGAATTAAGGTGTTTAAAAGATAACTTAGTCATTGTCAAATGTAGATGGAAAAGAGAATTAAGTCACAGATGAGACTAAGGTTGCTAATTAGTTAATTTTAAAAAATTGGGTTGATTTTTGGCCCATACTTTGTTATACTTAGGGTTTACTCCTGGCTCTGCATTCAGGTATCATTCCTGGCAGGGCCAGGGGACCGTATGGGATACAGAGATCAAAACTGTTTGGCAGCCTGCAAGGCAAGCACCCTACCTGCTGTATTATTGCTTTGGCCCCTAAATCAGCTAATTTTAAGATGAGGAGATTTCCTGGGATTACCTGGATGGACCCATAGATATGACAATAGCTTTTCCAAGTTAAATGGAAGAATAATCACTGACATATAATATTTCTGATTTTAAAGATGAAGAAAATGGTTGTAAGCCAAGGAATGCAGGCACCCTATAGAAGCTTTATTTCTATCTATCCCGCTGACACTATGATTTTAGCCTAGTCAGAGCCATTTTGGGCACTTCTGACATCCAGAATTCAAAGATAGACAATTTACATGGTTAAGTCACCAAAGCTTATGATTCATAGTTAATGTCAACATAGGAAACTAATATGGTTGGAAAACTTGGATTATTTCCTCAAACACTACAACTTTTCAGTGTTGCAAGGCAAAGTGAAGGAATGGTAAAATATGCTTTCACTTTGGATTTGGATAAACTTTAAAGACAGGGATTGGAGCGATAGCACAGCAGGTTGGGCATTTGCCTTGCATGCGGTCGACCCGGGTTCGGTTCCCAGCATCCCATATGGTTCCCCTGAGCACTGCCATGGGGGGTAATTCCT
Source organism: Sorex fumeus (assembly GCF_029834395.1). Taxonomy (NCBI): domain Eukaryota; kingdom Metazoa; phylum Chordata; class Mammalia; order Eulipotyphla; family Soricidae; genus Sorex; species Sorex fumeus. The sequence continues at coordinate 11,830,568 of NW_026606077.1, read as the reverse complement.
CAGTGCAGAGCCAGAAGTAGTCCATGTGCATCGCTGTGTGTGTTCCAAAAAGCAAAATAAACCAACAACTTTAAAGAGTCTTCAGAATTATATACTTCTATTAGAAGTATTAAACCACAAATCTCAACATGATAACACATTTAAATTCAGTGAAATTATATTATACAATGATCTTATTAGTATATTATTTTGCAATTATATATGTTGCTTTGGCAGTTTGTGTTACCTCTAATTGTAAGAGTATATAGTCTCTTGATTTTTCTTCTGGCTTAAAATTCTTAGAAAATGATTGATTTTACTTAATGTGGTATATAGAATAATTGGATGAGGGAATGCAATATATTAAAGGAGGTAGGAGGAAAAGGACAGAGAAAGGAAAGAAATTGAAGTGGCAGATGGGAAAAAACAGGGTGCAGGGGACTTGGTTCCATCAGTTGTATAGAGAAATGGTATAACAACATATCCAAACTACAGAGAGAGCAGCACTGAAATCATGGGCATAACTTCACCATCCAAACTAAAATATGTCTGTTAAGGTGGCAGGCTGGAGGGTTGGAGAGAACCTGGCAACACAGAGGGAGGTAAATTGACTAATGGTGAGGTTGGTGCTGGCCATCATGTGCCTAAAACCTAACTATGAATGATTTTATAAAACACTGTGGGTTTACTAAAACAAATTAAACAGCAAGAACCAAAGGCATCCCAGAATGTTTTTTGAGTGCAATCTTAGAGCTTGGAGAATTCATAAACCAAGTAAACCTTCTGACATAACTATAAAATGTGGTATAAACCCTTGAAAAAAATGGCCATCTTGAAAGGGTAACAGCACTTTTATGAGAATTCCAACCGCACCATGGCAACATCAACCCGTCAAAGCAAATGAAGGGTAGTAAAAGTAAAATTAAACATGATGAAGGGGACACCAGCTTGCTAACAGCTTTCCAAGCAGTAAAGCTTTCAAATGTTATCTCTTCATTGGTCTGTCCAATCACCATGCCTGCTACCAAGCTTTATCATATTATGTATCTTTCTCATCACTGCAGCCTGCCAAGGGTTTGATGGACTTGTTTGTATATTCACAAAGGAAGGAAAGAGACCCCTGCCCCCATCCCCACTTGCACACTACTCTTGTACCCTCAAGCTTCTTCTGTAATTCTTCTCTCCCACTGTCCTTCTTGTCCTTGTTCTAGTGTCCAACATGAGTCTTTCTAGCAAAACAAAGGTTTCTGCACAGCTCTGAGCTTTGGAGACTAAATATAGATCAAAGTTCCATCATCCCCTCAGATATCCAAAAGACAAATTCCTATGTGCCTTGGACTTTGTTCTCTCCCTTTGCTTTTAAAAATTAGTATCCTTCTTTCCTCAGGATTGTTATTCCTCCTCCCAACTAATCCCTCTTCCCTACACTTTCCCGAACCTCCTGCAGGGAAAATTGTGTGAAGGTATTTTCATGTGTTAACTAACAGACTAGCTAATCCTCTGGTTTGAATACCTTTGCTCTATTTGCAGGGACCAAGAAATTGCCAGGTTACATTTATTCCCTGACCTATTGAAGCACCACAGAGAACAGGACAAATTCTGGTCTTTTCAGTGCTTTAAATCTCTTCTCAACTTTACTTCCCAGACCCAAACAAATAAGGTCTCTATTCATTGTGTGTGTGGTGTTTGCACAGGCCAGTTCCTTCGCCTGTAGATCATATGAGTTATTCAACTCTATGGGAAGGAAAAGGGAAAACAAATGACTAATCGGCCAATTCAGGCTTCCCATAGCCCACACAGTGATGAGGAGATTCAAGGAAATATAAAAAAGCCAGGATACCATGCTGTGGTGCTTACAAATAGTCAATAGGAGGTAGAAAGAGAAGGGAGAAAGGGAAAGAAAAGAAAAGTTGCTGCAGCCAAATGCCTCCTAAAATTACCATGTTTTAGCCTGAGTTTATTGTCTTTAGTGTTGTTAATTGAATTTCTTTCCCTACTGTGAACCAGTATGCAAACCTCCCTCCTTCTCCTATGATCAACATTAAATTGTGTTCCCTGTTAAATCAACTCCTTTGATTCATTCATCCATTCAGCAAACACTTACTGAGTCTCAACAGCTTGCAAAGCAGGACACAGAAAGAAAGCATTTGAAGTCTGAGAAAGGGCAGCACAGAATTTAGCCAGGGGCTCTAAGAGGAGAAACTCCTTAAATGTCTTTGAAGGCTCCCACCAAATCTCCTTCTTTTTCCATTTACCTCATAGGAGTCCAGTCTCGGGCATTTGGTTGTCCAAGCCATAGCTGTCAATCAAGAACAGATGTCTGCCTTTGCTGATTTTCCTTCCCCTTTTCTGTTTTTATAGGATTACTAAGTCCTTCTCTACCTCCTGTCAACATTTTCTGCCTAAAACTGACATTTGGGGGGAAATGAAATCAGGATTTGAAAAAGATCCTTGATCATTATGATGAATTTAATCATGTTCTATATTATAAGCATGCACAGTCACATACATATGTGTGCACACAGACACACATGCAGCACACATCACATTCATACACCCCAGCGAGTGTGTGTTCACACACACACACACACACACATGCTCCAGTTTACTTTTGTTTGTTCTTCATATTCATTACCCTAATATAATATATAGCCCTAATAAATTACCCTTCATATTCAGTGAACCCTAATATAATTGTATGGATGAGGCATTTTTTACAACATATTAGACATGATGTGGCTTATGTTAGAATCAAGTTCCTTATTTCTAGAGGTCTTCCATATAACTGAAAATTATATATACTAAATGCTGTAATAACATACATTTGGGGTTAAAATCTACATGAGTTAAAAGCACTTCTTCTAATCACCCCAAATTTGCTCTGTGTCCTTGAGCAACTCACTTCATTTAGTCCCCTGAACATGCCAGGAGTGATCCCTGTGCACATAGCCAGAAGCAAGCCCTGAACACTGCTGGATGTGGCCTGCAAAACATAAATAAATAAAATAAAAATAAATAAAAAATATAGAGACATAAACAAAAATAAAATTATAAATAGAAACGTGACTAACTATGTATTTAGAACCAGCCCTATTTGCATGCTTTTTACTAGCTGTATTAATCTGCTAGAGCTGGAACGATAGCACAGTGAGTAGGGTGTTTGCCTTGTGTTGGCTGACCAGGGTTCGATTCCTCTGTCCCTCTTGGAGAGTCCGGCAAGCTACCGAGAGTATCCCACCCTCACGGCAGAGCCTGGCAAGCTCCCCATGAAGTATTCAATATGCCAAAAACAGTAACAACAAGTCTCACAATAAAGACATGGTGCCCACCTGAGCAAATCGGTGAACAATAGGACAGTGCTACAGTGCTACCATATCAAAGAGCCACACATCAATAGGCTTAATAAGAGAAATGAATTTCTTCAAAGTTGCAGATACTGGAAGTGAGAGAGCAGATATTATAGTTTGTCTTCTTCTGAGGAATCTCTTTTTTGGGCCACCTTGTGGCTGTCCACGTGTAAGAACTTTCTTCTGTGTGAGCTCATTCCTGCTGTTTTCTCCCTCCTCCTATAGGGGCCTCACTAAAATGCACACGATTCTTTAAAGACTTTCAAGGACCTTAATATTAAAACTTGCACATATGTGTTAGGCTGCAATTCAGTCCATAACCTAGGCTCCAGGGAAGCAAAAATAAATGGGGCCTAGTCCTTGTGCCTAAAAGGGCCAGTATCTGAGACAGATAGTCATTGAGATGGTCTAACTTAAAATGAACTGCACTCTAAAGAATAGCAACAGAGGTGGAAACAGTCTACTGAGGTCACAGAAAGAAGTCAGTAAGTCATGAGAAAGGTGGCACTTGTATTGGGTCTTGCCATCTCAAAAAGTATTTTGCAGGCTTATGCAGAAAGACGGGGAAATGAGTGGGCCTTTAGAGAGCAATCATGGGCCTGCCTGCACGGACAGGTCAAGAATCTCTAATTGAGAACTTCCTATGATAGTTTGGAAAAGGAAAAATATCCCAGGTGCAGTTGCCCATTAGATCCCTAGTCGGTTAAAATCACACTTGACTCTATTTGAGTTGTGATCCCAGATCTTTCCTGGGATCCATGTCTGCACTGAGTGTAGCATTGTCCTAGCATACCTGGGGAAATCGTCACAATATGAATTAGAAGCTCCAATGTAATTGAAATCATTATAGTAATGTTATGTTTGAACAATCCCATGCCCCCTTACCTCCCCTCCAAATATGTGTTTCTTCCTCTTTGGGCTTACAGTTTCTTTTGGCAAGAATGAAGACATGTTAGATAGAATCTTCTCTAAATTTTGTTCAAGGAATCAAATGGACTATGGCAGTATTCCTTAAATTTGGTCAACATATCCAGAAAAAAACAGATCGCAGATCATTTCAGCTTAGATTGTTGATATTATTTAAGAGCATAGACTCAGGAGACACACTGATTTGATGCCATTTACTAATTATGTGATCTTGGCTGAATCACTAAACTTCTCCTTGTTAAAATTCTTATTTTAAAATGATGATTCTAATGACACCTTCATTCAGAATAGTGATATGCTAATTAAATGAGTTAATATTGGCAAAGCTCTTAAGAAAGGAGCCAGATATATATAAGTGCTATATATATTTTAAGTAAATATTTTTATAAATGTATATATAACTATAGGAATGGAATCTTTATTCAAATAACTTGTGCTAAGTATAAAGCAACTCAATTTAAAAATTATTAGCTGTAAAACATAATACAAAAATAATAAAACTCAAATCTATAATATTAATTTAATGTGATAGATAATGTTGTTTTTACTGAAACTCTATCTAAATTGAAGGCCTTGCCTTAGACCTAGTTTTATGGTGACTTTAAAGAAGTATTATGATTTTAATACTTTCACAGAGGAAGTCTATGTCCAGAGTGAGCTTTTCAGAATGTTACAAATGCCATTAAGACTATTTGTTAGGTCAGGACTATCAGATCTCATTCTTTATCAATACTTTGATAATGAACAATCCTGGAATGCAAATTTTCATTAAAGATAATGTCAAGATTACTTTACGGAGAAATCTACAGGAAATGTTTTACAAATCACCAAGTTGTTCAAGTCAGAGACTTGGAGGCCATTCACGATTCCTCTTTATTTTCATTCTTTGACTGAGCAAGTGTACCTCTAATATAGTCCCTAAAACTGTCATCATCTTTTTACTTCTTCCTAAATGTATGAACTTCTGAGAATGTATATTCAGACCCATGGAGCTAGAGACCCTAATTTGAATAACATGGTATTCCACCTTTGTTTATAATCTCTGGGAAGACAACAGAAAAAGGTTGTTGTGGGTCAGAGAGATAGGAGAGCGAGTGAAGTGCTTTCTTTGCATGCAGTTGATCTGAGCGCGATTCCTGGCACCACATATACCCTTCTGAACACTTCCAGAAGTGGTTTCTATGTGTACTTGCTCAGGCTGAAGCAGATTTACTTTTTCCTTTTTTGTGGTAGTGGTGAGTGGGGGTGGGGTGGGGGAGGGGGAGAGGTTGCACACAAAGCAGTACTCAGGGCTTACTTCTGGCTCTGCTCTCAGGTATCACTCTTGGGATGGGGACTCAGAAGACCATACCGGATGACAGGGATCAAACATGTGTTGACCACATGTAAGGCTCTGTGCCTAACCTGCTGTACTATTGCTCTAGTACCAGGAAGCAGATTTACATTTATTTGGTGTCTATACTCTTCATAGGGTAAATTAGGTGCACATCTAGAGTAAGAATCTTCAACCTCAGTGGAGAACAGACAGTAGTCAAACAGGATTTTTTGAGGTTCACTATCTTCAGTAACAACTGTAACTGAAGAAAATCAAAACTGAGTGAGAGAAAGTGAGATAGGATGAGCTTCCAGTTAAGCTGTCCAACTAATCCAATCTAGCGGTGACAAACAAACCCTGGCATCCTAACAAGGTAAAGGGAAGTTCTGCCATCTTAAATAAAGCATGTGCCACCCAGTAGCTTTATGCGTTCAACCAGGTGCGTGTAGACCAATGCAGCATTTCCAGTTCCAGAATGAACAGAACAAGACATGAGATATTCAACAGACAAGGAATCTTCATGATTGGATGATTGTTTTCAAATCCCACCCATAAGAGCTTAATACCTAAAGCCAAGGATCAGATTTTTCTTTCTCTGCAGAGGCTGCCACCTTAAGGACCCCAAGTCAAAGTCTGTGCCTTCCTCATTCATTCCATTTCTAAGTTAACCTTAAGAGTGTTAGGACAAGACTGCTTGCTTGTTCTGGAGTACTTGCTCTCTTATAATTGATCAAGAGGAAACTGTTTGTATTATCACTGGTTTGTTATGTGTAACTCTTGATATATTTCATAGTTCTTTGTCATTTATTGGGACAGTGCCAAGATTTCCAGCATGGCCAGACTTCAGGGTTGCACTGGCCAAGGGAAGGCTGCAAAGAAAAATAATCAAACTAGTCTTTTCTTCCTCTGTCTATTTCTTTTCCTGCCACACAGGATAGGAAAACTAAGCATAAGCTTTTGAAATTCTAAGTTTTTGCTCCATCCCATTTTCCTCAGATGAGGTGCTATCATTTCCTGACCTGCCTTACCTCCTGCGCCTTTTTGAGAAGGTGGTCTTTCTGCCTAAGTGGTCATTCTGGTTCAAACGTTTATGTTCCCTTGGGTTGGACAAATCAATTCGCTTTTTGTAAGCACTTCTCTGCCATATCATTTTTTTCATGCCAAGAGCAAGAACCCATCTCCTGTGGAAAATTTCCTGCCTACCAAAGCTACCAAGATTATCTCGCCCGCACGGCAAAGCCTGGCAAGCTACCCGTGATGTATTTGATATGCCAAACACAGTAACAAGTGTCACAATGGAAACGTTGCTGGGCCTGCTCGAGCAAATCAATAAACAACAGGAGGACAATGATAGTGATAGTGACCGGACAGTTCTTCCTTCTCCCTTTGAGAAGGCTTGCTTTCTTTCTATGGCTACATGGAAAGTATCATGTTAAGCAAAATGAGTCATAAAGAGAGGGAGAAACATAGAAAGATTGCGTTCATCTGGGGAACATAAAGTAACAAAATAGGAGACTAACACCCAAGAATGGCAGAGATTAGTACCAAGAATTTTGCTCCATGGCTTGGAGGCCAGCCACACATGCTAGGGGAAAAGGGAACTCAGATGGAGAAGGGAGCACCAAATAAAGGGTGTTGCGAAGATCCTCCCAGGATGGGAGAAGCATGCTGAAAGTAGACTATAGACCAAACATGATTGCCACTTATTGCCTCTTTTGCAAACCACGATACCCAAAAGGAGAAAGAGAACAAAAGGGAATGTCCTGCCACAGAGGCAGGGTGGGATGGGTGGGATGGGGGGTGGGAGGGATACTGGGATCCGTGGTAGTGGGTAATGGGCACTGGTGGAGGGATGGGTATTTGATCATTGTATAATTGAAACCCCAACCACAAAAATTTGTAAGTCTACAACTGTACCTCATGGTGTCTCACTAATAAAAATTAAAAAAAAGAAACTATCCTTTTGTTGTTGTTGTTGTTGTTTGGTTTGTTCGGGGCAAAATCCTGCAGTGTTCAGAGCTTACTCCTGGCTCTGTGTCCAGGAATCACCTCTGGTGATCTTGGGATTTTATCAGGTGCTGGGGAATGAATCTGTGTCAGCAAAGTGCAAGGCAAGCATGTTACCCTCTATACTATTGCTCCAGCCCCAAGAAATTTCTCTTTTAGGCAAGTCACACCTGAATTCTTTCTGAAGTAGAAATGAAATCCCAGAAAACCAGTTGCCCCTCACTTTTTTTTTTATTAGTGAAACACCATGAGGTACAGTTATAGACTTACAAATTTTGTGCTTGGGTTTCAGTTATACAATGATCAAGTACCCATCCCTCCACCAGTGCCCATCATCCACCACCACGGGTCCCGGCATCCCTCCCATCTCCCACGCCCCCCCCGTCCCACCCTGCCTCTGTGGCAGGGTATTCCCCCTTGTTCTCTCTCTCTTCTTTTGGGTACTGTGTTTTGCAACAGAGGCATTGAGTGGCAATCATGTTTGGTCTATAGACTACTTTTAGCATGCTTCTCCCACCCTGGGAGGGTCCTCACAACACCCTTCATTTGGTGCTCTCTTCTCTATCTGAGCTTCCTTTTGACCTAGCATGTGTGGCTGGCCTTCAAGTCATGGAGCAAAATTCCTGGTACTAATCTTAGCCATTCCTGGGTGTTAGTCTCCCTTTTTGTTGCTTTATGTTCCCCAGATGAATGCAATCTTTCTGTGTCTATCCCGCTCTTTCTGACTCATTTCGCTTAACATGGTATTTTCCATGTAGTACCACTTGTATGTAAATTTCATAACTTCATCTTTTCTAACAGCTACATAGTACTCCATTGTGTAGATGTACCAAAGTTTCTTTAACCAGTCATCTGCTCTTGGGCACTCAGGGCAAAACTGAGCAGTTCGGTGTTTATTCCTACACTAATATCAGAGGCTTTGGTGCATCTACTGCCTCCATGATTTATTCTGTGGCATTGCTGCTGCATTGTTTTTTCCAGATTCTGGCTATAGTAAAGAGTGCTGCAATGAACAAACAATTGCAGATGTCACTTCGACTATACCTTTTTGCCTCTCTGGGATATATTCCCAGGAGTGCTATAGCTGGGTCAAATGGCAGATCAAATTCTAATTTTTTGAGAATCGTCCATACTGTTTTCCAAAAGGGTTGGACCAGCCGGCATTCCCATCAGCAGTGAAGGAGGGTCCCTTTCTCGCCACATCCGCGCCAGCATTGGTTGCTTTTGTTCTTGTGGATGTGGGCCAATCTCTGTGGTGTGAAATGATATCTCATTGTGGTTTTGATCTGCATCTCTCTGATGATTAGTGATGTAGAGCATTTTCTCATGTGCCTTTTTGCCATTCGGATTTCTTCTTTCAGTTGCCCCTCACTTGATCCCTCTATGGAGCTGTCTTTTCTTACACCAAAAGGACAGTGTGTCTCTGGTCACAGTGAGCTCCACGAGGCCATCATATGCTTGGCCTTACTCTCAGCTTCGTACCTTGCTCACAGTTCTCAAAACCTGAGTTGACCATAGTTCTTTAAACCCACTGACAAGCAATATAAACAGAATCTAATTATTTTGAATAATTTGTCCGTGGTCACAGAGCTAGTAACTGGCCAGGTGGTACTAGGACCAGGCAACGCAAAACTGAGAAGTTCGGTGTTTATTCCTACACTAATATCAGAGGCTTTGGTGCATCTACTGCCTCCATGATTTATTCTGTGGCATTGCTGCTGCCAAGCCCTCATTAATCTAAGGTCTCTCCTAGACATATTATTTTGTAACCATTACCTACTGATGTTTCTTTACTGTAACTGTCTCCCTGATGTCTTTTGAGCTGGTTGTCTCTTCTATATCTTCACAAACACCCCTAGACACCAATGGACCACCAGCATTCAGCTGTGGTTCCTTGAAATCCAATTCTATTCACCTCCACCATTCAAACTACTCCTGGAGCTTTGATTTCTTTATGGGTAAATAATCATCATACAATTACCCTCCACCATGCAGTGCTGACAATGCTATCATCTGTCAGCAGATGAGCGGAGTGGCTCCAGCACTGGTTGTCTGATCCACAATTGGCAAATTCAGGTTGTTTATTTCAGGCCTTCAAATTGGACACAGATAGGAGAGATGTCCCTAACTCACAAGGTCTATGCTCTTGTCTGCGGCTTCTCTGTCCACATATTGAGATTCAGATGGACACAACAAAGGTGGGAGGAAAATGTCTTAAGACAAAATGTCTTTGCCATATCTACAGAGAATGATTCACGTTTTGTAAATATTCCTGGTAACCAATAATAATATTCCCTGTACTTCTTCTCATTGATGAATGTGGTTCCAGAGTTACCTGGAGAGCAATCTTCTGCATCATCAAAATTTAATCATTTTATCTAGTCAGTGGATAGGAGCAAGGTTAATTTGGGACAAAAAGAGTAAAAATTCTCCATATACTCTTAATACTAATTATCTATCTCATCTTTTCCCATCTACTCCTGCAACCCCCCCCCCCCCCCAAACACACACATGCGCACATGCACGCACAGACACTGTATCATGGAGAATTTCCAAAATACAGAAAAGTCGAAAAACTTTATAATGAACGACTCCATCCCCTACCTACTACTTAGATATCATACTTGCTTTAAGCCATCTTTCCCTCCGTCCCCTCTATTCAATTATCAATATAATTACATCAAAGCCTATCTTAAATAATTTTCAAATTTTGATACACTTCACTGTATACACTTCAGTGCCTTTATTATTGATTATCTGTACTTTTCTTTTTTTCCTTTAAGATAAAATTTGCATACAATGTAATGAACAAAAGATTGTTCATTATAAGGTGTGTTTTGACATATGTATACATTGGTATGATTTGAGCAGTTATGGAATAAGATGTTGCTCCAGAAACGTCCTGCCACATCTCAGGCAAAACTCAACACCGTCTTTGAGGCAATTACTGCTATGAGTTTTCCTCGCTGTAGATTAGTTCCATTTGCTTGATAACAGCACTTCTTAATCTTTTCCTAACCATGGTCAACTTTCTGACCTTTCCTTCCTATGGCATCCCCTCTCCTAAGATTAGTCTCCTGGTCTTGTGCTGTGGGCCTCCATTTATGTGATTTTTATTTCACTTGTGCACTCTTGGAATGTCCTGGGGCCCACAGGAGGTCTTTTGGCCCTGGTTGATAAATGGTGCCCCAGAGAATCATATACATAGAATCAGAGAGCAGGTATAAAGTTTGTATAAGGTTTATTTCCTCAGCATAATGTTTTGTTTTGTTGTTGAGATTCATCCATAATTCATTCCTTTTTATTGCTGAGTAATATCCTCCACATATCGATGCACTGCATTTCTTTTTCCCATCCACTTGTTAATGAATAAATGCTTGGGCTGTTTTAGAGTTTGGCTAGGGTGGATAATACTGTCAGAATATTTCTGTCCTAATCTTAGCATAAGTTTTTTTTTAAATAAATTTTCATTTTTATAGTGGTACTTCTAAATATTTCTTCCAAACAGTTACTTCTTCTAACATAACTTCTAAACAGTTCTAAGTAGAATTACTGTAATCACTAATAGCAGCAATAGTATGTTTGATTTTATAGGAAATTTCCAACCTTTTTCATTTACCATAAAACTTATCTCAATTAATATAGTCTCATCAGCAACATTTGAATGTTTTGTTTGCTCTACATCATCACCAACTTTGGCCATTGTCAGTCTTTCTTAATTTTATCTTTCTGGCATGGTTTGAGTACATTGCTTAGGTCTTAACATATATTTCCAAAGAGGAATAATATTCAGTGATCATCCAGAGACTTTCTTTTCTATTTTTTTTTCAAAAATATGTTTTCAGGGGCTGGAGCAATAGCACAGTGGGTAGAGCGTTTGCCTTGCATGCGGCCAACCCAGGTTTGATTCCCAGCATCCCTTATGGTCCCCTGAGCACCACCAGGAGTAATTCCTGAGTGCAGAGCCAGGGTAAGCCCTGTGCATTGCCAGGTGTGACCCAAAAACAGCGGTAGAGTGTTTGCCTTGCACGCAGCCAACATGGCCAACAGAGTTCGATTCCTCCACTCCTCTCGGAGAGCCCAGCAAGCTACCGAGAGTATCTCGCCCACACGGCAGAGCCTGGCAAGCTCCCCGTGACGTATTTGATATGCCAAACACAGTAGCAACAAAGTCTCCAATGGAGACATTACTGGGCCCACTCGAGCAAATCGATATATGATATATATATATATATATATATATATATATATATATATGTTTTCAAATCTTCTGCCCATTTTTTTGAAAGAGGCAACACCTTGTCAAATACTGGTCTCCATTTCCAGGATACACACCCACAACCTTGTACATGTGCATATTCTAGGAAGCCCCAGTCCATTCTTGCTTCTCATACCTTGCCCAGGCTCAAAAGAACCTGAAAAGATAATTTTTGAATAAATGTTGCTTGCACTTCTCATTTGCTGGGTGCTGCCAACAGGCAGCAGGAACTGACGGCTTGTTAGTGAAGCCTGGCCCCTTTGTGAGATGTTTTCAGAATGATTGATTTACAATAAAGTGGTTCCTGGTGGGTGCATGCAGGTGGAACTGATGCGGATCGATTCCAGTGGCGCTAACTAATCAGCTGTTTAAAGTGGCAGGGAGAGCGCTCAGTGACAGACACAGTGCAACCATCATTTTCCCCCAAGATTACAAATTAACTTATTCAGGTTTGCTGGGGTGTGTGACAACCTGGAGTCCAGCCACGGAGAGAGGAGGGAGGCTGTGTCTTCAGGGAGGCCTCTCAGGGTCCTGCCTGCCTGTTAAGCTGAACTTGGGTAAACAGCATGCCTGCTGGAGGAAAAAAAGCTCATTTTGGGAGCCAGTACGACACTATCCTGTGCAGCCTCGTGTTCAGGCACAAGTCCTCACCCTGTTAAATCTTTGTCTGAGAAAACAAATTCTAGCCTCTTGCAGCTTTCATTTCACAAGAAAAAAAATTAACAAACCCTGAGGTCTATAACACTGTCTCCCCAAATCTCTACATAGTCATAAACCTGAAGTCCCCTTCCCTGGAAAGTTTGATTTTATAAGCACAAATGATATTACTGGCTTTTGAAAGAAGGTTGTGTATGATATTTACAAATTATCTTGGCCAGGATGGAGTTTTCTGCATACAGAAACGTTAATCTGGGCATTAGGATGGGAAAGTCTTGGATTCTTGATGACCCTTTCATATTTTATCAGGACCTTTAGATTTTCCTGGAGCTTCTTTCCAGACTGGTTCATGCTTCTCTGGGGACCACCTTGGTTTCTGCATCTGTTTGGTGCCTCAGTTTCTTTGTCTCCATAGAGCTCAGGATTTGCATCTTAAGGATGTGGTCTTCATGTCCTTGGGTTACTTCAAGGCAGGGAAATTTCTTCTGTTTTATTTTTTATCCCTAAAGCTCATTGTACCAGGACCCCCTTATCTCTCTGCCTAGAATTGTTTCACTAGGTTCCAGGAAATGCATCTGACCCTCTGGATTGTGTTTGCTACTTGGATTCTACTGTGGCATGTGCCCCCTGAAGATCACTGGCATAGGACTTCAATTAAATGGTGTTGCTGATCAACACCCCCCCCCCCGCCCACCTCCAAGGAAGGATATTTGCTTAATACTGCTCAAGTGCCAAACTGATGAGTTTGTCCTGAGGAAGTCTGTTTAGCTGGCTCTCAGGAATTTACAGCTTGAGTTCCTCGACTGGAGTGAAGGATCAAGCTCAGTTCTTATTTTATCTGAGTGGTATTTCTGGAGGTGACATGGATATTATGCATCTTTCCCCCACACCTGCCTTTGCAACTCATATCTGGCTGTTTCTAAATTCTATCCTTTGTAGTTAATCTATGATCCAGTGAGTGGGTCTCCTAAGTTCCGTGAGCTGTTCTGGCAAATTAATCAAACCTGAGGAGGAGAGCTTCACTCACAAGTACAAGCAACAACTCTCACTTATGACTGGATCCTGAGATTTAAAAGAAGACTGTGGAAACCTGATTTGTTAGATAAGTTGTCAGAATACAACTTCTGAGCTGTTGGTAGTGTTGGGAGACTGAGACCTTAGCCTGTAGAATCGTCGGCTGCCAGGGTCTGGTTTCACTTCTTCTGAGGGACAGTCACAGTTTGAGTAAGAACTCTTATTAATGACAGGCTGGCTGGTTGGATATGGCAAGGCTCATGTCCCCAACAGGGAACATATATTTAGTTAGGAAGGGTGGAATGCAGACTGCTGGGCACTGGGGTGCGTGATAATTCCCTCTTGGGCTGGTCCCCTGAGGGAGGCACACTTTCCATGCAACTACAAAGATTTCTGTTCTTGTTTGGGGCCACATCTGGAGGTGCTCTGGGGCTATTGTCAGCTCTATGCTCAGGTAACTCACTGGCATGCTCAGGAGGTCATGTGGTGCCAGGAATTGAATGGAGGTTGCCTTCTGTGGGGCATATGGCCACGGTTACGGTGAATGCTACTTGCCTTTGGGTCTAGTTTCCAACCACACTGAACTTTGGGCCAGGTGTGATTCAGTAAAGCTTATGTAACTGCCAGTAATGTAACCACAAGTGTGCTGGCATAGGGGCGTAACCATTTCCTCTGGCCCTGTACTGGCTTTAACCCTATATAATGTTAGCCCAACCCAAACACCCGAAGTCTGGAAGCATGTCAGATGTATCTGTGGCTCCTCACTTTTGAATTGGGCTGATCCTTATTTCTGGCTCAGGACAGGTACCCAACAACCATTTTGCAGATAAAGATTTTTAATTAAAGGCTTTGCCCTCATATCCTTTAGGATACAGGAAGGGGGGGTGTTCTCAGTGGTTTCAACTATCCCTGCCCTGACTGTTTTCTATAATTTTGGGGAGAATTGGGCCACATCCCATGGTGCTCAGGATTTACTCCTGGCTCTGTGTTCAGAGATCACTCCTGCTAAGACTCGGGAATACCATATGGAGTCCCAAGGGATCGAACCTGGGTCGGCCATGTGTAAGGCAGCACCTTACCTGCTGTACTATATCTCTGGTCCCAGGTCCCAGTTTTTTGTTTTCTAGTATTGAATTCAACTCTAAATTTCTTTGGATCGACTTTAGAATCTGACACTCTAGCTGAGCAGATATTATCAGAATTGAGTTGACTTCTCAGTATCCAGCTGGTGTGGTGTTCACCAGTGGCTTTTAGTGTGGAAAGACCTCTAGACACTTGCATTGGATTTGGGAAAGAGAAACCCTACACAAAAACTTTCTCATACATTATGTATTTTTTTTAGTTATACCTTTAGCCTGTGCTCAAGGACTGATCATCTCATACATGAGAAACTGGAAATAAAAAGATACCCTCAAAGAGAATGCTAAGACCTGGCTTCAGAAGCAGTTCTTTGGAGTTTTAGTATTTCCAATTACAAATCTGGGAACCTGAATTAATGGATAAATAAATGTGCTCTATGAAGTGTCTTGAATTGTATTCCAGTTTTAGAAGGAGAATCTATTAATGCACTCCTAATTCGTGCTTCAATCGGATTGCTTCTTCAGAACTTAAAGCTACAATTCTAAAGTGCTACTGGAGGAAGGCCTGGAGAGAGAAGGGGCAGGTTGCAACCCAATATTAAAACTTAGTGTAAAACCCAATAATTAAGTCAGTGTTTCCCCGGGGATAAACAAACAGACAAATGAAGTATAATAGGTGGCAGTGTAACAGACTCTAGTGTTTGAAAAGCAAAATATGATAAAGGAGGCATCAACACTTGTAGGGAGAGAGTGGGAAAGATTAATCAACAATGGGCTCTGTAACAGTTGGAAAGTTATAAAAGAATAGATTGAGGTCCTTAATAGGTGCATGCTCTAAAGTAAATACCAAGTAATTCAATTTTTGGCTGGAGAAATTTAAATCTTAAAAGTTTTCAAACATTTGGGTGATTATTTAAGTCTTTGAGTGAAGAAAGAGTGAGCATCAAAGTAAATAATCATCAAGGAAAGTGGATTTATAAAATTTATAAGTGGATTTATAAAATTTCATAAAATTGAGGTGTACAAAACAACACAAAGATTAATGACCAAAACATATTAAGAGGACTGTCTGAAATATCATAAAGACCATTTCATTTACAAAATATTATATAAATAGATTAAAAACCTTTGAAAGAAGTCTCAGTGGAAACACTGAAGCCACAGATAGAATGAGAAGTTAAATTGGATTTTAAAAAAATACTAAGTTATCTTTTTTTCCTAATTTTACCACTTGAGATTCCAAATTGAGATAATAAGATGATATATTGTTGTCTGTCAAACTAGCAAACCCAGAAATATTTCATGTTAGCAATTTTATGATCAGATACTCATACATTTACCAATGAAGATTAAATTGTACATTTCTGCACTATCTGCCTACATGCTGCCCCAACTGATATCTTTACTTTTATCTCATATTGTTTTTTTCTTTGCTCTATGTTCTAGCACAGAGGATTCTCTTTCCCCCAAAACATTTGTTGCCATACAGACTTTCTAAGTAAAGTCTGCCATACAGACTTTCTCTCTCCCCCACCTCACTTCCTCTTCCTCTTTTCCTTCTCTCGTTCCTATTTCTCCCTTCCCTGCTTTCTCAGACTCATGACCTTACATTGTTCTTCAGCGCCCCTTCTTCCATGGTGCTCCCTTTCCCCTCCTACTCTCTCTACCTCTTCTTCTCCTCAGTGCTGATTAGTTAAGACTTGATTTTGAAATTTCTTGTCCAAATATACCTGGCTCACAGTCCTCCCTTTATCCCTTACAAGAGACTTCCTGTAAAAACTTTGTAAGCTGAAATGGCTAAAAATGAGGAAGCAATTGCCATTAATTTGGATTAAAATAGTTAGAGCATTCATAGACCCCAAATAACCTACCAAATCTCATCAAATAACTCATAAAGCCTAAAGTAACACTGTAGTCAATATGACAAATGCACAGTCTTATCCAAAGTAGTTCCCAGGGAAGAGCTTGGTGGAACCTAGAGTGCTGTTCTTGGTGCATGCTGCTTCCGAAATAACTCACTGTACAGCAAACACTAGTGCTATTTTCACTTTCAACTTTTTTCATAAAGGGAAAATGAAAAAGAAAATTCAAAAATTTTTCTGAATTTCTTTTCGTTAGACCAAGTAGGTACTAATGCAGGCATTTCATAAAACTCAAACCTTTTATTATTTTATTTTATTGAATCACAGTGAGGTGCCCATTTACAAAGTTGTTCATGATTGGGTTTCAGTCCTATAATGTTCCAACACCTGTACACCCTTTACCAGTGTACATTCCCCACCACCAAGGACTCCAGTTTCCCTTCCATTTCCCTCCCCACATGCCAGGTACAAACTCAAACTTTTAATAGTGAAAGACAAGCATCCAAAAAGTAAGAAATAACTAACTTCAAAATATTTGCTCTGTGTACCTAGTAACTTTCCCTCTCACATTAATCACAATTTGAATTTATGTATTTTTAATTAATACATTTCTGTCAAGGGATTATACAAGATCTGTTCACTGTAGTCACTATTGAATCCTCAGCACTAACAACGTGCCAGTAAATAAGAAATTTGGTACATTCTACTCTGGAATCATCCACTTCCCAATTTGGGTGTTTACTTCCTCTCTTTTGCTTCATAAGGCATTCTCCTTTCTCTCTAAAATGGAGAGTTCTTTCTCTCTTGAGCGTGTTTTTTTACCTCCCTATTTCAATATAATTTTTTACTTTAAAACAAAATTTTAAAAAAGAGTTTGCACATATTTGTTGGATGTTTTTACTAACACCCCAAAAGTCCATTAGAATAAACTGGCTTAAGCAAAGCAATCTTATTAAATCGAATGTAGTATCTTGAGTATTTTTATTTTGTTTTAAAACAGGGTGGTGTAGGTAGAAATGGGTTAAGGAACCTGGGCTCAAATGTTAAAAGAAAGTCTTCAGTATGAATTTTTATAGGGAATAAGCTAAGTTTATGATATAATAGTTTCAGATTGCTGGACATAAGAAAATATTTAAGAAAAGCTAAATAAAAATATTTTCATATGTGAGCTATTTTACCCAAGACTAAATCTATTTTATGAGCTATTTTTCCAATTGAATGAATTAATTTTTCATATAATTTAGTTTTCAGAACATTTCTGAGTCTGAGTAAAGTAATTCTTTGGTTTTAGCTTTATCTAATGATTTCCTTTAAGAAAGAGTAAAATCGCACTGATACTATCCTCTACAATCCTGAGAGATAAGTGATATGACTATCAAGAGACATCAGTTTTCAGTTGAATAAATGGAATATCATTTTTGGCAGTATTATATATATAAAGTCCTTTAAAGAGTTTCTAGTTAAAAAAATAGCCATTAACACTAAGTTTCATGTATGGAGTTTGCGAGTAACTCTTTGGAAAATCAAGGCTATCACTAAAAGCAATATGACCCCATCCTTGAGAGAAATGAAGGATAAGAGCTCAGAAAATACAGAAAATTGAAGTAAAAAGAAACATTTGTCAGGAATTTTCCATTCTCCTCCCCCCCCTATATATACATATATGTATATATATATAGAGAGAGAGAGGCCACACCTATTGGTGAGTGGGGCTTACTCCTGGCTCTGCACTCAGGGATCACTCCTGGAGGGGTTCGGGAGACCACATGGGATGACAAAGATCAAACCTGGGTTGGTCAGTGCTAGTCCTACCCACTGTACTGTATCACTTTGACCCCACTGTACTGTATCACTACCCACTGTACTGTATCACTTTGCTCTTTCATGTCAGAGCAACAGTTGCCCGATGACAATCTACAGTAGGCAAAATACAAATCTTTTTGGAAAAAAATCTAACCTTTCTAGCTCTTAACTTTTTTCTTTTATATTCAAGGCTTTCCTTTATCTTAACATAGGCGTACATACAATATGCAAAATAAGTTCATGTTTACCTTTTTTTGGCCAAAGCTAACGTTTTATAATGAAATTTGTGGCACTGTGTGACATCTGAGACCCTAGATATCTAAAAACACTAAAGGCAGTAAGCTGCAGTTTTGCTTGAATGTGTAGCTTTTTAGTGGCTGAATTTGTATCTCAAGTCATGAATACAATTTCCAAAAAAAGATTCAAATACTAATAGAAGTGCTAAATAATCAAAGAGCATTTTCCCAAAAGACAGATGAATGAGGCATAATATATTTTTAAAATAACTTTATTTATTTACCACTGGTTCACAATAGTATAAAATTTTAGACAGATTTAGAAATTTTTTTAAATCAAAACTGCAAGTTGCTTTTTGAATGTTAGTGAAAAATAGCATTTCCCACCAGGATCTAAAATGGGGTCCTAAATGAAGAAATCATGACAAAACCTATTTCATATTTTTGATATTATTTGTAAATCACACACTTATAGATATTGTACTTGATTTTTTGATAGTTTTTGACCACATTCTCAAAATATTTCAGTGGAGAAATAAGGATTAGGATATTAATATGGCTAGTACTTGTCTGAGGAATATGAATTAATATGTTACTTTCAACCTGTGGATATTTAGAATAACTACAAACCAGCAGGGGTCAGTCATAATATAATAAAAGTTTATATTATGTAGTGCTGATATTCACAATGGAACATAGTCCTCTCCATAGATAATAAAAATGTTATATGTCCCACAACAACAAGATCAGTAAGTGCGTACTATCTTATAAATAAAAATCAAATAAACAGGAGGTTTAAAGTTTTAATCATCATATGATCATTAATCATTTTTTTTACTTCAACAACTCCAGGGATAAAATACAGAGCTTCATTCAGTTACCTTAACTCTTTTTCATCCATGACCCTCTTCCCACCTGTTTCCCTTCCTGTGGACTCCATCTTACTGGTTGGTCTCCTACTTTCATGCTGTGGCCTTCCACTTACGTAATTTTCAATTGTGCCATCCCCCTTAATATTCTGGGGTCCCTAGGAGGACATATGGCTCTTGTTGAGAAGTACTGATCTAAAAGAGTTTTATTTTCATAGGGTAGGGTGTTTGCTTTGCACGTGGCCGTCTTCCGTACCTCTCGGAGAGCCCTGAAAGATACTGAGAGTATCCCACCTGCATGGCAGAGCCTGCAAGTTCCCTGTGGTGTATTAGATATGCTAAAAACAGTAACAACAAGTCTCACAATGGAGACATTGCTGGTGCCCGCTCAAGCAAATCATTGAACAAACGGAGGACAGTACAGTGCAGTGCAGTATTTTTCAATATTGAATCTATTTTAGTCAAAGATTGTTAACTTCAACTATCACCATCACTATCACTATCACTATCACTATCACTATCACTATCACTATCACCCAGTTGTTCATCGATTTGCTCGAGCAGGTGCCAGTAACATCTCCATTCATCCCCGTCATTGAATTGAATTTTTGTCTGCAAAAATGAGAATCCATGGACAACTTTATGGAAGGAAGCTATATTACCTTGTTTATTTAAAAAATAATCCCTCTTGACCTTTAGGGGATTATGGAGTATGGATAAGTAAACAATGAAATGCAAAAATCATTTAGAAAACCATAGTGTCCCTTGAGACAAAAAATTATATAATCTTACTTTAGAGAGAAAGCTGAAGACATGTAGAAGCATTCAGGATATGTATTTTTAAAATAATTTTTCTATTTTATAAAGTAGTTCACAACATTTCATTACATTTAATATTTAAACACCAATCACCACAGTACCCCTTCCCACCGCCATACTTCGGAAGCCCCAATCCCTGCCCCAAAGCAAAACCGAAGTAATGTATTTTGTATTGTTTGTTATAAAAAAAAAACACTGAAAATGCTACAAAAAATTATTCTTAGAGGAAAGAGGGTGAGGATTTTTGTATTCCACCCAGGGGGAATAAAGCCCTTCTATAAGAGATCACTAGCATGTTGTTAGAAGTTGAGCCTTGTGTGCATATATATATATATATATATATATATATATATATATATAGTCACTGTCACTGTCCTGTTGTTCATCGATTTGCTCGAGCAGGCCCAGTAACATCTCCATTGTGAGATTTCTTGTTACTGTGTTTGGCATATTGAATACTCTCAGTAGCTTGCCAGGCTCTCTGAGTGGGACGGAGGAATCGAACCCGGCTTGGCTGAGCTGGCTGCACGCAAGGCAAATGCCCTACCGCTGTGCTATCATATAATATATATATATATATATATATATATATATATATAGTGTGTGTAAAGGTAAAGGTAAAGGCCCTCCCGTTGATCGTCGATTTGCTCGAGCGGGCCCAGTAACGTCTCCATTGGAGACTTTGTTGTTACTGTGTCTGGCATATCGAATACTCTTGGTAGCTTGCCGGGCTCTCCAAGAGGGGCGGAGGAATCGAACTCAGGTCGGCCATGTTGGCCACTTGTAAGGCGAACGCCCTACCCGCTGTGCTATCGCTCCAGCCCGAGCTGGCAAAATAAATTATCACAAAGATGTTACCATTTTTTAGCCAAGGCTAATTCTGAGGCAGGGAGATTCTTATCAGACATGGGGATAGGCTCCTTAGTGACACACTTCTTTGTTTCTGATGACAGTTAATCATAAGATCTTGCGTTTTCCTGCCTCCTCTGCTTTGATACTCTCCTATTTCTTTTGTTACCTGCAAAGATCTGACTGCAAAATGATCTGGTAATGCAAACTGCCATTCACTGGCTATCTTTACCCACTATAGTCAGGCCACATGGTGTTACGGGGGGTCAACAAGATACTCTTTATCTAAACTACCTAGCTGAAAGCTCCTTGGATGTTTTTCTAATTGCAAGCAATAATCTATATATAAAAAAAAATATATATATATATATATTTCCCTCTAAGATTGGTTGCCTCCTACTTTGAAGCCCATCAGATGTGGTGCAGTACTCTTGAAGTATGGGTAGGGTGTGTGGTATGAAATGTGGTCCAGGAATAGGTTCACTCGTGAGTGAGGCTCTGCCCGCGCACAGGGAGAACAGCTGTGAGCTTGATGGTAGTTGAGTTCTGGAGGTATTTGGCTGGGGTTGGGTCCCGTGGGGTGGGGAGAGCTCTTACCCTCACCTCTCTGGTGTGCCAGAGTGAAATAGCCTGGCGCAGGGTCCTACAGCAAGCGTCATGTTGCTCCCTTCCTGGAGAGAAGGACATGTGATCTGGATGGTGGCTAATGACATGGCTTATGTGTGTGACTACTGAGTCGCCTGAGCTGGGGGTGTGTTGGGGAGTTGAGATGGAGGAGTTACAGGTAAAGGATCTCCATTTCAGGCCCCGTTGAACGCAGAGTTCTCAGTCACAAATTCCCGTCCCACCTACCTGGGTTTTCCAGGAGTTCCCTCATGGGTGAGGCTCAGCCCTAGCATGTGGAGAGCCTCTGTGAGCATGGTGGCTGTTGAGTTCTGGAGGTTTTCTGGCTGCCAGGCTGGGTACCTTGGAGGGGGACAGGATCTCACCTGCCTCCCTCTAGGGCACCCTGAGTCCTGTGGCATGGTTATGGAGAGCATCACGTTGCTCCGTTCCTGGAGAGAAGGACATGCATTCTGGATGGTGGCAGATGATGAGATTGTCTGACTCCAGATATAGAGGTAACTTGTGGGAGTGACTGCTGAGTCACTGGAGACAGTATTCAGAATATATTTTAAAGGTGATTTAAAGGTATGATGTATTGTGAGGCATAGGATAAATAAAGGATAACTCCTAATTTGCAAGCTTGAGTGAATTTAGTAGATAATATAGCTGTTAAATATGTATGAAAAGTAGTATACAACATCTACTTTGTGGAGGACCTTTTTTGGCAAGATATGCTTTTCTATCTTCTAGCATACTTTTACTACTAACAGATTTTGAATGCAAATCACAAAAATTTTAATTGTCATCAGTATTTCTATTTTATTCAAGCAAATATTCTAGGTTTTTTATTTTTTGTTATTCTAATTATTTTTGTTATTTTAATATAGATAGAAGGCATGCAAACTTTGTTGAAAAGAGCTGGAGAGTAAGTTTAGACTTGGCAATTTGTATGAACTCTATCATAACTATATGACTCTTATGTTCAAGTGAAAACCACTACCACAGATAATACATTAAATATTGAATGTGACTGTCTTTTAATAAACCTTTATTTACTGGGGCATGCGGCTGACATGGCTGACCCTAGTTCGATTTTTCTGCCCCTCTCGAGAGCCCGCAAGTTACCGAGAATATCTCACCCGCACGGCAAAGCCTGGCAAGCTACCCGTGACATATTGGATATGCCAAACACAGTAATAAGTCTCACAATGTTACTGGATCCGCTTGAGCAAATCGATGAACAATGGGAGACCAGTGCAGACAGTGCAACAGGGCAGTTACTGGGGCCAGAAAGATAGTGCAGAGGGTAGGGTGCTTACCTTGCATGTGACGGACCCAGATTTGATCACTAGCATCCCACATGGCCCCTCCATCCAAGCGCTACAAAAAATAATTTCTGAATGCATAACTGAATGCATAATCATGAGTAAAGAGTCAAAAGTAACTCCTGAGCATTACTAAGTATTGCCCAAGAACCAAACACAAACAAAAATTATTTACCAAACAGGAACTGGGTTACAATTGTACTATAGACTGTAGTTTGAAGACTCCTGACCTACACTATAGAGTCTGAAACAATACACAGCTAGAGCTGAAAAGGAAAAATGGACATAAAAAATTAATCAAAATGCTTATTAGTTGGGTGGACAAAATGCACAGTAGAAGCTATAGTTACTTTTCATTATTCCTCCAGTGTCATTTTTAATACTCATTCTTTTGATTTGTCCAGAGTTTCTCACATTTTGATTAGAGTAGATCTACATGGTCCTTTATTCTCTTCCACTGAGCCACAATGGTAGGTACTTCCCTATGTTGATCATTTGAGTTGTCCTGTCCTGCCTGATCACAGCGGTTGTATCAGAGTTGGATGAAACACTCAAACAAGTTGAAGCTGCCATTAGATGACAGATTTATTGTCTGAGTGACTGCTAAGAGAGGGGATTGGAGATTTTAAACGAATACTGGTTATTTCCCCTAGCATTTAGACTATGCTTCTATTCAAAACTCCAAGCAAAGAACAAGAGTTAGGTGCTATAACAACATTTATTGGGAAACTTAAACCAGCTACAAATCTAAAGCGAGAGATATGTCAGAACTCTTAGTTCTGGGAGTCAGTAAGTTCCATTTTGCTTAAGTTATTTTGAGTTGAGTTTTGATTGAGTGAAAATAAGAAATTATACAACATGTTTTTACTTTATTGATTTAGAAGGGAAGGTAATGAACATTGGAATTCCTTGACTATGCAAGCATCATATGTGCTATTCTTTTTTTTTTTTATCATACGTGCTATTCTTAATTTAACTAAGAATGACTTTATCTTTACTTTTGAAACAGCAAGGGCTCAGATAAGCAACTTATCTAAAGTTACATCTGTTTTTAGTAAAATTATGATTTGATTGCTGATACTTCTGAAGTCCATAATATTTTTCTGATCCCATGTAGGAAGGATCCATGGAAATTAAGTGAAAAAAAATAATAAAATATATCTATTTTATCTATTGCTTTTAAACTACTTTCTTCAAAAATGGAAAGGAAGAGTAAATATTCTTTTTAAGCATCATACATACAACTGAATCTCCAAAAAAGTTTCTTTATTATATGTAGTACATGAACTTTAAGCAATTAATCATGGTTAGACATCCAAAGCTGCTTCGAATCTTAAAATGGAAAGCTTCTAGCCTAATTGCCCATAGGTTATAGCTGAAAAATGTTTTCTTTTCTTTTTACTGCTAAGAGAGACTAGATTTTATACATAGGAAGGAAATATGGAACCAGGCAAACCATTCATTTCCCTATCTTTAAGTAGGCTGTGTGAGCTTGATGAGGAAGGGCAAGTAAGGGATATAAAATCACCATCAACGGTTCATGCTGAGGAAACTCTTCTTGAGAGCAATAGAGAGACAGGCATACAAGAGGGTTTTCTTCCTAGGTGGAAAGAGGTGATAATTAAATATAATTTGTAGAAGAAAATTAATAGTGATGGACTTGAATCCTTTATGGCAAATGTAAATTTCAAAGCAATTTTGTGTGGCGAAGTAAAAAGCTATAATATATGGCTGAGTGGTATATGCTGACAGTAATGGTCCTCTTGTGCAGTGAGTTATTAAAGACTTTCATCTTGTGGTTTTCAATAATGAAAAAGGAGGCAGTTTGGTGGCATTTTCTGAGCTATGTCCCTTGTGTTGATTTACCTTATGCCATCAGTAGGTTATCTCAATTGCTGTGTGGAAAAGGTTAAATTTGCTAAGGAGGTAAAAGATTAAAATGTGAGAGGCATGCTTTATTTCCTCTCTGAGATGTTTATTTCCTCTCTGAGACTAACAAACTCTGACCTTGGGAAAGCTATTTAGGCTCTCAGGGGATTAGTTTCTACATCTTGTCCAAAGATCTTGTCCATGGATTTTTTCCAACCCCAATAAATCTATTATTCTTTCTTACTATGAAAATATCCTCTTCTAGAATGAGTTTTTCTTTCCTTCTCTATTGAGTCAATCCTGAAGAAACTTGAGGGACAATTTACCTGTTATTTTTCTCTCTCTTTCCTCTTTTACTCTCTCATTCTATCTTCTTCATTAAATTACATACAGAGATAGTAAAGAACAAGACCATTTCACAAAGCTTGTCATTCAAATTTTCCTAAAAATTTACATCAGGAAAGTATAACCAGGAACCACTGGCTCCAGTCAACTGTCATAGCACTAACAACTGTGGGTTTTTGGTGTCTTTAAATTGTCCTGACTTATGAGTATTGGACGAGGAGAACAGAGAAATGGGATTCAGGAGGAAGGATGTCTGTTTTTGTTAGTTCACCACATTTATTGGACTTCTGAGTGAGTACATAAGAGGGCTTAATGCTAGTATATCATGCTTCCTAGAATTTAAAATATAATGACAAGGCCAAGGAGATTGTGCAGTAGTTAAGTACTTGCCTTGCCCTGTCCTAGTTTTGATCCTTCGTCTTCAAAGCAAGTGCTATCAGGAGTGATCTCTGAGCACAGGGCTGGGAGTAAGCCATAAACACAGCTGGATATAGCTTCTGGACCAAATACAACTAAAAACACAACAGGAGGACTAAAAATATAGCTTAATGGGTTGAATGCATGCTTCGCATGTAGGAGACCCAAGTTTAAAGATCTCCAGTACCACAGAGTCCCCCAAGCACCGTCAGGAGAGATCTCTCTAGCATACAACAGGGAGTGTCCCCTGAGCGGTGCAAGGAGTGGTCTCCCAAAACAAAGCCAAATACAAATTAATGAATGATCTAGAGTAGATATATATGGTGGACTAGAGCGATAGCACAGCAGTAGGGCTTTTTCCTTGCACGCTGCCAATCTGGCCAACCCAAGTTCGATTCCTCCACCCCTCTCAGAGAGCCCGGCAAGCTACCGAGCATATCTCGCCCACATGGCAAAACCTGGCAAGCTACCCGTGATGTATTTGATATGCCAAACACAGTAACAACAAGTCTCATAATGGAGACATTACTGGGCCCACTCGAGCAAATCGATGAGCAGCAGGAGGACAGTGCTACAGTGCTACATGTATTAATTGGTATGATATGTTTATCAGAATTCATGTACTATATTAACTCATTGGATTGGATAGCACAGCGGGTAGGGCGTTTGCCTTGCACATGGCCAACCCGGGTTCGATTCCTCTGTCCCTCTCAGAGAGCCCGGCAAGCTACCGAGAGTATCCCACCAACATGACAGAGCCTGGCAAGTATATTCGATATGCCAAAAACAGTAACTACAAGTCTCACAGTGGAGATGTTACTGGTGCCTGCTAGAGCAAATCAATAAATAATGGGAGGACAGTGCTACAGTGCTATTAACTCATTACTGCTAACTAAAATCTAAGCTTTATTCAATTTTGGTTTTTCCTTAATATCATTTTCCTGTTTCCAGATTCCCTCTAGAGTAGAACATTACCTTTGGTCTTTAAGACTCCTTAGAGCTCTTTAACAGTGATAATGCTAGTGTTATCACTGTTTCATTATGTTATAACTATTACTATATTTTGTCAGTGCCAGAAGCACTTCTCTGGCGTGGGAGAGTAGCATCGGCACTTTTGATTTCTGGTTCTGTTAGCTAGGACAGGTCATCCAAGTGAGAGAAAAAAAGGAAGAACAAAGTACTTTCCAAAAGCCAGGTTTCAGGGCTGACTCCTGACTGTGCTTAGGGATCACTCTGGGCTAACACAGGGTCCATCTGGGGTGCTGGAAATTGACCCCCAAGTCAGCCAAGTGCAAGGCAGGCACCCTACCAGCAGAACTCTGGCTCTGCCCCCCAAAGTCAGTTCTATATTTTCTCCCTTCTATTCCCCGACAGGGTGATAAATTAAACAAATAATCCTACCATTGCAATGGTTTTTGTTACCCTCAGCTTACCCCAAAGAACAAGGTCCCAAACCAAAGTACCAAACCAAGCTGGAGACCTGCACCCGTATCACCACAGGGACCGCTAGACTGAAGGTTCCAAGTGACTTTTTGTTGCTACTACACGGTTTTGAGACTCCTTCTCTGCCTCAGCCAACACTCCGGATTGTCCCCCGTGAGTGTTTGTGAGGCCTTTAGCTTGGAGAAATGAAGCCAGTTTTTAGTAAGCTTTAGTTCTGCTATGGAATTCTTTTCCCATTACACGGCAAGCACCCATCAGCCCTGGAGATTTTCCTGCAGACAAAATTTAAATATTCCTTGGTTTTGAAGAATTTTGAACTGAGGAAGAATCCTTGAACAGAAGGAGAATACTCAGGTATTGGGGAGAACTGTAGCACTGTAGCACTGTCCTCCCGTTATTCATTGATTTGCTAGAGCAGGCACCAGTAACATCTCACAACAAATTGTGAGACTATTTTTGGCACAAATCAAATACTCTACGGGGACCTTGCCAGGCTCTGCTGTGTGGGCAAGATACTCTTGGTAGCTTGCCGGGTTCTCTGAGAAGGGCGGAGGAACTGAACCCAGGTTGGCCGCGTGCAAGGCAAATGCCTTACCCACTGTGCTATATGTTTTTTAATTTGTCCCATGTTTTTGTTTTTGCTTTCCTCACAATTAAAGTCGGATGGTGTTATAGATTCTTCAAATACCAGTTCACGAAATGCCATTCCTATCACATAATATCAAGTATACATGTTCTTAACATGATTTATCACTGCACTGTACTGTAGCACTGTCCTCCCGTTGTTCATCAATTTGCTTGAGTGGTCACCAGTAACGTCTCCATAGTGAGATTTGTTGTTCCTTTCTTTTGTTAGTTTTTGGCCTATCGAATACGGCACGGGTAGCTTGCCAGGCTTTGCCATGAGGGCAAGATACTCTCGGTAGCTTGCAGTGCTCTCCGAGAGGGGTGGATCACTAATGACTCTAAACATGATCATGTGACTGAGGTAGTATTTGTCTAGGTTCTCCACTTTAGCTTATGCTCCCCCCCCCAAACTTTCCATAGTTCCCATTTCAGAGGAAAGTCAATGCCTCTCATATCTACAAGGCTGCTCTCGGCTTCTTTAATGGGGTAATAGTACACATATACTGTTTGAATCCTTTATAGGCAAATGTCTTTTTTTTTTAGCCACACCCAGTGAACTTCTGGGGTCACTCTTCAGGAATCACTTCTGGTGGGGTTCAGTGGACTCTATAGGGTGCTAGGGACCAAATCTTAGTCAGCTGTGTGCAAGACTATCTATACTGTTTCTTCAGCCTCCAAATGTCTATTATTACTAATTTATTTATTCAATCATTTATATCACCACAGACTTATAGATAGTCACATTAATATTTGGGTTATAACATTCCAATAAATGTTATCTATTTTTTCATGCAAGTTCTCCCTATTTTGTTCATTGGGATCTCTTTGGTTGACTCCAGGGTTCCTCTGATATAACCTTATTGATTTTCCTTCCTGGCTCCTATACTGCAAGATGTTTTAGGTTCATGTTTGCCTTTTCTCATTCTTCGAGGTTTCCTTAAATAGAGGTCTCTTACTGTTGAAACACTATTTGTTTAATACTTAGCCTTTTTTGTTAAATAATCCCAGCACTTTTGTCAGAAAGCAGAGAGCTGATCCTGTGGAGGGAACAGTCTTTCTGGTGGAAGGTGCGATTTGAACTTTTGTATGCGTAAAACCCTATCATTAAGATGTTTTTCTATTAAATCGCTATGAATTACTGAGTCACAAAGTCATTCATTCATTCATTGAGTTTCAGGCATACAATGTCCCAACACAAATCCCATCAACTAACGTTCACAAACATCCCCAGTCTCTCTCTGGACCCACAGCCTGCCTTTATGACAGGCACTTTTTTCTTTTTCCCTTTGAGATGCTGTGATTTACAGTACTGTTACTGATAGGACATCCTCTATATCACTTTACCTCCTTTTAGCATTCAGTCCTCAGAGTGACCACTTCCTCTATCATTGTTATCTTACTTCCTACCCCTGCCCAGTAGCAAGTATCCTACTAAGGACTGGTTCTTCTCTTTAGCATTAGTTATTCCCCTACTATCCTTCTTTATATCCCTCATGCGATCGAGATAATGCTGTTTGTCCCTCTCTCTCTGATTCATTTCACTCAGGATTATGTTCTCCAGTGTCATCCAGGTATCAGGAAATTACTTGACTTCATTTTTTCTTATGGCTGTGTAATATTCCATTGTGTATATGTACGGTAGCTTTCTTATTCAGTCATCTATTTGTGAGTACTTGGAACTCCTACCATTTAACAGTATTGTAAATCAAGGTGGCTTTAAATTTAAACAAATAAATAAATTCCCCGCACTCTAAGGCTATGTGATAAGGGTATATGATAAGTTTTTTAAGTATCTATTTTAAAATCTTGGTTGAAGTTTAATGTATCAACTTTATAGATTAAGTGAGGAGAAAAACTGTTATCTTAATAGCTTCCAATATCTGAATATGGAATATCTCTTTATTTATTTATTTTATATATTTAATTTGTGATTTGCAGTGTTCTATATACAGATAATTTACATATTTTGATTATTTATAGCTAATAAATATGCTATAGCATCCTTTTGATGCTATAAGAAGTGTTTTTAAATATCTAAAATTTTAGTCATTTACTTATGTATGCAGTGAAACTTTTTAATTTTGACCTTGTTTCTTGTGCCCTGCTATACTTATTTATTAATTCCAAAATTGATGTTTTTTTGTAGTGTAACTAAGAATTTTCATAATGAAATTACATTATCTGTGAATAAAGGTGATCTTATAATTTTCTTTGCAACTTTTATAATTTTCCCTTATAGATTCCTTAGATATTTGTTATTAACTTTAATTTTTTTAATGCTTTATTTTCTAATATGCTTAGTTAAGCCTTTAAATTTTATTCCAAACAGTACTTTTACAGTATCCCACAAACTATGATACTGTGTTTCATTTAGCTGGAAGTACTTACAACTCTTTTTAAATGCTTCTTACTTGACCTACTGTTTATTTAAATGTGTATTTTTAATTTTCCAAATATTTGCATATTTTAAAATGATCAGTCTGTTATTGATTTCCAGTTCATTCCATGTATTCTGTTGTGGTCTGAAATCATAGTTTGTGTGATTCCTATTCTTTAAAAAATTTAAAGTCTATTTTATGGCCTAGTAAGTATATCATCTATCTTGGAGAATGTTTCAGTGTTCTTGAGAAGAATATGTGTTCTGCTGTTGTTTGATGGAGTATTCTATATATGTCAATTTGATTACATTGATTGATAGTGCTATTTGGATCACTTATATCTTTACCGATTTTCAGCCTACTTGATTTATCAATTACTGACAGCAATGTGTTGAAGTCTCCAAATATAATAGATTTGTCTATTCTCTGTTATATTAGTTATTGCCTCATATATTTTTATGCTTTTTGTAAGATACATAGATGTTTTATGTGTTCTTATAGAATTGACCTCCCTCTATCATTATGTAAAATCCCTCTTTATCCCTGGCAACCCGTGATGCTCTGAATTCTGTTTTGTCTGAAATTTATATAGTTACTCCAGATTTATTTGATTTATGTCAGCATGCTACATTTCTTTTCATCCTC
Source organism: Sorex fumeus (assembly GCF_029834395.1). Lineage (NCBI taxonomy): Eukaryota > Metazoa > Chordata > Mammalia > Eulipotyphla > Soricidae > Sorex > Sorex fumeus. The sequence continues at coordinate 11,799,892 of NW_026606077.1, read as the reverse complement.
TTTAGGTGACTCCTTATATTCATCTAAAGGTTTTATTTTAGATTGAAAATAATTGTCCTTCTCTACTTTGACAATCTCTAACTTTTAACTGTTGTATTTAGACAGTTTACATTTAAAGTGATTATTGATGTAGTTGGATAAAAAATTACCATCTTTGTAACTTATCTTTACTTCTTTATTTCTTTATTTCTTATTTTTGAAGGGAATTTTGGGCTCAGCAGTGCTTAGGGGATACTCCTGACTCTGGGTTCAGATGTCACCAACTCCTGTGTTTGAAGTCCACATGCAGTGCTGGATCAGCTATATGTAAGATAAGCACCTTAACCCCTGTACTACATCTCTGGTCTACAACTATTTTCCAAACATTGCTTCCTTTGATTCTTTTTACTACTATTTCTCTTTGACTATGCTATTACGTTTCATAATATATATATATAGTAAATTATATATATAATATATTGCACAGTTTATATATATAGCTTATATATAAACTGAATTTTATATATTATTTTATAATCATAAATGATTATATAAAATAATTTATGTAAAACTATATCTAATCTATACATCAAAAACAATCTATAGGGGCTGGAGCGATAGCACAGCTGGTAGGGCATTTGCCTTGCATGTGGCCAACCCAGGTTCAAATCCCAGCATCTCATATGGTCCCCCAAGCATCGCCAGGAGTAATTCCTGAGTGCAGAGCCAGGAGTAACCCCTGAGCATCTCCGGATGTGACCCAAAAAGCAAAAAAAAAAAAAAACTATAGTAATATTTAAATACTAAACCACTTCTATGGGTAGTGATAATTCCCAGTTATTTCAACTGTCTTTTATGAAATTTCCCTAATGTATTCTACATTCATATTCTATAATAATAGATTTTAACTTTAGTTCTTAAAGCAAACAAATATCTTTAGATAAAATAATAACAGAAAAATATTATTTTTACTATTACTTGTATTTTCTTCAACAAGTTTTCTTTATGGAGAGCTAAGTTTCTGACTACATAATTTTTCATTTATTTTTTATTTTACTGTTCTTTGAGTAAAAGATTTCTAAGATATTAGTTTGTCTGAGAAAGTCTACTTATCCTTTATATAAAACAGGTTTTGTTTTAATATAATTCTGTGTAGGAAGTCTCTTTCCCCCACTGCACTTTAAGCAAATCATTGTATTCTCTTCTTGCTTACACTGATAGTGGAAAAAAGTGGATTGTGTTTCTAATCTTATTCTTACATTGGGACATTTTTAAAGCATTTTTTAAATGAAACTTGTTTAGAAAGAGCTGAGAGGGAAAAAAAAGAGAGGAGATGTGTTCAGTAGAGAACACAGGCTTCTCCAGAGTGCAAATAGGCAAGCAGAAAGACAGAAACACATGAACGAGATATGTGTTAAAGGGAGAACCTAAGTTTGAAGAGTCAGAGGAAAAATTTGCAACACTCTAGTTCCCTTTTTTAAAGATTTTTCTCGTTGTATTTATTTAGTTCTCTACAGTAGACTATGGTTTGAATACAGTTTTTTTTGTGTGTGTGTATTTGTGTTTGGTATTTATTTTGTTGATGTTCACTAAGATTCTGGCATTAATATGTAGAATATGTGGCATTAATTTCAGTAGCATATTAATCATTATTGCATATAAAATGACTTTGAAGTAGACAGAGTAAGAAGTAAATTTTCTGCCAATAGAGGCAGGGGGTGTGTTGGGGTAGGGGGAGGATACTGGGGACATTGGTGGTGGATAATGTACAGTGACAGAGGAACAGGTGTTCGATCATTGTATGAGTGAAAGCTTTGTAACTGTATCTTGTGGTGATTTTTAAAAAATGACTTCCTTCTTTCTCTATTGACATTAAGGACTTACTTGGGAATACTTCTCAAAACTGCCTCTTGCAATATTTTGAAGGTTTTTATTTTTAATTTTTTAATTTTTTATTGAATCATACTGAGATATGTAGTAGCAAGGTTGTTCATGATTGGATTTCAGTTATATAATGTTCCAACACCCATGCCTCCACCAGTGGATATTTCTCACCACCAATATTCCAGGTTTCCCTTTTGCCACCCCCATTCCCCACCTGCCTCAGTGACAGGTACTTTTCTACTCTCTTTCTCTGTCTCTGTCTCGGTCTCTGTCTCTCTGTCTGTGTCTGTGTCTGTGTCTCTGTCTCTCTCTCACCTTTTGGGCATTATGGTGTCTAACACATATAATGAAAGATTGTCATATATGTCCCTTTATTTTACTTATTTTCAACACGTTCTTATCCAGAATGACTTCTTTTCTTTTGCTTTTTGGGTCACACCCAGTGATGCACAGAGGTTACTCCTGGCTCAGCACTCAGTAATCACCCCTGGCGGTGCTCAGGGGACCATATGGGATGCTGGGAATCGAACCCGGGTTGGCTGCATGCAAGGCAAATGCCCTACCCGCTGTGCTATTGCTCCAACCCCCAGCATGACCATTTTTAACTATTATTTTCATACTGGTCCCTTCTCTATCCTAACTGACCTTTGCACCCCTCCCCCAAAACCTCAGCTCCCGCCACACACACACACACACACACACACACACACACACACACACACACATGCTTGTGGCAAGCTTTCAACCACTGACCAGTCCTTCTGGTCCCTATTTTTTCCTGCCTTGGATATTAGTCTCATATTATTTTTTTATATCCCACAAATGAGTGCAGTCATCCTAAATCTGTCCCTCTCGTTCTGACTCATTTTACTCAGCATGAAACTCTCCATATTCATCCATTTATAAGCAAATTTAATGACTTCATTTTTACTAACACCTGCATAGTATTCCATTGTGTAAATGTTTCTTTATCCATAGTTTCTTTATCCAACAATCTGTTCTTAGTCACTTGGGTTGTTTCCATATGCTGGCTATTGTGAATAGTGATGCAATGAAGATGGAGTTTCTGATATGTGTTTTTGGACCTCCCAAGGTATATTCCCAAGGTATATTCGGCAGCCTAAGACCTCCAGGACCAGGCACCACCATGCTGAGACCACTCTCCGCACACATGAAGGTACTGGCAGAGGGACAAAGCCACGCGGGTTCCGGGGCCGAGACCTCCAAGCCTACTCGAATTGGAGTCGAGCATCTTCCACCCAGATCCTCCAAATTCCAGTAGGCGGGGGTCACACCCACCACGTGGCCCCCTGGCACCCTGAAATCCCATCAGCGGCCAAGACTCAGAGACTATAAAATCCAGATCCCGGACGAGAACAGTGCAGTCTCTGCCCCCGCGCCTGGGTGTTCCTTCCCGGAGTCCCTTGGAGGGGAGCGGGTTGAGCTTTCCTCCCTGCCCCGACCAGGGCTATGGCAGCCGATGACCTCCAGGACATCTTATTATCTCATTCCTTCTTTGGACAAACTTGCAGGCTATCGAATGTAGCCTGCCCACAGGGCAGAGTCTGGCAAACTCCCCGTGGCCTATCAAATATGCCAAATACCAGTAACAATGATGGGTCTCATTCTCCTAAAGATCCGTGAATATAATCTCAGGGCTAGGATGAAAGAGACGTTACTGGGGCCTGCTCGAGGCAATCGACGATTAACAGGATGATGAAATGAAATGAAAAAAAATGAAAAAGGTATATTCTCAGAAGTGATAGTAAGAGCTCAATAAGAGCTCGATTTCTAGTTTTTTGAAGATATTCATATTGTTTTTTTCCAAAAAGCTGGACCAGTCAACATTCACACCAAACAATGAATAAGTGTACCTTTCTCCCTGCTTTCATGCCAGCACTGGTTGTTCTCCTTTTGGATGTGTGCCAATGTCTATGGTGTGAGATGATATGTCATTGATGTTTTGATTTGCTAACGGCCTCTTCAAAGATGAAACACCACTAACAAAACAAATGGAAACAAAGATAAACAAATGGGACTACATTAAACTAAGAAACTTTTTCACTTAAAAAGAATTTGGGACCAAGATACAAAGACAACACATGGAAAGGGAAAAATTATTTCCCCAATATCTATCTGATAAGGGGTTATTATCAAAGATATATAGGGTACAGTAGAACATTTCAAGAAATAAACATCCAACGCCATCAAAAAATTGGGTGAAGCAATGAACAGAACCTTCCTCAAAGAAGAAATTCAAATGACCAAAAAGCACATGAAAAAATACTCTACATCACTAATTATGTCTTGCAATTTTATACACTGAAATTCTGTTATAATTAAGGCTTGTTGGTATGGTAACTGGGTATGGAGAAGGCAGAAGTTTTAGTCTTTTAGTTGACCTCAGTTTCTTCACATGTGGTTCTGGCTCTCCTTAGAGTTCAATTCCTACCTCCTTCCCTATACCATATTCCCAATCTAATTCCTTGGTGTTCCTTCTGCTTTTTGCGTTTTTGCAATTCTTTTAAGTTAAATGTAACCTGTAAGGTAGAGGGCAAAATCTTATTTCTCATATGAGATAAAGTTTCAGTATTGCTTCATGGAAAAATATCTCTTTCTATAAAGTAAGTGAAACTTGTTTTGAGAGAGAGGTACAGCAGTTATCATTTATCACTTCTTTTTTCCTTAATCACCTTAGTGAAAAATACATAATATTGTGGGACTCCTGGGATTTCTTGAGGAAAGCTCTCTTTTTATTGTAGTCCCAGAAATTTGTCATGATAAAGCTACTTATCATTGACTCCACCGAAATTTTCCTGAATTACTAATAAAGTGGGATCCAATAACTTTAGCTGCAAGTGAAGTTCCAGGTAAGCAAATCTCTAGTGTTGTATCTGTTTTGATTTTCCAAATTTTGGAGTGGAAACTTGCCCGAAACCTCAGCTCTCTGATGATTCATGAATAGTGGTTGGTATTTATTTTGCCCAGATTTTTCTCAGGAATATAACTTACAAGCTGCTTACATTTTGTGCTAAAATGGATTACACCATGTCCATCAATTTTGACAAAAATTTATATGTATGATTCATTTCAGTTCTAAGGACACAATTTGCACTAATACAATATAAGTTGAAAAATTCAAACCATTTCACATATGATATAAGCAATTATTTTCCATCTAATATATAATCATGGAATACAAGTTTATCATGTACATCATCTCCTTTTTTGCAACCCTGGTAAAATCTATCTTCTTAGAAATAGTTGTTTTAGACACTGTCTATAAGTTAGAGACTTCTAATTTCAAATTCACCTTAAAAAATAATGAATGTCCAATGGTAAGGGACACAGAGTCTGCTTATAGACTGGGGATGGGGGTTGAGTAAAAGAGGACATTGCCACCTTGGTGGAATGACATGGTGGTGGGTGTGGTATCAGAACACTGTGTGCCTGAAACTCCATTATTATAACAGTATTAAAAATCACAATGCCTAAATAAAATTTGAAGAAAAGCAAAGATCAACAGAAAAAAATCATCCTTAAAGGGTAATATATGTGGATATGAAATACCAGAACCATAGTATTTCTTTAGCACTTACAAGTACTCCTTAGCTTCTTGATGACAAATCTAATGACACTGAATTCTTGAAGCAGGTCCAGAGCAAATATCTGAGAAGAGAAAGAGTTTCTCTTTATTTCTGTTGCCTGGAGATGTGCCTACAATACGACAATATAGTGCCAGTGTTATTACATATTTTCATCCCTTATCAACTCAAGGATATGTGTCTTTCTTTAGTTCTTATAAATTAGCAGTATTCATTATTCCAAAATTGTTCATATAGCTGGAGATGAATTATGTTAGAATATAATATTTTACAAAATTAATCTAGATGTTCTTTGTAATCTCAGTCTCAAACAAAATTCTGGCAGAAAATTTTTTGAATGATAAATTGATTATAAATTTTATAGAACTAGGAAAGCCAGACTAGAAATACTATCTTGAAAGTGAAGATCATTGAAAGTGGCTTCGTCCTCTTTAAGACTTACAATTAAGTTCAGTAATTATAGCAGTATGATCGACATATAGTTGAATGGAATAGAATAGAAATCCAGAAATGGAATCACACCAATATTATTCATTGATTTTAAAAATAACTAGCCCAGTTATTCAGTGGATAAAAGAAAATTCTTTTCATCAAATGGTGCTAAGACAACTGCACAGAGACTTAAATTTTAAAAAAGTGAACTGCACTTTTATCACACACAATAATAGTAACTAATCACTTAATCACTTAATCAATTAACTTCCCATTAGTCGTCGATTTCCTTGAGCAGGCACCAGAAACGTCTCCATTTGTCCCTGTCGCGTGCTAGTGTTGTCCAATGGCATCTGTTCACTCTGGGAACATGAAGAGCCTCAAACTTATCGTTCATGATCTTGACGAAGAAGTCTGACCATCTGGTAGGTGGGCGGCCACGCGGTCTTTTAACATCCCGTGGAATCCAGTCAGTAACAGCTCTAGTCCAGTGGTCATCTTTAAATCTCATTACGTGACTAGCCCATCTGATTTTTGACACCTTGGCAAATGAGACAGCGTCCCTGATTCTTGATCGTCGACAGATGTCAGAACTCCGGATTTTTTCTCTCATTTGAGTGAAACGTGATATTCCAAGCATAGCTCTTACTATTCTTCTTTGGGAGACCTGAATAGCGTTTTCATCCTGTTTGCATAGGGCCCAGGTCTCATCCTGTTTGCATAGGGCCCTATGTTAATGAAGGAAGAACAGTGGAATCAAAGAGATGTGCCCGGAGCCAGAGGTTCTTCGTCCTCTTAGGTATTTCTTCGACATTCTTGAAGGCGTTCCAAGCCGCTCTCTTCCTCCTGCGTAGCTCGGGTGCCAGGTCATTTCTCATGTTGACCTCTCGACCTAGGTACACATAGCTGTTGCATTTGGAGATGGTCGTTCCATTGAGAGCGAACGGGGCATCAGGAACGAGGCTGTTTCTCATAAACATTGTCTTCGTAAGATTCAGCTGTAGTCCGACCTTTCCACACTCACGGTCAAAGTCGGCCAGCATTTGTGCCACTTGGCTGATGTTTGATGTTATTAAAACAATGTCATCAGCAAAGTGGAGGTGGTGTAATTGCCGACCATCTATCTTCACTCCCATTCCTTCCCATTCTAGTCGTTGCATGATGTTCTCGAGGGTGGCACTGAAGAGTTTCGGTGAAATGGTATCACCCTGCCGAACCCCTCTCTTGACATCAACGATCACTTCTTTGTAGAATGGTGAGATCCTGGTAGTGAATCCACAATACAGCTCACGGAGGATCCTGATGTATTGGGCTTGAATGCCCTGATTGGCTAGGGCTTCAATGACCGCTTCCATCTCAACAGAATCAATGGCCTTCTTTAAATCAATGAACATTAAACAGGGCGGCATCTTGAACTCCCGAGAAACCTCAATGAGTTTGGTTATTGTGTGGATATGGTCGATGGTGCTGAATCCTTTGCGGAACCCGGCTTGCTCGCATGGTTGTCCTTCATCTAGTGTTCTGCCAATCCTATTTAGGATGACTCGAGTGAACAACTTGTAGATGACAGACAATAGGCAGATAGGGCGATAGTTGCCAATGTCATGAATGTCTCCCTTCTTGAACAGTAGTACGGTCCTGCTGGTTTTCCATTGGGACGGAACCTTGCATTCAGACAGGTAGCGAGTGAAGAGCCGAGCCAGTGTATTGATGAGTACTGATGGCAGGTTCTTCAGGTGTTCAGGTCTGACCTTGTCTGGGCCGGTGCTGTTTGTTTCTTTACTGATGAAATGGCGTGTCGGATTTCAGAAGGGAGAACATTGGGAACGACATATCCATTCTGTGGAATTTGGTATGTCGGCAAGTGGACATGGCTATCAAAGAGATTTGAGTAGAAGTCATGGATAATCTTCTCCATTGCCATTCTAGAGGGTGTGATGGATCCATCAGGACGTCAGAGGGCAGTCATCTTGGTCTTGTAGTTGGCGAAGGACAGGCAAGCGTAACGAATACTTTTCCCAGCTTCTGCCACATCTAGCAGTACTTCTGCTCTTCTCTCTTTGAGGTCTTCCTTGATCGCATCTCTGCACTGCTTTGCGAGCTCGGACATTAGCTTGTGCTTGCCTGAGGCATGTGCCAAACCACGCTGGCAAATTAACTAAAGAGTTTTCGAAGACAGGCGTTTTTTGTGGCTATCTCTCTCTTGGCATTCCTCGCACATTCATGGAGGTGCTGAACCAGTCGATCGTATTCCTCGTCAATTTTGTCAACAATGACATCTTCCCATGTTGCCGCAATAGTGCCAAAGAGTTCCCAGTTGGTGGTCGTTCTGGGATTTCTCTTTTTGAACTTTGCAGCCCTTTCTTCCCGCTCTGTGAAGTAGAATTTTGCACGAAGGAGACGGTGGTCTGATCCCATTCGAAATTTTGGGACAACAGCGACATGGGTCAGGCAAAACCGTCGATTGAATATGATGTGGTCTATTTCGTTGTGGAATCATCCACCGGGAGACTCCCATGTCCAACGTTTAGATTCTGCCTTCTGGAACTGTGAGTTACCATGGATGGTCTTGGTCGACATGATGAACTCAGACAGTCTCTCACCCTGTTCGTTCCATTCTAGGCCATGGGTCCCGATGTGAAGTTCTTCAGCTGATCTTCTCGGTCCTATCTTGGTATTAAAATCACCCACGATGATCTTGTAGAAGGTGTGGTCTTCTTTATAGAATTTCTCCATCTCCATGTAGAACTTCTCGATTTCTCTTTCATCATAATGAGATGTTGGTGCGTAGACAACGAAGATAGAAACTGCAGGCAGTGAGCCACATCTATTCAAATGTAAACGTCCAATATGGGTTGTTAGGCATTCGAATGAATCAATGCTCTTAGCCAAGTTTGTGTTGACAAGGACACCGACGCCTTCGACACCTCTTTTATCGCATGTTCCGAGGAACAATTCTTCTCCAGTGTCGAAAACGGCATGGTGAGATTCGTGCCTTCTTGTCTCGGTCAGTCCAATGATGTCGTACTTGATCATTCACGCTTGTACCATCAGGTCCTCGGTGGATGTATCTGATGCTAGCGTACGTGCATTGAAAGTACAGAGGATCTTTTTGTCTTCCTTCATTGTGGCAGCCTAGTTCGGCCTTGAGATTTTGTCGGCCTCTCCTTTCTCATCCTTCTCAGTGCTGCCATGTCAGTGAAGCCTTCAGGGTCAGGTGAATGAGACCAGTTGTAGTTACTGGTTTTGGCATATCGAATACACAACTGATAGCTTGCCAGGCTCTTCCATGCAGACGGAATACTCTTGGTAGCTTGCCAGTCTTTCCGAGAGGGATAGAGGCTTTTGGGGCGACCTCTAATCACCCTTGTAGGTGTTACCATATTTGAACCCTATCAAATGTGGTACGACAATTCCGGAAGATGGGTATTTAGTGTCTTATGATGTATTGTGCGGCCGCAAAGTGGCCACGCGGGTCCAGAAAGCGTCCTGGAGTGTGGTGATGGCTGGGTAGTGGAGGTAGTGTCGATGTGAGGGCGATCTGGCTGCGACATCTGTCACCCCATTGATCGCCAGGGTTGATTCGGCTGATCTCGCTGACTAGGTGGGTGTCCTCTTCCTCCCTCACCGCTCCATGTGCGTCCCTCCCAAAGCTGCGTGCTCGGTCGAAGAGGACGGCCTTCCCCGATAGAGACGGACCAGTCTTCGGTCAAGGGTATACGAGTAGCTGCGCTCCCCTGCTAGAACCTCCAAACAAGTAACTAATCATGGAGCATAAAATTAAAATTTAAAGCTTCAACTATACCATATAAAAATAATCGAGAGCATATTTATAATCTTGAATTAAGCAGAAATTTCTTCCTAGGATACAGAAACTCATAAATCATAAAATGGAAAAAATTAAGTGGACTTCATGAAAATGCATAAGCTATATTAGCACAGCGGGTAAGGTTTGCCTTGCACGTGGCTGACCGGGGTTCAATTACTCCGCCCCTCTCAGAGATCCTGGCAAGCTACCTAGAGTATCTTGCCAGCATGGCAAAGCCTGGCAAGTTATCCATGACGTATTTGATATGCCAAAAATAGTAACAGCAAGTTTCACAATTTGTTATGAGACGTTACTGGTGCCTGCTTGAGCAAATCGATGAACAACGGGAGGACAATGCTACAGTGCTACATGTCACATCTGGCAGAGTATTTACAAAACATATATAATAAAAGACTTATTTCAAAATAAAGAACAGTTACAATTACATGTTAAGAGATATCACTGGCGGTAGTGGGTAGTGTCTAGAGCAGTAGTACAGTGGGGAGGGACCTTACCTCGCATGCACACAGCTAGGATTTGATACAGGCATACCTCCATTTCCCCCAACACTGCCAGTAGTGATTTCTGGGAGTAGATCCAGGAGTAACTCCTGAAAATTACAAGGTGTGACCCAAGAAAACAACCCACACATACATATATACATACATATGTATGCAGAGACTATAAAACCCAGCTCCCAGAAGCACGCGGCTGCATTTGCAGCCGCGCAACATTTTATTTTCTCATTCCTACTTTGGACAAACTGGCAGGCTACCGAATGTAACCTGGCCACATGGCAGAGTCTGGCAAACTCCACATGGCATACCCAATATGCCAAATACCAGTAACAATGACGGGTCACATTCTCCTAAAGAGCCTTGAATATGGCACTTTCTTAAAAATATCAGGGCTAGGACGAAGGAGACGTTACTGGGGCCTGCTCGAAGCAATCGACGAATAACAGGATGGTCGTGATCGTGATGTATGCATATATCTATGTATGTATATATATATATGTATACATATGCAAGTGATCGATAAGTATATAGATAAATATATAGATAAAAAACTTCCTAAAAGCAAACGAGGGGCTGGAATGATAATATGGCAGGTGGGGCACTAGCCTTGCACCCTGCTGACCTGAGTTCAATCCCCGGCCCCTTGGGTTCCCCCAGTTCACCAGGAATGAACACTGAGTGTAGTCAGGAATAATCCCTAAACTAAAATCCCTGTGTGTGTCCCTACAGAAAGAACAAAAACAAAAGGGCAAATATTTAAGCAACTACTTCATCACAAAGATTAGGTAATTAGATATAGGTGAAAAAGTGCTAAACTTCTTTGCAAAACCCAAAGAAATTTAAAGTAAAACTATGAGGGGTCAGAACAATATTACAGAGGGTAGGGATTTGTTTTGTTCAAAGCAGATCCAGGTTCGATCCTCGGCATCTCATATGGTCCCCTGAGTACTGCCAGAAGTGACTCCTGAGTGCAGAGCCAGGAGTAACCCCTGAGCATCACCAGCTGTGACCCAAAAAGTAAAAAGAATAATAGCAAAAATGACATTACACATCTAGTAGGATGCCTCAAAGGAAAAGACCAAGAACGTGTGTGTTGGTGAAGATGTAAAACATTTGATCTTTTAAAGCCTACTGATGTCACACAAAGTTACAGTCATTTAAACTAAACTTAGCAGTTTCTAATAAAGTTAGACATAGCTTTTTGATGCTGCATTCCCACTTCTGATTAAATTATGATTCAAGAGAAATGAAAACATGTTCGTTGAAAGAATTATATTTTGTCAGCCCTATTCTTAATAGCTAAAAACTGGAAAAACCTGAAGCATATTAATTCATGAATGGAGAAATATATTGTGACATATTAGAGAAATGCTACTCAGAAGTCCAAAAGTACAAATTATCAAAATAATCAATGGCATAGTAAATCTTCAAAATTGTTTCAAATAACAAAAGTGTCACATTTTAAAAGCTACTTATTACACAATTCCATAGGAATAGGATTTGAGCCAAGGCAAAATCAAAATGAAGCAATTCAGTGGTTATCTATGACTGGCATTGGAATCGAACAAGGACCAGGAGTGAATTGGGGTTAATTACATTAATGACATTATTATATATTTTGATTATTTTAGACAGATATATATATTTTCTCCAAATTCATAGAATTACACATTGAAATTTTTCTTTTGGTATGTGAAATACCTTACTAAAGCTAAAAATGTGTATTTTTTAAAAAAGCTTTAAAATGACTGAAAATAAAGAACTCTCTTTGGGAAGAAAAATCTGAGATAATATAATAGATGAGTTAAAATGCTATCATTATATCCAAATCAAAAGAGACTCCACGAGGAAACTGGTGTATAGTCTAGCTTGGTCTTAGCCTCAGACAAAAGTTATTTCTATTTTTATTTTGTTTCTTTTTTCTTGAAATTAAGGATTGCTTATTTCCTGACTGGCAAAGAATCTTTTAATTTTCAGCCTATAGTACAGTTATGTGCTCTTTTCCGCTTATTTGCATTAAGTGTTGCTTAGTCTGAAAAATATATAATTATTAAAGGTTTGTTACATGAAAATAATTGTGTCTGGAGATTTTGTAACTATGGTAAACAAAAGTAACACAAACAAACATCATAGGTGATGGTCACTGTTTCCAGACACCCTTGGTTTGCCACCCATGTACCTGTGACACCATTAGCACAAAGTCCAAAGGAGTATTTGAGTTTACTTCTGTTTGAGACATCTTGATTCCACACCTTTTATGGATTTCTCATCTTCTATAACTGTCATATTCAGCATTTGCAGCCTTCTTCAAAAGAGGAAGAAAATATGTTGTGTAGATAATATATGAGGACTCAGCCCTGCTGTTATCATCACTCATACAGGAGATGGGGGATTATAAGGCATGAGTTATCCCTCCCTCCTTCATTCATGGCGATACAAACATAAATGTCATCCCAACATTTAGGCAAGATATACATTTTAGGAATGGTGGAAAACAATATATTATCCCAGAGTCTCCTACATTCTAGCTGTAATGAAACGGCAGGATTGAAAGCAGCAATGTCATCTTTAAATAAAATAAAATGAAGATAGAAATAATATTGTTGTTAAGCCAAGTTCAATCTTTATGTTTATTTAGATTTTTTTAAAGTCTCAGTGTTTAAGGTATCCCAGTAATAGTCTCTAAACTCATCTCCTTCACATATGGAATGAGCAGATTCAAGCTGAGGCTTTCCTGGTTCAAAAGCCAGATTTGCAAATCTAGATACAGAGGGAATCACGACACATGGTGTATTTTCTGAGCAATACTCCTGAAAAGAACTTTGACTTTGTAACTTTGGACACGTTTGTGACCTTAACTTACTCCCTACTAATGTACATTCTACAGCACCATCTGTGGTCAGATCTATCCACAATGACCTAGTCTTGAATTTGGTTTCAAGACCCTCATTTAATTGTCTTATTATATTGTACCTTTATATTCTTGGGGTCCTCAAAATCACAACAATTGATTCTGGTCTTTGTGTGAGATAACAATCATCCCACCAAACTCTACTCCTTAAATTGCAATTCTATAGGAAATGTGTATCTGTGGTATTAAAATTCCATGATATATATATATATATACAGATTGATTCAACAATATTTACTATTTGATACATTTTTACCCCAAGCATCACAAAGTCCTTTGAAAAATGTTCTTAAAAATATTGAATATTTTTCTAATTTTCTTCTATGTACCAGCCCTCTTACATGTCATCCTTTAAAAGTAGCCTGAGAACTTGAACAAAATTTAAAAGGTCATCCAAGAAATATTTTAAACATGGAGCCTTGTTTATAGCAAAATCATTTTTCAACCTTAGTAAGACAATTAGAACTGCATGGGAACCATAAGAATTGTTAAGATGATTAAGAACTATATTTAATATTTATTCAAGTAGCATCTTGACAAACATTTAAATTTTATATCTCTCAAATAAAGTAATAAAACAGCATGATCTAAAAATTCTTAACAAATATATAAATAAAATTTTATACATGCACATATTACTTATAATGTTTGAGTTAATTACATGATAATATTCCTTGTATACAACTTAATTAGACTAATATCAATCAGTGCACTTTCCATTGATATTTCATTAACACACAGTAACTATCTTATAATACCTAGATATAACTTTAAATTAATTAAACAGTCTGGCTGAAAATGAGTGCTTATGGAAAGGTATGAAAAACAAGGCCTTTTAAACATAAGCAAGACTGTAATGCTCACCCTTTGAAATAAAGCATAGAGAAAAAATTAAACTCTACCTACTTTAATGGTTTAATTAGACCTAAGAATGATAATTCACATTTTTTTCCTGCAGGATTTCTGCTATAATATCAGTTAGACTGTGTTCATCTATCACTCTATTTTAAGGAAGAGGTTATGAAATATTGCAATTATTTCTGATGATTATGGTCTTTGTTTATTTCGAAAGAACCTAGATTTTAAACAGCATCAAAGATTTCTTAGCATGTGATTAAAGCTGTTTATTTTCATGCTGATGAGCTGAGAGCTGTTTCAATGGGGAGATGCTGTAATTTTCCCATGATCTGGAAAATAATTCATGGCACTTTTTATGTTGTCATTAACTGTCACGTCTCTTGAGTTAAATATGAGCCCTGTCACTTGGAAGTCAGAAAGCAGCTCCTAAATTTCTCAATTTCATTAGCAATTGATTCAAATCATTTCCCGAAAATAGTCTGAATTGACACATGAATTGTAGTGGTTCCTCAGCTTGGTGATTAATTAATCAAGCCATCAGGTTCACATTAAACTATTTATCAATCTTACGATTTCCTGCTTTTCAGAAAAAATTAAAAAGCACTCTAATGATATTTTATGGGTTTTGAGAAAAATTAAAATGGGACTGAAAAAGTCATCCGTTCTTCCTCATTCAGAAACTTCGTGATGTCAATTTCTGCAAACTGAGACATGGTAAGGGGGAGATTAGGTAGAGATCTGCTGATACCCCAAGAAAGGTACGTGGGATATGGCCCCCATTTCTACAGGTCCTATTTCTTCATCTGTAAAACAGAAAAATTTACTTTATCTCTTAATTTTCTCTCATACTTAAAATTATGCTTGTGAATTCATTTGTATTACAAATGGATACTGTTACTTTGAACTTGGATTACTTCTGTTGCTTCAGTGTGTGCCACTATCTTTACTTTCAAGCAACCAAACAAACAACTTCTTATTGATAGACTCAAAAACTGCAAACTGAAACATTGAGAAGCAACCCTAGACAGAGTTCTGCAATGTGCATTTTCCATAGAGGGCCACATGAGTCTAGGTCTTTTCTGTTGTGCTATTCTAACAAGGCACAACTGTCTATTGCTTCAGCTCAGAATGACAGTACCAACCCTTCTAAAACTGGGCCACACCAAGAGGTATTTGTTTGCTGAGAAAACTGCTAGAAAATATCAAGTTGATTGCCTTTTAATTTCACTCAAATATTGCAGAGTTCAATTAATAGCCCACTCTTTTCAAAACAAATGATGTCAACTAAACTTGGTTCCTTTTCTTTGAAATGCATACTGTATATAAAGCTGCAAAATGAATATCTCACTTAACATCCAATCCTGTTTGTAGTTAGAGAAAAAGAGGTTTAAAGAGTTTCTGTCTGTTAGCTAATTGCATTGAGGCTTCCTTTGGTCCTCTAGAACAGAGAAGGCAAGTCACAGCTGAGGAAATAGTACAGTTAACTGTGGATGTCCAATCCCAGCCTGCGGTCATGCATAAGAACTGGGGCTAACCTATCAGAGGGTGAGCATAGACAGCTCACCTGGAAAGCACATGCCTCACAAGCCCGCCGTTGCTGGAGCTGCTAGCTCCTTAGAGCCATCCTACAGCCCTGCTGTTTGGAACCCCTGTGTGTTCTCTGAACACCACAACCAAATATGTATAAACATCACAGAAAAAAAAAGTGTGTGGATTCCGTGAATCTTGCTGCTAGAATGGATGGACAAATGTTACAGTGGGTGCAGACAACCAGGTGCTTGTCCTCGAGCAGTCAAGATAGAACACACACGATGGGAGGTCAAGAGTTCAGAAAAGACTTCATTTAACGCAAGGGGAAGGAGGGTGAAGAATGCAGGGAGGCTCCCAGATCATGAGAAGGGTCTCCTAAAGGATTCCAGAGAAGCCAGAAGACTTTTCCCTTTTATGCCTTTTAAGGAAGTGGGTGTGTCTGGGCCAAGAAAGTGGGGTATTAAAACAAGTCAGAGGATGCTGAGATGATTATTCTCTTTTGTCAGGGAGAGTGTTTGGTATCACTACCTAGGTCACTCTTTGGATAGTCCACACAGATGATTCTGTCTTTTTAGGATTCTGTCATATCCCTAATCTAGCTAGCCCAAGAATGGTTTTTCTTAAAGCTGTAACCTATCACACAATGAGTAGCATTGGCTAGCAGAAATTTTGATACATAAACCCCTCAAAGATTTTACATTTAGATTTTATCTCCAAATTATCTATCTATCTATCTATCTATCTATCTATCTATCTATCTATCTCCTCTCTCTCTATCTCTCTATTTATAGATTATATATACATAAATATATTGGAGCCATACCTGGCCTAGCTCTGGGACTATATCCCATTCTTTGCTCAGGGTTGCTCCAGTCTGGGGGACTATGGAGTACCAGAATGCAACTTCCCACATGCAGAATCTGCCTTCAGACCATTGAGTTATCTCTCCAGCCCTTCCATGAAATTATTTACACAAATGAGACATGGGCAGAAAAAAAATAATAAAGTTGATGACATAACCAGAAACTGTATTCCATTATGGGAAAAATATTGTCTTTAACTGCTATTTTATCAACAATGTGATTATCATACGCATAGCACAACAATACTATTTTTTTCACTTAATTAATTTGCTCAACACAACCATTTAAAAATATAACCTAAGTTTTATAATCTTGTTTCAGTATTTCTCTCCCTCCCCCTACACCCACTGCATCCACACCACCACCCCTCCAGGACAAATCTTAAGAAAAATGGAGAAGTACAGGCCTCTTTCAACCACCTTTCTTTGTACTGCATGGGCATTATTTCAGTCCCCACAAAGACAGAATCCCACCTTGTGGGAAGACAAAGCCTTGTAGCAAAAAGAAAATAACATATGGGAGAGGCACATTACAAGTACCAGACAAGTGACCTAAATCCTATAACAGTCTTGGTACGTTGCCAAAAGACACCTCCAATTCTCCAATTCTATTACTAAGGAGAAGGAAAAATCCTTCACCTCTACATCATATCCTACTCCTGCTATTTTGTTATAATGCACTTGTAATGCAAAGCTATCCCAAACCCTTTCTGGAATATGCCATGCTTTCAAACTCCTGGGCTAGCACCATGAGGATGGAAAGGAATTGCATTTGCAAATGTCAGCCTACCCCATCCATCTCCCCTCATTCAAACAATATGCATTCGAGGTTCAGCAATCGGAGTTATATATTTTTCCTTAATGTTGTTGTAAGGTAATGGTTCTCTTATCTGAAATTCATCAGCCTGCTATAAATTTAAACTCCATTACTGCCAATAGAGAAAAGCTAAGCACCAAACCACTTTCAATAAATTTGCACTTATGCAATTGAACTGATACGGCCTCAGAGGAAAAGGTGAAACTCGTCTTGAGATATTTAAGTTAGTCTGAGTCACTGCTTCGTCTAGTGTTAAATTGGATCCATCGAGAAATGTAGGGCAGCACTCATCAGCCCTGAGTTATAAGAAGAGATTTCAGGCTGGAAAAAATTCTGTCTTGAGTATTCATTATTATACAGCGTAATTCTAAGAAACCACTGACTTTCTCTGTTATTTGGTACAACTGAATAATACAAATGGAAACTCTGATGGATATATATTTCTATGAACAACACTGGTATTCTTCATGTCCCCTTGTGAAGCTTTAAGAAAGGACATCTTTGTACTAAAACCAAAGAAGGTAATCATGAAGGCCAGAGATAGGCCAGTAGGTAGGACAATTGCCTCACATGTTGCTGGCATGTGTTCAAACCCAAGTGGTCATTTAAACCATACATGGTCTCTGAGTCTCACCAGGAATCATCCTTGAGCTCACACCGGAGTAAACCTTGAGAACTGTCAATTGTGGTCCAGCCCCCTCCTCCCTCCCTTTCACTCCCCACACAAAGGTAACCGCAGACACTAACATAATATACAGATATAAAGAAAACACAGCTTTAGGTTTTTACAAGTCTGGAAGCAAAAATTATCACCTATTACACAGAAGTACATATGTAATCAAAACTTAACTTTATACTCCTTCTCTTTACTTCAGGAAATTTTTGCTGGACTCTCTTACTTTAAGAGGGAAAAAAGCAAAAATAGCTGCAAACACAGAGCCTAATTTTTTTTTTAAAGAGCCTATCATAGAGGAGGGTTGCTGAATGGCAGAACAACTGGAGATATTGATAAGAAGATAAGAAGACACTGGTGAAGGAACTGGTGTTGGAACATGGTATGCCTGAAACTCAACTATAAATAATTTTTTTACATTATAGTGTTTCAACTAAAATATATTTTAAAAAGCAAAAGCAGGTTGGCCTGAGGCTTGTAGTTCAAAAGTGATGACCCCTATCTGGAAAAAGTAACCCAACTTCAATGTTTTGTCTGTGCCTAGGCCAAGGCAGAGTCTGACAGATACTTTAAATGTCCCAGAGCCCTGAATGGACCATATGGGTCAGTGGAGAATGTGCAGGAGAACAATAAAGTACTTTGCTTTCTTTTCAGGAACACATTAAACAACAGAATACAATCATTAACACTTTTTAGCCACTTTTTGTACATGTCATATGATTCTGCATGTTAAATGTACTTTCCTCAACTGTGCATACCCACCTTTCCCCCTCATATATAGAAATGAGTTTTAAAAACTACTAAATATGTGTAAAATATTATGTGAACCTAACTCCACCAAGCATAAAACCAGGTCTCACTTCCTCTCTGATGCTTGCTCTACAGCCTCTACAGGCTGACTATTGATGTCTCCCAACTTCAGTTTCTATTTGTTTGTTTGCGTAGGGCATATTTGGTGATGCTCAAGGATTACTCCTGGCACTGCATTCCTAGTGGTGCTCAGGGAGCCATATGGGATGTCAAGAATCAGATCCTGGTCGGGTGTGTGCATGCACGTGATCTACCAGCTAAGTATAGCTGGTTCAATGTACTTTCCTCTTCAAACTTCAGTTAATTTCTTGCCAAAGAAGCTGTCCTTTTTTTTATATCCCATTGTTCCTGTGCCTTTTGTACTACATGGTACAGATCACATCGAATGGTACATGAAATCTGTGATTTTATGTGCTATCCTGGTTCTATATTTTTGGCAATGAGAGGTAGAGGACACATCCCACTCAGTAGCCTCAAGTCAGGATATCTTGGTGAAGAAGAGCATCTTGATCAAGAGCTAAAAAAGAAAAAAATGTAAACTATCAACAGAGCCATGGCTTCCTTGGAGAGGTGCCTCTAGTTTCTGACCTTCTAAAGCAGTTCTGCATGAGCAGAGGGTTCTGCTGGCTAATTAGAGTTGATTTTACAGATATAGGATAGTATGACCAGGCAAGAGCTCATAGGTTATTAAGGATAGAAAATTTAGAAATTTAAGATAAAATCATTTATGGTTTGAAAACACATCTCTCTGTGGACTGGAGCATGGGAAGTTTAGCTCTCAGGATGTAATGAACAGATAAAAAGTTTTAGTAGTTTTGCTCACACACACACACACACACACACACACACACACACACATTCTTACAGCCCGAAACCCTCCCAACCCCTTCTTCCATCCACAGCCTTAGTGCCCATTCTAAGGCCAGAACTGGCATTACATATATACCAGTTGCAAAAATTGAATAGCATTTGCACTTAATTGGACGATATACATTATTCATAAGCTTTGAGTCTGTGATAATTTTGGCATTCATTAGGGGGGGTGGAAATGGGGCATTAGCTTTCTTGGTACAAAACATTCTGTATTAAACTTCATTTGCAATCCACTTTTCAATGTGAGGAATTAGAAATGCTTTTAAGCAAAGTTACGAACTATGAAATAGCTAGAAAACACGCAGCAGCAGCAGCTTCTAAAGATGCCAAAGAAAAGAATAAAAGCTTGAGTTTCCTGAAGTATTAATACTCAGAACATTGCGCTTAGTAGAGGACAGGGAAATTCAGCCTAATATTCACTTAGATTAACAAAAATTGTGAAGAAATTGTTAAATATTTGTATGTATATATATATATCAGCTTATACAAATATACACCATATATAAAGTATACATATTTATGCATCCATTTCAAACTTTATTTCAAAGAACTAGATTTTCTTTTTCCCCAAAGAAAGACATTGTATTCTCAGAGATAAATGAAGGGTTAGTAGAGCTGCGCCATGTCTTTTTTAAATTTTAAGTAGAATAAAGACTAAAAATGATTGGGAACATCTGTAGCCGGGTAGAATCCATCTAGTTCCCCTTAATTGCAGATATTTCCAGAGTTCCAGAATTATAAGAAGAAAAAAGGAAATTTAATTAATAATATGTCTAGTCTAGTTCCTTATACTTGGGAAAGTCCCAAACACATTAACGAAGCGGTCTTTAAATAATGTTGGTAATGCAGAACATTTTGAGAAAAATGTCAGTTAGGGAGTTTACCAACTGCAGTGAAACAAGAGTGAGCAGATTTAATTTCCAGTGAAGAGATCAAGCACTTTCAAGGAGATGCCCTGAAGGCTGAGGTTTAAATGTAAATATCTTTTTCAAAGACACCCTCCATGCTGCTGATAGAGCCTCTTTGTCTTGTTAAAGACATATTTGGGGGTGGCATAGTTTTTCTCCACTATTGTCCATCATTTTTGGAAGTTTCATGATGATTCAGAAGTTTTTTAAAACTAGTCTCTCAGCTCTGGGTATAGATTAGGCCAATTAAATAGGTGCATTAAGATTATTTTCTTGTTTATTTTTGGTTTTGTGCCATACCTGGCAATGCTCACGGATAACTCCAGCTGTGCATTCAGGCATCACTCCTGGTCTTATTCAGAGAACCAAATGGGGATGGCAAAGATCAAGAAGGATCCAATTGCCAGGCAAGCCCCACCCACTTTATTGCCTCTCAGGTGCCAGTTGCATTCAAATCATTCAAATTTTGAGCAGGTGAATTCCAAAAATATGTCTTTATCTTTGGAGACAAAAATGGTGGTGGAGGGAAGCCCAACATATATAAGTAAACTTAAGATTCAGTTGTGCGTTCTGAGTGCAGCCAGTAGAGATTTCTGGATGTCAATGCTGAAGCATTTTTGGGTTAAAGTGATGGTACAGTGGGTAGGGAGTTTGCCTTGTGTATGGGTTCAACACCAGGCACCACATACGGTCCCCTGAGCCCTGAGAGGAGTAATTCCTGAGCACAGAGCAAGGAGTAAGTCTTTTGCACTGCCAAGTGTGCCTGGCCCAAAAACAAACCAAAAGAATTTCCTCTTCAGAAAACAGGTTTTCCTGGGTTTCACTGTCTCTGGGGTTTTCTGGCATTCAGAAAACCAGCATGAGACTTGTTCACACATAATCATTATGACCTCTTTAAAGTTTATATCTTTACCTGCACCTTGTGTGGTTTCAAAAGAAGAGCAGCTTCTATTCTTAAACAATTCAGTTATGGAAGAAGTAAAAATAAAAACTGGAGATGTTAGTTTGGAAAACCATAGCCAGATAAAAACTCAGAGTTCTCTTGAGAAAATGCTCTACATCATTAATCATCAGGGAGATGCAGATTAAAACAACGTTGAGATATCATCTCACTCCACAGAGACTGGCCCACATCCACAAGAAAAAAAGCAACTGGTGCTGGCACGGATGCAGCGAGAAAGGGACCCTCCTTCACTGCTGGTGGGAATGCCGAAAGGTTCAGCCCTCTTGGAAAACAGTATGGGCGATTCTCAAAAAATTAGAAATTGAGCTTCCATTTGACTCAGCAATACCACTCCTGGGAATATATCCCAGAGCGGCAAAAAAAGTATGGTCGAAGTGACATCTGCACTTGTTTGTTCATCGCAGCACTCTTCACAATAGCCAGACTCTGGAAAAAACCTGAGTGCCAGAGAACAGATGACTGGTTAAAAAAACTTTGGTACATTTACACAATGGAGTACTATGTAACTGTTAGAAAAGATGACGTCATGAAATTTACATACAAGTGGTACTACATGGAAAGTATCATGTTAAGCAAAATGAGTCAGAAAGAGAGGGATAGACATAGAAAGATTGCATTCATCTGGGGAACATAAAGTGACAAAATAGGAGACTAACACCCAAGAGTGGCCGAGATTAGTACCAGGAATTTTGCTCCATGGCTTGGAGGCCAGCTATACATGCTAGGGGAAAAGGGAGCTCAGATAGAGAAAGGAGCACCAAATAAAGGGTGTTGGGAGGATCCTCACAGGATCGGAGAAGTATGCTGAAAGTAGACTATAGATCAAATATGATTGCTGCTCAATCCCTCTTTTGCAAACCACAACACCCAAAAGGAGAGAGAGAGAGAGAACAAAAGGGAATGCCCTTCCTCAGAGGCAGGGTGGGATGGGGGGATGGGGAGGTGGGAGGGATACTGGGACCTGTGGTGGTGGAAAATGGGCACTGGTGGAGGGATGGGTACTTGATCATTGTTTGATCGAAACCCAAGCACAAAAATTTGTAAGTCTACAACTTGTACCTCATGGTGTTTCACTAATAAAAATTTAAAAAAAAGCCAACTCAGTGTTCTTTCCAGCTCACAGGTGAAAAGGAAAATAATGACAAAATAAATGTAAATTATTTAAAAATTTTTTAGAGGAATAGAGTAAACTGTCCATAAAAAACATGGAACTAAAAAAAAACTCAACGTTCCCCCCCATACTTATCCTAGTTATATGAATAATTATAATAAAATTAATTAATTTGAAAATTTAGTTTGGTTTTAATAAATTTGGTCACTCAGTTTTCATAATTGTCATTAGAAAAATAGAGATAATACTAGAAATTATTTAAATAATTTATGCATGACTGGATTATTTAATCATAACTGGAATCTTTTCCTTAGGAGTTTCAAATTGAGCTCTTAATGGCTTTTTGTCTCAAGAGTCATGCCAAGATATCACCATCAGATTCTGTGAAAGCTGTCATTTGGGATTAATTCCACCCTTTTGTGGTTACAAAATATTTGTGGATACTGGTTCGGCTACACTACCACCTTCCTTGCTCTCTTAGTATACTGGAACCCCGGGAGCAAGCTCTTAGGCCATGGTTTTCCGTTTTTGGGCTCTGTAGCAATCTCAGAATCAAGTAAACCTAAATAAGTCTCTCTCTCTCTCTTTCTCTCTCTCTCTCTCTCAACCGTGAGCTACAGTTACGATGCTTTCATGTTTGAGTTTCAGTCATAGAATGATCAAACACCCAATGTACATTTTCCACCAGCAATGCCCCCAGTATCCCTCCCTCCTCTAGTTCCACCCCTCCCTCTACCTCTATGGCAGATAATTTCCCTGTTACTCTCTCTCTGTACTTGTGGGAATTATGGCTTGCAATACAGCTAGTGCAGATACTGAAAGGTCATCATGTTTAGTCCTCTATCTACTTTCAGCACACATCTCCCATCCCAAGCGATTCCTCCAACCATCATTGACTTAGTGATCCCTTCTCTATCCCGCAACCTTCTCCCCCAGCTCATAAGGCAGGCTTCCAAATGTGGAGCAATCCTCCTGGCCCTTGTCTCTATTGTCCTTAGGTATTAGTCTCATAATAGTCACAAATTGGTTTTGTGCCATATGTTCAGAGACTTTTGTGCCATATATTCCATAAATGAGTGCAGTCATTCCATGTGTGTCCCTCTCTTTCTGACTAATTTCACTTAGCATGATACTTTCCATGACCATCCACTTATAAGCAAATTTCAGGACTTTGTCTTTTCTAACAGCTGTATAGTATTCTATTGTATAGATGTACCAGTCTGTTTTCGGGCACTCAAGTTGTTTCCAGATTCTGACCATAGTGAACAGTGCTGCAATGAACAGGTGAACAGGTGCAGATGTCTTTTCTACTGCGCTTTTTTGCATCCTCAGGATATATTCCCAGAAGTGGTATTGCTGGGTCATACCAAAGCTCAAATTTTAGTTTTGTAAGGAATGCCCATATTGTTTTCTTACTAGTCAGCATTCCCACCGAACAATGAAAGAGAGTCCCTTTCTCCCCATATCCATACCAGCACTGGTTGTTCTTGTTCTTTTTGATGTGTGCCAGGCTCTGTGATATGAGATGATATCTCATTGTTGTTTTGATTTGCATCTCCCTGATGATTAGTAATGTAGAGCATTTTTTTCATGTAAAAATGTAGGCAGAACTCCCCATGACACTGAAGCTAAATGCATCTTTAAGAATGAAACACCACTGACCAAGAAAGTGAAAAGAAACAAATGGAACTACATTAAACTAAAGCTTCTACACCTCAAAAGCAGTGACCAAAATACAGAGAGAGCCCACAGAATGGGAAAAATATTTACCCAATACCCATCAGATAAGGGGTTAATATCCAAGATATACAAGACATTAGTAGAATTGTACAAGAAAAAAAACTCCAACCCCATCAAAAATATGGGGAAAAGAAATGAGCAGAAGATTTCTAAAAAAAGAAATACAAATGGCTAAATCAATCTCTTTCAATTTCAAATGAAGAAACTGAGGCATAATGAATGAAAAGTCTAGAAGTGCCAGTGCTTCAGGGCTGAACACTAGATAAAATTGATCTTTCTTTGCAACTCTCATGAAACTGTTTTCCACCTGACCACAGCTCACTTGGATAGCTTGAGTCAGAGGCTTTGGAGTCAGACAAGTCTGCATAAAAACATTACATTAGACTCTGGGGCAAGACTCTTCAACTTATTAAGTCTTGATTGTCAATTATGAAATGAAGAGAGATCTTGGAGATTAGAAGGTGATTACAAAGCTCTGAGGACAATGCTTGGCATATACAAGACTTCCTGATAGGTCTGCTGTCATAGGCTGGTTGATTGTTATAAAATCTGGACACACAGCTCACCTGGACATTTTTAGTATTGTCAGCTAGTTGTTTCACATTGATGACATTTGTCTAATTTTCTATTATATATGGCATTCCTTTGATCAGAGCTATTCTCGAGTTCCACTTTATATTCCCCAGTGCTTGGCCTTAATTCAACTAGCAAGAGCTCAATAATGATGCAAATTGTATTGTACATGCTCTGACAGTTTATGACGTACAGTCTTTCACATGCCTCTACCAATGATCATGACTTTCATAAGAGATTACCTGCTCTAGTGCTAATTCTGTTCTGTTCTCAAACTATAGAAAAATCCTTCCTATAAGAATGCTGTCAAGCAAAGTTCCTCTTTTTGTCTCAGTCAGTGTTCACAAAGATGCAGGCAGGCAAAATCACATCCCCTTCAATGGAGCAAGAGGGAATTTTGTGGAAAAGGGAAGCATTATGCCTAAAGTCCAGCAACAAAAAAATATGCTCATAAAATAAGTTTCCAGCCTCCCACTGAATTCCAAGCATCTGTTGTACTCAATCTTTTTTTTTTTTCAATATTGACTCAATGTTCATTTTGTGGACTGAACTCTACAAGGCATGGTTCCGCCTTTATGATTGATGCTTTACGAAGAGTGGGTCATGTAGGTTGGATCCTGAAAAAATATTTTATTTCAAAAGTCCCAATGCCAGATTCATCACTGAGTCTGAAGCAAAGCTTCATGAGACTCATCACAAGAGTGAAATTTCTTTGAAGTGTTCAATTAATATTCATGCTCATTTGAGACAACTTCATATTAAAATGTGTTTGTTTAAATACACATATAGTCCTTAAATATTGTAGTAGAACATGCATTTGAAGAAAATGCACCATTTTGCTCTGGATTTTAGAACTCAGTTCTTTGCAGTTCTGTACCCCATATCAAAAGGGGCAAAGAATCTCTATATTAACGGCCAAATTTCAAGTGAGTATTTGATGACCCACAGCCTATTATTATCAGAGAACAGCTAATGGGCCTTGATGAGGGTGTGCCTACACATGGCAACTGGTCTGACCTAAGCGTCACTTTTTCTTAAGGTACCAATGAGGATGCTTGCCTTCCCGCAAAAGCCTTAAGAGCAGCCAAACTCATTTCTCTTCTGTCCATGTGCATTAATTCCTGCTTCTGTAATGAGATACAGAAGAGAAAAAAGGGGAAGAGGACTGATGTGGAATCAGATTGGGCCTGATGAGTTATGGAGCCTGCCTTCTCATCAGTGATGTAAAACAGCTCGGGTTCTATTTACTGCTGCTGTCAGCTGGATCGATAAATAACATTTTCAGTGACATGAAGAGGGAATGCGTGAGCTCAATGAAATGAAGGAGAGCTAGAAGTAGAAGCAGACAATACCCTTTTTCTTTTCCTGCAGGAGTCACCTGTTTTGTTGGGGAGAGAGAGTGGGGCATACATTTGGTTTGGTTTATGAGGGAGGGGGTAGCATCTCCGTGAGGAGCACAGAGGTTCCCTGCTGAGAGGAAGACAAAAAAAGGCATGGTCCTTTGTGACCTGCACCTCTCTCCTACATCGAGGAACACCCCCTCTTTGAGCCTGGAAGCAACCATCATTAGCTGACTCTAGCAGGCAGCACACCATATTCTTAACCACTTCAGAAGGGTATGGTTGGCTTCTCACTTATGCATGATAAACAGTCCAGGATAAATGTAAAACCCAGAGGAGGTATAGGAGGCAAAGAAGCTATTGATCCTTGAGAAAGGCCTTTATGATGAGTGGGCTTAGGTGGGAGTTGAGGAATTATTGTTCCCACCAATAAGAGTTTAGAATCTAGAATGAGCATTATTGCAGAAGTGTAAAAAACTATGCACGCTGAAGGTTGTGTGTGTTATCCTACACAGAAGGAATCTGAAATCTTCTTGCTCACATTCCTACAAAATCCCAGAACCGTCTGTGAGAAGCTGAGCACACCACACACTGCGAAGTTGCTATCTCTTTCCATTAGGCTGCAGGGGGATTATCTAATATAAGGCAAGTGTACCACCGTCTGCAAAGTCACAAGGTTGGGAGAGTGGCTCACAGGTTTGAAATCTGTCCTGGACTTTTTCCCATAAATGAGAAGCCAACCACATTCTTCTGAAGTGGCCAAGAACATGATATGTTGTCTACCAGGGTCAACTGATGATAGTTCTAGGCACAAATGGTTGCATTTGCTAGCTAGCTAGGATCCTACAAACACCAAGGATGAGCTCTGGACAACTCCTGCTTTAACTTTGTAATACGGATACTCTCAGCTGACAGCCAGCAAGGTAGCTCAGTATCAGGTTTGGTAAGCAAAATAACTTTAAGGCATTTATCTTTATATCTATTCCTTACCCCTTCCCTGGGCTGGAGCGATAGCACAGCGGGTAGGGTGTTTGCCTTGCACACAGCCAACATGGCCGACCCAAGTTCGATTCCTCCACCCCTCTTGGAGAGACTGGCAAGCTACCAAGAATATCTTGCCCGCACGGCTAAAGCCTGGCAAGCTCCCCGTGACATATTCAATATGCCAAACACAGTAACAACCAAGTCTCACAATGGAGATGTTACTGGGCCCTCTGGAGAAAATTGATGAACAACGGGAGGACAGTGACAGTGACAGTGACCCCTTCCCTACTTTTGTAGCTAAGAAAAAAATAAGTAGTTAAGAGTTATTTTTAGTTAGTGGATATTGGATATCTCACATCTGTATTATTAAAAGTTTTGGCAGAAACCAATTGAAGTAGTTCCAGAAACATCTACCAAGGGAAGGAAAAAAGGGGAGGTGGCAATACTGTAGGAATGAAAAGCAATGTAGACAGAGAGGAGATAAATAGAAAGACAAAAAAGAAAGAAAAGAGGGAAATTAAATGTAAGCGATAAAAAAAGAAGAGTTGGGCAAAAGGAGAAGTGAGAATGGGAGGAATGAAAGACTGTTCAGCAAATCTTTAGTCTCATCAACTCAGCTTCACATTTATAAACACTGTTAATTGGGTGGAAAACAATATCACCAAAAAAACTCTTCTCTAGACACTGTGTTGAAAATGCCAAGAAATAGAATTTTAGCATAGTCGAATATGTGTGTATGTACGTATGTATGTATGTATGTATGTATGTTTTTTCAGATTCCAATTCCAAGGACCCTCTGGGGAAATTTGATAAAATTCTTAGGCAACATAATATATAAGAATTATGTTTTTTGCATTAGTAATAATGGGTGTATACTAGATGCCATGCATTGTTTTAAATCCTTTTCCAGTGTTGAATCCATTCACTAAGCATTAAATTGGATCCATTACCACTCCTGTTTAACAAGAAGCACTGTTTGAGTAACTGTCTAGTATCAGACCGCCAAGGAGTGTAGGAGTCAAGATTTGACTCATGAGACTTCTCGTCTCTTTTTTAGCCTTAGGTCTCAGATAGGTGGACATTTACATTCTCTATAGAATTCTTTTATGGCCCAATTTTTAAATGTGCAACAATATTAAGAATCTATATCATAGGAATTAGAAGCAAGAGTGACTAAGTGGATGGCCAGTGGGAATAAGTCAACATATATCATGAAGAGAAGGAGAAGAATGGAGTAAGAAGGAATGGAAAAGGGGATAAAGGAAAGAATAGGTAAAACAGTACTTAGTTAACAAAAGCAAAATTTCTTCCTACCAAAATATGGGCTTTAGATTCTGCTTGGGGAAACCAACTGAAGTAGTGTACAGACAGTGTAATGAACAGACGTGTATAGAAATTTATCAGAGTTAATGAACTAGCTGTGGATCCAGCAAGGTATTATGATGCTGCTCTCTAAATTAAATAGGATTCTGATCTGGAAATATGTAGTAGGAGCATTAATATTGTATCAAGATAGAAACAGAAGTGTTGAAGATACTCATAACGTAGTGTTAGGCATCTTGGGAGCACAAAATTGGGGATCCTATGAGGCATACTGTAGCACTGTCCTACTGTTGTTCAAGTGGGCACCAGTAATGTCTCCATTGTGAGACTTGTTGTTACTGGTTTTGGCATATTGAATATGCCACGGGGAGCTTGCCAGGCTCTGCCGTGAGGGTGGAATACTCTTGGTAGCTTGCTGGGCTCTCCAAGAGGGGCAGAGGAATTGACCCCAGGTCGGCCATGTGCAAGACAAATGCCCTACCTGCTGTGCTATTGCTTCAGCCCCATATGAGGCACCTGGATGAGAAATTTGAATTTCTCAACCACGACAATGACTGCTAAGACAAAAGTTAGTGACTCTAATTTAGTTATGGATTATCAAGATCCAATGAACTTTTTTTTACTGTCATCAGGTGTTGATCAGAAGGAGTGTTAATGTTTTCTCTCTGTCTCTCAAAAACTAATATATATCAAGCCTTCAGTCAGCTGCCTATTTAGCCAGCAGTAGCTCCTGCTTTAGATGACCGCTCCATTTATCTTAGCTTAAAATGTTACCGGCCACATATCATGGCATATAGGTATTCTTTTATTTTGCTCAAGTAGCATGTTGAAGCACGTTTCAATTTAATGTGACACACAAATCCAGCTTTCCTCACCCCTTAATTTGACTCAATGATTACACAATATGGGGATAACAGACAGTGTACAGTCTACTAGCAATTTTATAGTGAATCGCTGTTAGAGTTTGTTATCTTGGTATTTATTTAACTGAGTCTCATGTAATTCCACTGAATACTTCATATATGACTATATTTTGCTTCTTGACAACCTGTGTAGAAAGCCTATCTAGCACAATATGAAATATGCATGCATCATCCCATAAAAATATTTATAAAAACTCAATGGTAAAAGTAAAAAACTTAAGTAAGAAGGATACAATTACTTCTAATATAATCTGAATAATTATGATTATATTTAAATATCATTAAAGAAAAAAATGAAGATTTAAAGATTGCTAAAAGAATTTTTATGTTTTGAAGGTTTTTTTTCTGGGACAAAGAGATGAGAGAGAATTCAGTTCACTACTAGAACAAAAAAATAAAAAAATCTTCGCTGATCCTTTTGTGATTGTGATGGAATATTTTATTTTCCTATTTTTTCATTGAGAAAGTGAGGATACTTAGGGGAAATGTAGATAATATATGAGTATATCGTAAGTAGTTAGAGTCCATTATGAAAAAATAGGTAGAGATAATTGCTGAGAAAACCTGACTCACTCCTCCATACTTGGGTAGATAATGTGGTAATAGTGGTTTCCACTTCCTATTCTCCTTTTCTACAGGAACTGTCCCCTTATTTTATTCCCTAGATATGTACCATTCCTTGTGACTCTAGTAAGCTCACTCTTAACCTGGGCTCAAATTACCAGACTATACACAAAATATAAATAGTGACTTGGATATGACTATACTACGGTCATGCATAAGCCTCCCTAAAAGTCTACACATGGCCTCTGAAATAATGACTCTAGATCCCAGCTGCTTAATCTGTAGGTCATAACTCCATAATGAATATGGGGGAAATCTCTCTCTCTCTCTCACTCTCTCTCTCTCTCTTTCTTTCTCTCTCTTTCTGTCTGTCTCTCTGTTTCTGTCTCTGTCTCTGTCTCTCTCTCAAATACACACACACACACACACACACACAGACACACAGCAATGGTAAAAGGTTTTTTAATATATAGTGGCCAAAAATTAATTCAAAATAAAATGCATAGTGAAGATAAAGTGTTCTGGAAGCTTATGTTACATTTTTGGGGTGAAAATGGGAGAAAGTTTGAGAAGACCATCTCTAAACTATGAGAAATTCGGATAAAAGCCTGAAATGCTAGGAGCCATATTTCTTGATACGTATAAAGCGATAGCATAGCTGGTAGGGCATTTGCCTTGCACGTGGCTGACCCGGGTTCAATTCTTCTTCCCCTCTCAGAGAGCCTGGCAAGCTACCGAGAGTATCCCACCCTCACGGCAGAGCCTGGCAAGCTCCCTGTGGCGTATTTGATATGCAAAAACAGTAACAAGTCTCACAATGAAGTCATTACTGGTGCCCACTCGAGCAAGTCGATGAACAATGGGAGGACAGTGATAGTGACTTATAAAGTGTTTTCCTAATATTGGACATAATCATTCCATAGGAAGCAGAATTCAGAAATGTCAGGATAGAGCCTTCACATCAGTCATGTACCTGGATCTAGCTTTTTATTTTTTTTTTTGAGTCATACCCAGCGATGCACAGGGGTTACTCCTGGCATTGCACTCAGGAATTACTCCTGGTGGTGTTCAGGGATGAGATGCTGGGAATCAAACCCGGGTTGGCTGCATGCAAGGCAAACACCCTACCAGTTGTGCTATGGCTCCAGCCCCTGGATCTAGCTTTCACTAAATCTACATCCTCTACATCATGGATTTGCAAACTTTCCTTATAATTTGAATCACCTGGAAAGCTTTGTATTTCACAGATTCCTAATAAATTGTTTGAGGGCCAGACCACAACCATGGCTATTATATCAGAATTGTCTCTGAGGGTAGGGTCAGCCTTCAGTGCTTTTAAGTCTGTTCAGCTGATCCCAGTGTACAATCAACTTTGAGGACATCCCCCGCCTCCCCTCCCGTCCCCACTCTGTATCACAGCTGACATTGCTCAGCACTTTCCAGGCAAGGCTGGCATCCACAAGAATCCAAGAGATACAGATGATATAATCTTTGGTATTATAATCTAAGTGGTTTTATTAAATCTTGGTCAGTAAATCTTAAACTAGGCAGTACACAATGAGCAAATAACATCTATTTAAGACATTTGGAAAAGCAGTTAAATGTTCTGTGCATGTTTACTAAATATCATGCAAGTCATTGATACTCAGGAAGGTGAATTTATCTTATTATCACTGGAAGAAGAATCCTATTTCCTAGCTCAGGTACTCTTTGCAGCTCCAATTTTTTTAGTCATTAAATATAGGGTTTCCCTAAAATGACTTAGGGTACAAATATTTGGTGCTTGAACTCTACGATAGGATGAACTCCTGATAATGAGGTCGAGTTATGTAATCTCTGCAAGCTTGGTTTATGCTTTATAAACAGCATGAATACAACTATTCGGCCTTCTTAGCTACCCTCATCACACCCTGATAGGTACTTTCTCTGACTTTGTTTTTCTTAAGAAAACTATTTTACTTTTAAAAAGATAAACAGAAAAACAATAAGGATATTAAGTTCATGAGACAGCTGTAAGGATTCAATCACTTAACTTCAATTTCATTATCTATATAATGGGCACGTGTGGGGCTCCTGAGGGCTTGTGGTGGGCTGCGGGTTTGGCTGTGCCTGGGTCCTGGAGCAGACTCCGGCCAGGGAGGAGTCCAGCTTTATGGAGGTACCTGGTGTCCTTGACTAACCTTGTGTGTCTCTCCTCCCCCACTCTTTAGGGCTCTCCTGGGAGCGGGCCTCACTGCTCTCTCTCGTAGAGGTGGGGCAGCCTGTGGCTTCAGGAGCTGCCCCACAGCTCTGTGCTGATCTGGGGTGCAGGGCAGAGAGACACCTCTCTGGGCCCGAATCAGGCCAGCGCTGGCCCTTCACTGTGGCAGCACTGCAGAACGAACTGCCTTATGCAGGGCAGCAGGGCAAAGCCACTCTGCCAAAGCTTGAGTGTGAATACAACTATTCAAGCCCTCTCTGCTTTTTGGGTCCCACTTGTTTTCCCATTCTGATTTTCAAAGCTTGGTCTAGGGCACAGAACCGCTTCAGGCCAAAACAGTGTGCGAGTAGAGCCTAGTGCTTCTACCCAAGGGCATTCTCTGCATGTTTCTGTGGTAAGAGACCAACGTTGTCTAGTCAATATCCATCCTGCCCTTCCTTCCTAACGTTAATTCTCATTTAGAAAGAGGTGGCAAAATAACATGATTTTACAAAGGTCCAATCTGTCACTGATTGAGATAGTCAATGAGCTATTAGTCAACATTGCTCAGAGTAATATTATGGAATCCTTTTAAGGGAGCTGATACATCTGAAAGCCATCCTTTTGACTTCTCTCTGTAGTTGGGATATGGTGTCTCCAGTTTCAAAAAATCTTGGCTCCATAAGGAAACAATAACAAGAGCTGGTAAGTCCTTGGCTCTGGGATTCTAGAGCTACCAAAACAAAGCCTGCAAACTCTTAACTATAATTCTTGTTAGTGGAGAAAAAAAAATAATCCTGTTTTAGTCCTCTGCAGTCAGATTCACTGTTTTGTAAGGATCCAAAGAAGTTAACTATATGAAGTATTCGTTGCAAACATCTGCGGCGGTGTTCCGTATGAACTTAGATGTTATTGTTTTCTGTTCTGATTAAAGAGATCATTCAAGGTTTTTATTCAACAATGTGGCTATCTGGTTGACAACTGATGTATACTGGGCCTGATTTACAAAATGTATCTTATATACTCTTCAATCAATGAAATGAGACAATAAAGTGTACAGAGCCAATTTTCTCACATATTACAAGGTAGGTGCTTATGCTTTTTTCCATTTTTGTGTCTGTATGGTGCCAAGATCAAACCAAGGATCTGGCACATCCTCAGCAATTGCTCTGCTGCTGAGCCCTGCCCTCTTCTTCCCATTCTTTGTTCTTAGCAAGGCTGAACCTACCTACGCAGAAAAGGCAGCCTTCAGGGCTGGAGCGATAGCACAGCAGGTAGGGCATTTGTTTTGCAGGTGGCCAACCTGGGTTTGATTTCCAGCATCCCTTATAGTCCCCCGAGCACTTCTAGGAGTGATTCCTTAGTGCAGAGCCAGGAGTAACCCCTGAGCATCACCAGGTGTGACCCAAAAAGCCAACACACACACACACACACACACACACAGAAATGACAGCCTTCTGCAATAGGTAAGTGACAGTAAGTTCCAGGGGTTGGAGACCAGGGATAGTGCTTTCTCACAATAAGGAAAACCCAAATATGAATTTTAGAAGAATCCTGAGTTTTGTACCAAACTGTCTTTTGGGCAATTGTACAGCAGTGTTCAGGAGATCTGGGGCCCCACTGACAGTTCTTGGCCAGTGAAACTAAGAGGCTTCACTGATAGTTCTTGGCCAGTGAAACTAGAGTTTCAATGTAAGTACTTAAGGATGCAGTACTCCTTGGGTCTGTGGTGCCAGGGACACCCAGATCTCCCCAGGGGTGATGGGGGCACTCAGAGTCACAGATGGTTATTCTCAAGATCCTCTTGAGTTACACATGATGCAGAGCATCAAACCTGGCCAGGAGCTTGCTAGGCCTGTATCCTAACCACTGTGTGATCTCAACCCTGGAAACTGTCTTTTAAAGGGGGCCTGACAAGACTGACCCCTCATCCTGGTTGGCTTTACTGAGTAGGTCTGATTAATAGACTAGAATTAGCACTTCTGGGACAGACCAGTTCATTGACATATTCAGAGTCTCCTATCAATGTCACCCTCCAGCCAGGCCCGGTGGGCAGGCAGCCTCCACCATCCGCGTTTCCATGACGATACAGTACATTTAGTCAGTAGCACCTCCGAGTAAACAGTAATCCTTCAGAAAAACAAGAAGGTCATTACAGCAACTTGTCAAATCAATGCAGAGGGTGTCGGGGCTGATTAAGGCATCTTCTCTCGCAGCTGACACAGTGTCAATAGTACTGGGCCACTACTGCTCAGGCAGATGATTGAAGTGAAGTGCCCATCAGTCAGGGCGTTGAGGTGGACTAACGATTCCCCGTGCTGCCTATTAGGGCGACATGACAACTCAATCCTGTTTGCTGGCAAAGAGAGAGAGGGAGAGAGAGAAAAAAGGGGAGAAAATAGTGACCTTGTTGCTTTGTTTGAAGTTGAATTCAATTGACATGTGCAGCTAATCTTTACCTAGGGCGATTAACAGAATTAAGGACCACAACAAAGGCACCTGGATGTTTTAACATCTATGCAAGGGCTCAGGAATGTTTATGACTTAAGAGGCTCTCCTTTGGTGTTCAGGTATGATCCAGAAAAGGATTCCAGGCTGAACCTTCTCCAAATGAAGCGTGTATAATCCCATTAACACCCAGCCAAAGCAGCATGCAGGGACACAAGGCATTCACTGAATACGCCTCTTTGTGCCTCAGCCAGGAAGCCTAATCTTCCCTGTGGCACCGGTTGATCATTTTAAACTTAGGGATCTGGGCTGGTGAAACCATAAACACAGTCTTTAATACATTTCCCAGGAAAAATATTTTGCCTTATTTTAAATCTGTTACTCCATAGCAATTTTTGCCAAACCATCCAGTGTATCAGCAAAATAAGTGAAAGTGCCTTATGCAGAACAGAATTCTTGAGGAAAGAAATGAATAGTCTGAGAGATTCTGAGACAGAAATTATCATGTTTCTCCCTTGCTGGAATTGGTGCAATTAAAGGCAAGGACTCCATAGCAAATAAGTTAGGACAAATTGGAAGTAATATTAAGAATGAGAGTTGTCTATATTTATATAATTGTTTTGGGAATATTCTAAGAAGTTTATGGCATAGCATGAAGACTCCTAGGTAATGTTTACCGGAAGTCTACTTACAATAACAAGTGGTAGACTGATTTGGTCTTATGTCTGTGGTTTACTGACCTCGGATTGAAAGTAGGTAGTGATTCAAATATTCATGGATTGTTTTCTATCTGATGCAGGCTGTTACAGAAAACAGGAAATTGGGGCTATATATTGAAAAATATGAGAATAAGTTGAGTAAGGGATTTAATAGATTTAGAGGTGGGGGTGTAGAGATGAGGATCAGATGAAGGAATTTGTATAGCAAGCTAAGGAATTCAAATGTATTAGTTTATAGGCAATAAAGAGTGAGTGATGACTGTAAGCAGGAGAATAATGTAATCAAAATATTGTGTAGAGACTGGTAAGTACTAGACAGAGACTATTATAATAATTCCAGGCAATTCCAGGCAAAAGCATAACATCCTGGATTAGGGCTGGTCAGGGACTAGAGGTAAGGACAAAGATGAAAGAATGTTTTGTAAATGAAACCTACCAAATGCTCTGAATGAAGTCTAAGGCAAATATGCCTGGAGTTGCCTTTGCATCTGTTTCAAGATGGATGTTCTTAAGGGAATGAAAATATTTTTGCTACATTGTTGGCTGTAAGGCAGTTTTGCCATTAAAAATTAAAAATTACACATACAATAGACATTCATCAAGAATCTATCAGCAATTCTACTCTTAGGTTTCTAACCAAATAAGAGAAACAAGCTAATTAAAAAAGGTATATGCATTGTTCTGATCATTATATTATTATTTATAACAATCAATATATGGCAACTCAAATGCTCAATGATATTTTATTCACTTATCAGTAGATAAGGAAGATGTGGTATATGTGCACAGTGGAATATTATAATAGTACGTAGCAGGTCCATGCTGCTGGAGTATCTGCACATAATGACAACATGCCCCCAAGAAAACACTAGGAAGAGTTGTGGGTAGAGACAACGGCTTATTGGTTTCTTAAGGAGGTGACACTGCCAGCTGCCACCAGTCAAGAGGATTCAGACTTTGCCTTTGTTAGGAGATATATTTAGGATCAAAGAAAATCAATTGCATGCAATACAGATCAAAGACAAACAGTTGTGTGTAATAAAGACTCAGGAAGAGCAGGTGAAACCCAGCAACAGCCTTGGCTTCCATTCTAAGAGGCTAGGGGAGGGTCAGTGCCTTGTCCTTCAGGATCCCCACTCATCTCTAAGAAGAATTCTTGCCTTATGCAGTAGCATGAAGAGAACTGCAGATAGTCAAGTTAAGGAAATGTAGGATAATATTGGTTTGTTTTCTCTCTTGCCACGGGGAGCTTAGGTTTATTGGGTTATACCCATCACAGTGCTCCCAGGATACTCCCATTCCTTTATCTGTAACCTCTTTCTTTGTCCTCTGCTTCCTCAACCAGTCAATCACCTATATCCCCTAATCTGACTCTGTTAACTTGTCAGTTCAGATCCTTCTAAGAACACTGGACAACATTCACAAGTGAAATGTTGCCTTTCTCTTCTCCTTATGTCCTTTTTTTTTCAGCGCAATGTCCTTTTTGTATAGATACAGCAAGACAGTTAATGCTATGCTTTTGTAACTTGGGAGTTCATTGGCTCCAAATAAATTCACTCCTGAGCATCTGCTTTCTCGACTTATTCAGGTACCCTTAGTTCCTAGCACCCCAAAAGCAGGGTCCTGAGGAGGGACTGGATGGACCCAGGGGAAGCTGTGAGCTACCCTGGCATCAAAATGGGTCAGGCCAAAGACCCATGATACTTTAAGTTAAGAGCATGATCATGGACAGATTCTGTCATGATCCAAAGAGTAACAACTAGATTAGGACCCTGCTAGGGTTAGAAAAGATCTGGCCTGAGCACTATAGTCTGAGATCTATAGCAAGATGCTCCCAGGAGAGCCATTCTATAAGCTTAATGTATCTCTTACTGTGTCCATACAAAATGACTAATGTTATGAATGTTTATATGTTTGTTGGACTAAGGAAAGGTGAAACACACCCATATATGGTATCTTGCCCTTGAGTGGGTCATCCTGCTAAATGAGAGTTTGTCCTAGAAGAAGCTTCCCCTGAGGGAAGGACTTTACATCTGTTCATTGTATGACCACACCTATGTGTAATCCCTAGCCCCTCATGCTTTGGGATATAACCAAGGCTGTAAGAGTGGGTGAGGAAGGATGGGAGAATCTGGGAGAATCCAGGAGAAGTATGAAGGGGCAGGATCCAAGAGGAGGATGAAGGGAATGGGGAAGGGGATCAGGAAGAGGAATGGAAACAAGATTGGAATAAACTGCAATTGATATCACCCAGCCTGGCCCCTGTTACCTCCTTCATTTGCCCATCGCCATTGGCCTCCCTGCGGTGGGGGAAGCGGTGTGAGACCACCCAACACAGTCGGTGAGAGAGAGAGGGAGAGACACCCTGGGCTTTGTACTTATTTTTTGAATACACAGTAAATAAGTCAGAAGGGAAAAAAAAACAAATACCAGATGATTTCACTCCTATGTGGGATATAAGAATCAAAGCAAGGGAATGGACAAAGCTAAATAAAAGCAAATCATTGTATTCTGATCATATGTGGGGGTTAAGACTTAGAAGAGGTTCAGTGGATTGTGGTGAAGGAATATTGTTATTTTGATGGAAGAGTGTTAACATGTTTGAAAAGGTGTGAAACTATACCCTTAAATTTATACTGTCTTGTAAAAACAGTGTTAGCTTGATGGGGAAAAGAAAAATCCAGGATCTAATGTTGGATATAAAGAAAATCTGTAAGAATTTTCAGATTTTCTGGAAAGTAAAGCCAACTTATATGGGATGCTATTGCACATATGTGATGTGCATATGTACTAGCATGTTTCAGATCTCATGGAAATGTGTTATCATATGGCCACTATATGAAACTAAGCCAGCTTCTGACCAAATATAAAAATTCCATCTTTGTCATGATCTCTCTTTTTCAAAGAGCAAAAACATTAAGAATATGCTTACCAGAGATCATACAATAATTTCTTTTGGGGGAGAAAGGAGGCACTTTGTATCTTTTTTGCTTCCAACTTTTAATATTGCTTGATAAACTTGGTAAAAATATGCATTCTATAGTAAGATGCTGTATCTAAATTGGCTAAATAATTTATAATGATTTTAAAAATTGATTAGCTACCTACACTTTACACTTGCCATAACTAGATAAAACTTTTTTGATGAATGGAGAAATGACTGTATTCACTGAAGGATTTGTAAACTGAGGTTATTATTTTCTATGTGCCAATTGAAATCAACTGTCAAACCAAATCATCAACTAGATATTTTCCCTTTTACAACAAAATTGCCTTATGGACAATTAGTTTTATTATGTAAATGATTTTGATAAAGATATGAGAGTAGATCTGCATGATGCCTGCATGGTCAACTAAGGCAGCACAGCAAACAGAAAAATATGGTCTTAAGACTATAGCCAAGAATAACATTGTGGAAGTGCTTTTTTTTTTAGCATCAAATATGTAGGATAACACTGTTCTGTCCTTCCTGCATAGCCTCTGGTAGTTTAGGTTTATTGGGTTGCTCCCATCACAGTGCTCCCATTCCTCTGTGTTTATTTGTAACTTCTTTCTTTGTGCTCTGTTTGATGTCGGTGGGCCCCAAGGGTGACTTATATGAAGCAGGGAGAAGAAAGGCAGTCACTTTCTCCCCATCCGCCTCTGCCACCCGGGACCCAGGGTTACTGTGTTCTTGTCTTGCCTCAGGTGGAGAGCGAGCCCCTACACACATCCCAGCATTAGACATGAAAACATGAAAGTACACATCTCAAGAGGGGAGATGCGGGTGACAACATGTGCTCAGGCGGCATATGTACGCACTTTTTTTGTTCAAGGTGGCCTTAATAGGGTTTCTCCAATCTGCCCCCAGGTGGAGCTTCTACCTAAGTAAAAGTTCGTTGCTAGGGAGGTTACCAAGGGAGTTGGTAGTGGTGATGGTCTTCTCTGAAATTCCTTTCCTGAATTTTGTTTCTGTAAGAGCTTCTGTTGGAGGGGGTTGGTCAGGTGTCAAAGGAACAGCTTTGGAGTTTCT
The DNA here is from genome assembly GCF_029834395.1 of Sorex fumeus. Lineage (NCBI taxonomy): Eukaryota > Metazoa > Chordata > Mammalia > Eulipotyphla > Soricidae > Sorex > Sorex fumeus. Next base: position 11,760,544 of record NW_026606077.1, on the reverse strand, counting down.
GGTTAATCTCTCTCCGGTCCTTAATTGGTCTCTATTTCTTCTGTCATCCCTGTAGACGTCCAGCCTTCGCAGGGTCTGTCACAGACTGGACAATGGTGCCAGTTAGTTCTCCATGAGGTCAGAGCTATTGCTTCCCAGGAGATCTACCCTATCTGTTTGCCTACATCATGTTGACTTGTAAATATTGTTTTTCTCTTCTCCCTAAGTCCTTTGCATAGTCTATTCAGAGTAATGTCCTTTTTGTATGGAGACAAGAAGATAGTATATGCTATGCTTTTGTAACATGACTCTCAGTGATATTTTCCTCCTGTCTCTCTCAGTCTTGACCTAAGCCTCAGCTGCCCTTACTTCCGAGCACCCCCAAAAGCAGGATCCCAACGTGGGACTGGATGGAACCAGGACAAGCAGTAAGCTGTGTGCTACCCTGGCATCGAGATGGGCCTGGCCAAAGTGCCATAATGCTAAACTATAAGTTAAGAGCTCGGTTATGGACAAATACCGTCATGATCCAAAAAGTAATAACTAGACTCGGACCCTGCTAGGGCTAGGAATGATTAATCTGGCCTGAGAACTGTAGTCTGAGTCTGTGGCAAGATGTTCCCAGGAGAGCTGCGCTACAAGCCTCAGTGTATCTCTTATTGTGTCCATACAAAAATAACTAGTATTAAGATGTTGATAGAGATATTGGACTGAGGAAAGGAGAAAAACACCTTAGGAGGTATTTTTGCCCTTGGGCAGTCAGGAAGGGCTTTGGAATACCTCTTAGGTGGTGTTTCCTTTGAGCCTGGTGGGTCCTCAGGAAGGGCTTTCTTATGTTGATTTGGCTACCTGACTGGGTGCAGTGTCAGCCCAGTGTGCTGGGGAGTTGGAGAGGCAGAGGGAGAGATGAGAGAGAATGCAGGGCGGCAAGATGGACCACGAAGAGGCTAGCAAGGGGACAGAGGGAGAAGAATGTAGAAGAATACAGAAGTAGGCACGTGGAGAGAGAGAGCCCAGGCTGTGGGACAAATGGAGAGATGAGCAGGAGAGACAGGAGGAGACGGGAATGAGTAGCGGTGTGAGATTGGAATGGGAGACTGAGAGAGACGGGGGCTGGCGTGTGGGGAGAATGGAATAAAGAGCAACTGATCAATCAACCAGCTTAGCCCTAGTCTCCTCCACTGGCTGCCTCATGGCCTGGGCCACCCTGCTGGGGAAGCGGCCCAGGCCGACCCTGAAAACAGGCGGCTAGGGGAAGAGCCATTGGGGCCTCCCCCTGGCCGCCCCAGGAGGGTTTATACACAAATACAGAAAAGCAATTCAAAGATGGGTCTAGGCTTGGCAGTCACTTCTGGCAGTGATGGGGGAATGTCAGGTGCTGAACCTGAGCCCTTTGAATTACTGCTCAGCCCTAGCAGAATATTTTTGTTTTAATTGTTTTGGTTCTTCCTGGTTCTGCTCCTTACCCAGGATTCACTTCTTCCAGTGTTTAGGGGACCATATGGGATGCTGTGCTTTGAACTTGGGGTCAGCTGTGTACAAGGCAAGAGCCCTACCTATTATACCATCTTCTAGGCCCCCAAAGTAATAGTTTTTTTTCTTTTTTGGGTCATACCTGGCAATGCACAGGGGTTACTCCTGGCTCTGCACTCAGAAATTACTCTTGGCAGTGCTCAGGGAACCATATGGAATGCTGGGAATTGAACCCAGGGTGGCTGCATGCAAGGCAAATGCCTTACCCGCTATGATATTGCTCCAGCCCTCAGTAGCACTTTTTTTTTTTTGCTTTTTTTTGGGTCACACCCAGCGATGCACAGGGGTTACTCCTGACTCTGCATTCAGGAATCACCCCTGGCAGTGCTCAGGGGACCATATGGGATACTGAGAATCGAACCCGGGTTGGCTGCATGCAAGGCAAACACCCTACCCGCTGTGCTATTGCTCCAGTCCCATTAGAAGCACTTTTCTTAAAGACACAAAGGTATTTATGCTTAGTTATCAGACAGTATTGCTTACACAATTTCTACTTTATGGAATTATTGCTGATTTCTTTGTGACTGGTAGTATCAATTTTGGAATTATCTAGGAGTGTTTTCGAAGAATGCATCTCCTCTGTTATCAGTCTCTCCTATGTGTATGCATACTTACATGAGCAAATGAGCAATTTAATCACTTTGCCTCCCTGTTCAAAATCATGTAAACTTCTGCTTTCCTTATCAGTGCCTATTGCTTTCATCTTAACTTACACTCTTTGTCATTGGGTGCTCTACTCTGAGCCTACGTTCCCAGGGCAAGTCCTGTTTTGTCAAATGTCTGGGCAGATTACCTTTTCAACAAATGTAATAATATTTTCCAAATCATAAAAGATTTTTATTACTACCCAATGATAATAATCAAATGTAATCTAACTCTTACTTGATTCTATTGTTTTATAGTTCTTCACAATGTATTCCCTCATTGTGGGTTCCTGGTTGCTCTTCTCACTACCTACTTTTGAATGATAATTTATAGCATCTTATGTTTCCTTCTCATTATATCTGCCATCCTCCTTCAGTGTACTAATACACCTATTAGTATATTTAGATAGTATATTTTCAGCTGCTTAAAGGAAGAGTCCATTATTTATTCATCTCTTTATTCCCCAAAACTAACACATAATAAATTTCTCAATAGCTGCTGATCTATGAGTCAATGAACACACACATACAGAAAATGAACCAAGATATCTCTCTCTCTCTCTCTCTCTCTCTCTCTCTCTTTCTCTCTCTCTCTTGCTCGCTCACTCTCTCTTCTGGCAAATCAAGCAAAATACAAAGCCTCTAACTTTGGGGTTTTCTTTGGGGTATACAGTGGGACCACATCCAGAAGTACTCAGTATTACTCCTGGCTCTGCACTCATGGATCACTCTTGACAGGCTCAGGAGTGACCATGAGGTGCTGAGGATTGAACCAGGGTTGACTGCATGCAAGACAAATGTACTACCTGTTGTACTATTATTGCTCCAACCCCACAAAACCTTTAACTTTGACGCTGCTCAAGATCTTAGGACATCCAAAAAAGGAGTATGTAAAATCCTTTTCTTTGTTTTTTTTCTTTTTGGGTGGGGAGTATGGCCACATTCACAGTACTCAGGGCTTTCTCCTGACTCTGTGCTCAGGGATCACTCCTACCTGTGCTTTGAGAATGATGTGTGGTAACAGGGCTCTAACCTTGGTCAGCCACATGCCTTCCCCACTGTACTCTCTCTGTGACCCTAATTTCTTATGAAAAAGAGCATCAAGCTTTCTTCACTGATCAGCAAATACTATAGGAATGCAAGGTGGTGAATTCAAAATTGGTGTAGGACAGTGATGGATTTATGTCCCATCTCTGCCACTCAGTGGCAAGGATAAAAATACTTGTAAAATTGTTGGGTCTCATCAAGCCTCCATTTCCTCCCAGTAACAGAGGGGGAAATGAAAATATCACATATGGTTCTTGTGATAACTGCAGTGACAGATCTTTGTTATGTCTTTGGCAGAGTCTGACTGCAGTGGGGATCAGTCATTAATGACTGCCATTCAGTTCTCCTCTTCTTTGAAGTTGATGCTCACATCTACTCCCAGTCCTTCTTTACTACATACATAAAGTCCAAAGAAGTCCATGTAACATGTCTTTTTCCTTCAGAGCCATGTGTTACAGTCTGGGGATATGGCAATCATAAATATTTTTTATCAAATACGAAACAGTCCTGAAACATCAGACTTCCTTGATGCTGTCAAGACCATCCTGGGTGCCCAGTAGGAGGCTGACAGAGCAATTGAAGAATCATTTCCTAAGACGCTACTGGACTTCTGCATAAAACCAATTGGAGGTCATGGAGCCTCCAAATCACAATTAGCCAGCATCATGTTCTCTCCTTTCTGTGGGTACTTAATCGGTGTCTGTTAATCAAACCTGACCGACTCCAATAATCAGAACTTCTTTTCCAACTTGACAGGACATGCTTAGAGGAAAAGAGTAAAAACGAGAGCACACAGGGGGATAGACAGAGCAATGGATAGATAATCAACATTTTTAATTGAATTTCAGGTTTGAGCTTAGCCTCTCATTGGTGATTCTATATAGGATCTATCATTAGCAGAATAATTCAACTCTCTTTTCCTCATTATTTTAAATTAACCAGCAAAAGAAAAGTGTGATATCTAAGCACATGTTTCTTGAGGAAATTAATTCAACTGATGGAAGTGATAGTTTAATTCAATGCTACCTAATAGAACTTTTTGTAATGCTGGAAAAAAATGTTCTGTGCTGTACTACATAATACGGTAGCTATTAACCACATGTGAAATGTGGATAGTGCAAGTGAGAAACTGAGTTTTAAATTTTATTTAATTTTAATTAATTTAAATGTAAGTAGGCACATATGGCTAGTGAGTACATAACAGACAGACAGATGAAAGATTGCAATAAAATCAAAGTCCACTGAATGTCCTTATGTTCTCAAGGTACTAGTTTTGTGCTTGCATTAGTATCAGGACTGCTTGGATGTATGCTTTAAACTTGCCTGCATACTTCTATACAGTCTGGGTTCCGTGTTATCTTTAAACTGCTTCCATTCACCGATAGCTTTTGTGTACTGATGTCCACTTTATAACCTGCCCCATACATGATTTTGTAAGGCCTCTGCAGTTGATCCCTCTCATTTTCTGTCCTTCCCTGATTTGTGCTTAGGGAATAGATTCTCCATTTTTTCGGTTTCTTGTCTTCCCCCACAAGGGATTTTGACACAGCTGACTCCGACCAGACAATGTGCAGGCCAAGCAGTGTCCCACCCAGAAAGTGGTGCCAAGATTGACACCTGGCACGAATCCCTACAAAGAGATACTGTGGAGTCATTTACTGGGCTTGTTAGAATCTCGAGGCACCCTGTGTACTGCAGAATTGGGAGAATGAAATTTGAAGTGCTGGTGACCATTTCCAGCCACTTGAAATGGGGAGTGCGATATAAAGAAGAATAAAATGGAGGATATTCACAATGACATTACCTTTGAACATACGTGCAAGGCATATTTGAAAATATGCAAAAGTAAATTATTCTCTTTCCATTCACCTATATCTTTATCTCTTTGTTCTTAGCCCCCTTCCATTTATTCGTTTCTCTTTTTTTGGTAAATATCTTTATCTTTTTGTTCTTAGTCTCCTTAGACCCCTCCCATTTATTCTTCTCTCTCTCTCTCTCTCTCTCTCTCTCTCTCTCTCTCTCTCTCTTGGTTTTTGGATTGTACCTGGTAGTAATTTGGTTAGTCCTGGCTCTATGCTCAGGGATCTTTCCTGACAGGGTTCATATGTGGTACTGGGGATCAAACCTGGGTTGGTCATAGGCAAGGCAAACACTATCTCCCCAGCCATATTTAATTTTCTAAGTGAGTTTGTGTTACAGTTCAGTATTTTCAGATACAACTATTTATATATGTGTGGTGTGTGTGTGTGTATACCTTCTTCTCTATAAGAACTTTCACAAATTTGACCCCTTTCAACATATTCATTTATTTATCAACACTACATAAATGCACATACAATTCATTGAAATCAAGCGTATCTCCCCATTTTCCTTTTTTGGTTTTGGTGTCTTTTTTTCCATGCTGAGCACAGCATATTTTATTTAATTTTTCCCAGTATCCTTTCAGTTTAAGTATCCAAGTCAAAGCCTATTTCCTTTGCCTTTTCTAACTCACCTCATCTCTTCTGAGTTGCACATCACTCATTCAACTACATTTTTCTATGCCATTATGGTCTATGGAATCTTTTTTTTATTTTTTGCACCAAGACTTTGAGCTTCACTGAGGGAAAAGACCTCACAGAATCCACTTTTATCTCTCTTCTTTTGGAGAAAGTGAAATGTTGGACCACTCTTGACTCTGCTAAGGAACAATGGTTCATAGACCATATATGCTGCCAGAGGTCAAACCTGGGTTGATTACATGTAAGGCAATCTCCTTCTCTTCTGTATTATCTCTCTAGTCCCCAGTTTTCTTTGCCAATAGCCTCATAAAGGACAAAGTACTATAGTACTTAACAATTTTTTTAATTTTTTAATTTTATAAAGTAGTTCACAATATTTGATTACGTTTAATATTCAAACACCAATCCCACTACCATTACACCTTCCCACCACCATATTTTGTCCATCCTGGACTTCAATTTCTGCCCCAAAGCAGAACCAAAATAATATATTGTGTATTGTTTGTTATGAAAAACTGCTGAAATGCTACAAAAAAGTATTCTTAGAGGAAAGAGTGTGAATATTGTTGCATTTCACCCAGGGGCCATTAAGCCTTTCTATTAAGAGATCACTAACATGTTGTTAAAGGTTGAGCTTTGTGTGCTTATATATATATATATATGTGTGTGTGTGTATGTATATATATATACACACACATATACATATACATATGTATGTAAAAAAATTTCTCTCTAAGTCGTGCTCTTTTATGGCTCTGATTGAGACTCACTTTTAAATGTTTTAAGTAGAGACAAAATGTCTGAGTTTGTAGACATCTGTTATACAGGTACAATTCAGAGCATTTCATTCACAATGTAAACCTTTTCCGTAATACTACTACTACTACACTTACTTAAAAATGGTAGTAACTTAGTCTCACAAAATTACTGTGTGGATGTACAACAGATAACATTTTTAGAGGGGAATGACATTTCTTGTCTTTGACTTCAGCCAGCAAGACCTTCAGGAGATCGTCAAGGAAAAAAGAATGACATCAACTTCCAGGTGGCTTTAGTTCCTCCAAAGTATTTTAAATATTCCTTCTTGTAAAAGTTCAGATCCTAAAATAATCAGGAAAAAAAGAACAAAACACTCTTTTGTCCGGGTGATGGTACAAGAACTAACTACTAAAGTCTTATAAGTAGAAAATCTACCACGCAAAGTGGAGAATCAAGAGAAGTGATATTTTCTTATTTATAGGTGAGTAGGGAATTTCTAGCACAAGATATAATGCAGAAATAAAGAATTTAATTACATGGATGGAAAATAGAGTGTTGTGTGGAAAATGTCAGTAATACGAATTTTCTCAGAGCATATGAAATTGACTTCTAATTTCTTATTCAACATGGAAAGAATTTGGAAATTGCTCTCTCATGCTCATAGCAAGAGAAAAGCTCCTAAGTGAAAACTAACAAGTTCTCCTTGGGGCATCAGAAAATTGAGGTCATAGAACAAACTGCTCCCTGAAAGCTGCAGAGTGAAGGCTGGGTATGTGGTGGGATGGGGGAGCAGAAAATTATACTTCATCAAGGACAGAAGGCCAGAAACAGGAACATTTAACCTGTAGACACATTTAACATGTAATCAGAAACTGTACAGAGGGCAGAGTGGACTAGTTTGAGAGAAAATGCTGTAGGTGCACTGTACATTTTTGTGAGCTTGACCCCTGGGAGGCTTGGGAGATTCTTCAGTGTATATTGCACAAATCCTCTTGTGTTTCCTGTGCTGGGTAAGGGAAGTGGAAATAATTTTGGAATAGGCCTAGAATATTTCATTCCTCAACAAAGGGGTTTCCTCAAAAGAAATCATTTACCAGCTCAAGATCCCAAGACCTGGAGTTTACCAGAGATCCACTGTGCCCAAGGAAAGAAGAGACCTACCAGACCCTGCTAACTTTCCTAGACAAGGAAAATAAATGTTTATGCAGTGTCCTCTGGAAACTTTTTATCTAACCTAAAGTGTGTGAGTTTGGGGCCTGGGAGAGGAGATTTGTAAAAAGTTCTTCTAAAGGTCACAGACCATACTGGTTCTCAAAAACACTGGGTATTAAATTATAGTAATATAGATTTTTTTACCTCACTCTCCCGACATTTACCACTACATCAAGCTTCTATAAAAGAAACTCAAATTTCAGACTATTTGAGAAATCATAGGTAAATTCGTGACAACAGGGTGACAGAGACAAAGATACTGGGGAAATTTAGACCTCTGATGCCTACAGCAAATAAAAGTGCAATTGAACTCTTAGTCAAATAAATATGAAACACTAACACTAATAAGTAATGTTGAGCATATTTCAGTGTGTTTGCAGACCATCTGTATGTCTTCTCTGGAGAATATCATTCAGGTCTTTTGCTCATCTTTTGATGGGTTGCTTGTATGTGCTGTTGAGTTGTGTGACTTCTTCATATACTGGAGATATTAATCCCTTGTGTATATGATGTATGAATATGTTTTCCCAACTAATATGTTATCTAAATGAGGAAGGAGTTGCAGTTTTTTGTCTGTAAAAACATTTAAATTTGAAATAGTTCCATTAAGCTTATTCTTCTATTTCACTAGTCATTGGAGTTAACTGTTCAAATACATCTCTGATTTGGATGTTCTGAAGTATAACACCATGTTTACTTCCATTTGTTTTATGGTCTATATCTAAGATCTGTGTGCTTAATATTTTTTAGTTGATTTTATATGGTGTTATATAGTGATCAAGTTTCCCGTTTTGGCATGTGACAGTCAAATTTTCTCAGCACCATTTACAAGTTTTTCTCTCTCTCCATTTTATGTACTTGGCTCCTTTGTCATAGAGTAATATATATATATATATATACATATATATATATATATATTTGGGTTTAATTCTAGACTGTTATGTACCATTTATCTGTGTGATTCATTTTGTTTCACTATTACATAATTTTCATTGCTATTGCTTCATAATATAGTTTTAAGTTAGAAAGTGTGGTTTCTCTGGTTTTCCTCTTTTATATCAGAACTTCTTTGACTATTTGGGGTACTTTGGGCTGGAGCGATAGCATAGTGGGTAGGGTGTTTGACTTACATGCAGCCGACACAGGTTCAATTCCTCCGTCCCGCTCAGAGAGCCCAGCAAGCTACTGAGAGTATCCTGCCTGCATGGCAGAGCTTGGAAAGCTCCCTGTGGCGTATTCAATATGCCAAAAAAAGGAACAACAAGTATCACAATGGAGACGTTACTGGTACCCACTCAAGCAAATCAGTGAACAGTGGGAGAACAGTGCTACAGTGCTACATTTTTTTCCTTTTATTATATTTATTTATTTGATCACTGTGGGAAAAGTTACAGAGCTTTCAGGTTTACGTCTCATTCATACAATGATCAAACACCTTTCCTTTCACCAGTACTTATTTTTCACCACCAAGAACCCCAATATATCCCCATCCCACCCCTCCCAATGCCTGTGAGGCAGATGGTTTCTACTTAACTCTCTCTCTACTTTGATTACATTCATTATTTTGACAAAAGATGCAATATTATTGTTTAGAATTTCCCCCCAACAATCAGAATTGCTGAGAAGACATTATGAAATAATTTGATTTCGAATAGCTGGTTATGAGAACCATATGATTTTGTATTTCTGATACTTTACCAGGTAAATCTGGAGGGATTACTGCAAAGAGTCAGATGATTACAAGATTGGTTTCTGTGCATCTGATGTTATGGCCGTGCCGGAGAGCGGCTCGTGGGGGGCAACTTGTGACCTCGTTAGGGTGTGAAGAACGAGCCGGTACTGCCCCTCTTCCCATGAGACTGCAGTTGCCCCATCACCACCAGCTCATACCTGGATTTCCAATCCATAGTGCTACATTTGGGGTATTTTGTACTTCCTCAGAATTTTACAATGGTTTTCTCTATTTCCTTCTAAAATGCATTTTCCCAATATTTATTTAGGCAATATTCATTTAGTATTAACAATATTGATAATAAACTTTCAAGGATACAATATTCCAAAGCCATACCCATCATCAAAGTGTCAGCATACTTTGATCAATGTCTGAATGTCCCCTTAGCCAACCCACCACCATACTCTGACATCCTGGAAAACTCAGCTACATAGTCCAACTATCTGGGTGCACTTGATGTTTTCATAGGACTTGCATTGAATTTGTAGATTACTTAAAGGTTAGATGACAATTTTAATATTGTTTGTTCTTCCATGTCCATGGGAAGTCTTTCCATTTTGACTTTCCTATTTCTTTTCATATTGTCTTAACTGTTTAATGCATAGGTCTCTCACGTTTAATTTGATTTCTTCCAAAATATTTTTTGATGCAAGGATAAATGGATTGCTTTGTTAAGTTTCTTTTCTTCTAGCTACTAATATATGTGTATATATGTGTGTGTGTGTATGTGTGTGTATGTGTATATATATGTATAAAAGATTTGAGTTAAATCAAGTGTTGAGTTAAATATGTATAAAAGAGTTGAGTTAAATAAAGTATCAGGATTCAAAATCAATCCCCATAAATTTGTTGTCTGTGCATACAGTAGATTTTTGGTGGAATCTTTAAGGTTTTATGTATATTATCAAGTCATCTGTAAATAACAACTTATTATTTTTGTTTTTTTGCTTTTTGGGTCATACCCAACGACGCTCGGGGGTTACTCCTGGCTCACGAACTCAGGAATTGCTCCTGGCAGTGCTTGGGGGACCATATGGGATGCTGGGAATCGAACCCCATTAGGCCGCATGCAAGGCAAACACACTATCCACTATACTATCACTCCATCCCCAAATAACAACATTTTTACTTCTTTTCTAATATGACTTTCTTTTATCTTTTTTTCTTGCCTAATATATCTGGCTAAGACTTCCAAACTACACTTAAATGTTGTGGTGAGAAAGAACATCTCTGTCAGTATCAAATATTAAAGAAAAAGCTTTTAGTTTTTCAGCACTAAGTATATTAACTGTTAGTTGATCATATCTGGGATTTATTACATTGAGGTATGTTTCTTCTGATCTCAGTTTGAGTGTTTTTATTGCATATAGGTGTTGATTATTGTCAAATTCTTTTTATAGTGTCTATTGATATGATAATGCAATTTTATCTTACTTTTTATTGATGTGGTGTATTATATCAATTGATTTGCATTTATTGAACCATTTCATATCAGGGATGAGTACCACTTGGTGATAATAAATGGTTATCTTGATGTGTTATTGGATTCAATTTACCAAGATCTTTGTGAGGTATTTCGAGTCAGTGTTCACCAGTCTGTAGTTTCTCTCTCTCTCTCTCTCTCTCTCTCTCTCTCTTTCTCTCTCTCTCTCTCTCTCTCTCTCTCTTTGTCCTTTTCTGGCTTGTGAGCATTTTATACCCTAGATTTTTTTTTGAAGAGTTTGAGGAGGCTGGGTCACTGTCACTGTCCTCCCGATGTTCATTGATTTTCTCGAGCGGGCACCAATCCATTGTGAGATTTCTTGTTACTGTTTTTTTTTTTTTAACATATCAAACATATCACGTGTAGCTTGTCAGGCTCTCCGAGAGGGGCAGAGGAAAAGAACCCAGATCGGACGCGTGCAAGGCAAATGCCCTACCCTCTATGCTGTAGCTCCCACCAGAGAAGCCTGGGTATTCTTTTAAAGTATTTTTGAAGTTCCTAGTGAAGATATCTATCCCAGGCTTTTGTTTTTAGGGAGACTTGATTACTCTTTCAGTTTCTGTGCTTGTTATTATTTAAATATTGTTTCATCTGGCTCAGTCTTCTAATGTTGTATGAGTCTAAAAATTTGACCACTTTCTAGTTTGTCCAATTATTATTCCCACACTTCTGTTTACTATTCTGATTAAGTCTGATTTATCTCAAATTTTCTTCATTTTTTTCCGGTCCCTTTCCTTCCTCTTTTGTTTGAGTCTTTGCTGTGATTTTAACTCTGCTCCTGATAATATTTCTCTTATGATATTGAGTCTAAAATTGTTTTCCATGTTGGATTAAATTTCAATGTGCTCTTCATACATAGCATATCTGGAATTTTTAATATCTTCAATCTCTTTGTAAAGTAATCTTTGTGCTTTTTAGCTCTTTTTGATATTTCCAACCTTTCTGAAGTTAGCTGTGATATTCAACCTCATTAAATGCAACTAAATGGCCTTTAAAAATTTTCATCAATGACCTCCTACACTTAAGTGTCCTAAGTTTTCCCTCTATAAACTTATCAATGTCTTTGAAGACTTCCACACTATTTTTACATGGTTGCCTATAGAATTTTTCTGCTTACACATCTTAGCTAGCTTCTTTTGTTTGCCTAAAAGTAGCTCTGTTGAAACTTTCTTGTCTTTCTGTGGATATATGAGGGAAAGCATTCAGGATCACAGTATATAGATTGAAAACCTCAGCTGACCTACCAATTGATCAGCGTTGCTAGTGGGAGTGGAAAGTAAACATTTCAATGGGAGAGTTCCATATTGCCCTTCAGTCTTTGACATCACTTCCATCCCCTAATCTCTACCAATATTCTTCACAATTTCCACACATTTGAATCTAACCCATGCATTTATTTGACTTAATGACTTCCCCATTGGAAGGTGGAGGATACTCTGTCATCCTCACTATCTTTAGCTTAAAACACTGGGACTTAGTTTGGGGAGATTTTGTTTTCTGCAAGAAGTTCAGTCTCCCACCTCTGAAAGACAGATGGACTACTACTTTGACAGTTCAGTACTTTCACTTGCCAGATCATATCTCCCCACATTAAAAGCAATAGATGTGGGTGATGTCACTGGGAGGTTTTTAGCTTCAGTTAATCCTATACTAACAATTCTGTTCTGTGCCATGATCACATATCTTCAAATATATAGATGGTGGAGCTGGAGAGATAATGCAAGAGTTAAGGCACTTGTTTGCATGTGGTCAACCCTGATTCCATCCCCAGCACTGCATAACATTAATAAACACAACCAATAGTGATCCCTAAGCACAAAGCCAGAATTTAGCCCTGAGTACTGTTGGGTGTGGCCCAATCTCCCACCCCCAGTATATAGATACATGTATCTCAGAGCTTGGAATAAGCCCTGAGCATTATTAGATGTGACCTCCCAAATACACACACACACACACACACACACAATTACCACTACTACTACCACCACCACCAAAAAAAAAAAAAAGAGATTCAAAAAGCAAAAACAAAATCAAACACTAGAAAAATCCCAAAACACAAAACCCTAATCAAGGCTTGATAGGACAGTGTAAAAGGTGCTTACCTTGCAGGCAGCTGATCTAAGTTTAATTCCTCATACCCCAATATGGTCTTCTGAGCAGCTAGGAATGAACCCTGACTGAAGAACCAGGAAGAAGAAAACCCTGAGCACAAACTAGAGTGGCCCCCAAACAAAAAAAATCCAGTCAACAGTTTCTGCTCATCTTTTTGGTAAATCCAAAACTATTTTTAAAAAGAATCACTTGTCACTTGACGTTGTCAACAATGGTATCTTCCCATATTGTCGCAATAGTGCCAACGAGCTCCCTGTTGGTGGTCATTCTGGGAGTTCTCTTAAACTTTGCAGTCCTTTCTCTCCACTCCATGAAGTAGAATTTTTCATGAAGGAGATGGTGTGCCGATCCCATTTAAAATTTTGGGACAACAGTGATATCAGCCAGGCAAAACTGACAATTGAATATGATGTGGTCAATTTCATTGTGGAAATTTCCACCAGGAGACTCTCATGTCCAACGTTTAGATTCAGCCTTCTGGAACTGTGAGTTACCATGGATGGTCTTAGTCGATATGATGAACTCAGACAGTCTCTCACCCTGTTCATTCCATTCTAGGCCATTGGTTCGAAGTAGAGTTCAGGCGACCTTCTTCATCCTATCTTGGCCTTAAAATCACTGACAATGATCTTGTAGAAGGTGTGGTCTTCTTTATATAACTTCTCCAGCTCCATGTAGAACTTCTCAATTTCTTCATCATAGTTGGTGCATAGAAGTCGAAGAGAGAAACTGCTGGCAGTGAGCCACATCTATTCAAGAGTAATCATCCAATTCGGGTTGTTAAACATTTGAATGAATCGAAGCTCATGGCCAAGTTGATGTTGACAAGGACACTGACACCACCAACACCTCTTTTGTCACATGTTCTGAGGAATGGTTCTTCCCCAGTGTTGAAAATGGCGTGATGTGATTGATGCCTTCTCATCTTGGTCATACCAATGATGTCATAATCTTTTGCGCTTATACCATCAGGTCCTTGATGCTTCCGATGCTAGAATATGTGCATTGAAAGTACAGAACTTCATTTTAGTACTTCTTCATTTTTGCAGCCTAATTCAGCCCCGGGCTGGAGCGAAAGCACAGCAGTAGGGCATTTGCCTCGCACACAGCCAACATGGCCGACCCGAGTTTGATTCCTCTGCCCCTCTCGGAGAACCTGGCAAGCTACCGAGAGTATCTCACCCGCACGGCAGAGCCTGGCAAGCTACCCGTGATGTATTCGATATGCCAAACACAGTAACAACAAAGTCTCCAATGAAGATGTTACTGGGCCCGCTCAAGAAAATCGATGAACTACAGGAGGACAGTGACAGTGACAATTCAGCCCTTAGATTTTATCAGCCTCTCCTTGCTCATCCTTCTTAACTCTGCCATATTAGGGGCTCTTTCAGGGTCAGGGGGAATGAGGCCCATTGTATTTACTGTTTTTGGCATATTCAATACACCACAGGTAGCTTGACAGGCTCTGCCGTGCAGTCAGGATACTCTTGGTAGCTTACCAGGCTCTTTGAGAGGGATGGAAGCTTTTAGGGTATTTATTTGGCACCCGCAGCATGAGTCTTCTGGGTGTGGACTCTGGGTTGCTGGGGATTAGAGAAAGCAGGCAGAGGATCTCTGTTTCTGGGTCCTGTTGAGCCTGGAGTCCAAGTTCACAAAGTTCCACTTTACCTGGTTTTGTGGGACTTCACTCATGCATAAGACTCGGCCTGAGCATCAGGAAAGTGGCCTGGAGCATGGCGGCGGCTTGGTGGTGGTATTAAAAAGAATACACTAGTTATTTTAAAAGTACAAAAAATTGTGGAATATAATTTATTCGTCGATTGCCTCGAGCAGGCCCCAGTAATGTCTCTTCTTCCTAGCCCTGAGATTTTTTTTTTTAGAAAGTGACATATTCAAGGCTCTTTCAGAGTTAGGAGAATGAGACCCTTCATTGTTACTGGTATTTGGTACATTGGGTATGCCACGGGGAGTTTGCCAGACTCTGCCGTGTGGAATATAATTTAATAAAATATTAAGTAATGAGAATGTCAAAAGATCAGTTTTCCAGTGGCAGGAACATAACTTCCTAATTTATAGTGCCTTCTACTATATATCATTCAGTGTGTGTTTATGTCCATAATGTTTTAAGTGTAGAAGCTCTTGTTGATAGAAAAAGATGCCATATCAATAGATGCAGAGAAAGCATTTGACAAGATCCAGCACCCCTTTATGATGAAAACCCTAGCCAAAATGTGTATAGAGGGGACTTTCCTCAACATAGTTAAAGCCATCTACCACAAGCCTACAGCAAGCATCATCCTCAATGGGGAAAAACTGAGAGCCTTCCCTCTAAGATCAGGGACGAGACAAGGATGCCCACTCTCTCCACTGCTGTTCAATATAGTACTGGAAATACTTGCAATAGCGATTAGGCAAGAAAAGATATTAAGGGCATTCAGGTAGGAAAGGAAGAAATCAAGCTCTCACTATTCGCAAATGATATGATACTATACTTAGAGAACCCAAAAACCTCCACCAAAAAACTCTTAGAAACAATAGACTTGTATAGTAAAGTTGCAGGCTATAAAAACAATACCCAAAAGTCCATGGCTTTCCTATATGCACACAGTGAGAGAGAGGAAAGCTACATGAAAAAAACAATCCCGTTCACAATTGTGCCCCAGAAAATCAAGTACCTAGGAATCAGCATAACTAAGGAAGTAAAGGACCTATACAAAGAAAACTACAAAACGCTACTTCAGGAAATAAAAGAGGACATGAGGAAATGGAAAGATATCCCCTGCTCATGGGTCAGGAGAATTAACATTGTCAAAATGGCAATACTACCGAAAGCATTGTAGGTAGGGCGTTCGCCTTACAAGCGGCCAACATGGCTGATCCGAGTTCGATTCCTCTGCCCCTCTCGGAGAGCCCGGCAAGCTACCGAGAGTATTCGATATGCCAGACACAGTAACAACAAAGTCTCCAATGGAGACGTTACTGGGCCCGCTCGAGCAAATCGACGATCAACGGGAAGGCCTTTACCTTTTACCGAAAGCATTGTATAAATTCAATGCAATTCCTATAAGGATACCCATGACATTCTTCAGAGAAATGGAGCAAACACTCTTGAAATTTATATGGAACGATAAGCCCCTGCGAATAGCTAAAGCAATTCTTGGGGAAAAGAAAATGGGAGGAATCAACCTCCCTAACTTCAAACTCTAATACAGAGCAGTAATAATTAAAACAGCATGGTACTGGAACAAAGGCAGAACTGCAGACCAATGGAACAGGGTTGAATACACTGACATCTCCCCTCAATCATATGATCATCAAATCTTTGATAAAGGTGCAAGTAATGTGAAGTGGAGTAAGGAAAGCCTCTTTAATAAATTGTGTTGGCATCACTGGACGGCTACATGCAAAAAAATAGGCTCAGAACTCTGCCTAACACCATGTACAAAAGTAAGATCAAAATGGATTAAAGACCTCAACATCAGACCAGAAACCATAAGGTACATTGAAGACAAAGTTGGCAAAACCCTCCATGACATTGAGGCTAATGGTATTTTCAAAGATGCCACGCCGCTGGCCGAGCAAGTGAAAACAGAGATAGATAAATGGGACTATCTTAAACTAAGAAGCGTCTGCACCTCCAAAGAAACAGTGACCAAAATACAAAGACAGTCTACAGAAGGGGAAAGGATATTCGCCGAATACACATCTGACAAGGGGTTGATATCCAGGATATACAAAATACTGGTTGAACTCCACAAGAAGAAAACATCTAACCCCATACAAAAATGGGGCAATGAAATGAACAGAAACTTTCTCAAAGAAGAAATCCGAATGGCAAAAAAAACACATGAGAAAATGCTCTACATCATTAATCATCAGGGAGATGCAGATCAAAACCACAATGAGATACCATCTCACACCTCAGAGACTGGCCCACATTCAAAAGAACAAAAGCAACCGATGCTGGCGCAGATGTGGCGAGAAAGGGACACTCCTTCACTGTTGGTGGGAATGTCGACTGGTTCAGCCCTTTTGGAAAACAGTATGGACGTTTCTCAAAAAATTAGAAATTGAGCTCCCATTTGACCCAGCGATACCACTCCTAGGAATATATCCCAGAGAGGCAAAAATGTGTAGTCGAAGAGACATCTGCACTTGTTTGTTCATTGCAGCACTCTTTACAATAGCCAGAAACTGGAAGAAACCTGAGTGCCCAAGAACAGATGACTGGTTAAAGAAACTTTGGTACATCTACACAATGAAGTACTATGTAGCTCTTAGAAAAGATGAAGTCATGAAATTTACATACAAGTGGTACAATATGGAAAGTATCATGCTAAGCGAAATGAGTCAGAAAGAGAGGGATAGACATAGAAGGATCGCATTCATCTGGGGGATATAAAGTAACAAAATATGAGATTAATACCCAAGAATAGCTGAGATCAACACCAGGAGGATTACTCCATAGCTTAGAGGCCAGCCGGGTATTCTAGGGGAAAGGGAGATAGAGATAGAGAAGGGAGCACCAAATAAAGGGTGTTTGTAGGATCCTCCCAGGAGGGGAGATGCATGTTGAAAGTAGACTATGGACTGAACATGTTTGCCACGCAATGCCTCTTTTGCAGACCACAACACCCAAAAGGAGAGAGAGAACAAAAGGGAATGCCCTGCCACAGAGCAGGGTGGGGGGGGGATGGGGGGGATATTATCTATGGTGGTCGAAAATGGGCACTGGTGGAGGGATGGGTATTTGATCATTGTATGACCGAAACCCAAGCACAAAGATTTGTGGATCTACAACTGTACCCCATGGTGCTTCACTAATAAAAAAAAGATGCCAATGAAAAGTTAGAAAAGATATAAAATGTCTTTCAGAGATTCCCTATTCTACATATGCTGAAAAACAACTTTTGTATTTCATTTTTCTGAAATAACTCTTATGGTGCATTCACACTTCTATTACTATAGACTATATTAGTTAGAGCAAAATCTATGAAGTCAGATGCCATGGTTTTAATTTCTGGCTTTATGACCTATTTGAGTGACTATACGTAACAAATGATATGTCTTTGTGCCTCATTTTTCCCATTTGTAAAATGAAAAGAAAACTGTACATATTTCACATAAATTTGAGGATTAAAACAAGTTAATTAATATGAATTCTTTTGAACATTATCTGACATACAGTTGTATATGTGTAAATTATGTAGGCTGGAGCTATAGCACAGCGGGCAGGGTGTTTGCCTTGCACATGCCCGACCTGGGTTTGATTCCTCCATCCCTCTTGGAGAGCTACCAAGCTACCAAGAGTATCTCACCCACACGGAAATGCCTGGCAAGCTACCTGTGACGTATTTGGTATGCCAAAAACAGTAGCAACAAGTCTCACAATGGAGAAGTTACTGGTGTCCACTTGGGCAAATCGATGAACAACGGGAGGGCAGTGCTACAGTGCTACAATGATTACTAATATGTGCTAGGTCCTATGACAAGTGCTGAAAAACCAAGGCTTAGCAAAAGTAATTTTTTTGTCCACCAAAATGGAAAGAAAATGTCTAGAACCTATGATTATGGTTAACCTACAGCCCTTCACCCTTGAAGAAATAAAATAGTGAATACTCTCCTGCTAACAGTTTTCCTAGAGTGTTATTTGCTAGCTACAGAAAAACAAACCCAAATTTCAATCAAGAGTATAATTTGGCAAATGGATCTAGTGAGTCTTCTAAGGTTCACAGTACAGGCCACAAACCTACTTCACAAGATTTACTTGTGACTCAAGATATGGGGAATCAATGACTGAACTGGCCAGGTGGGCAGGTAGGAAAGTTGTGGTCATGGTGGTAGAGTATATAGTAGAATTGCAAATATAGGTCACTCTAATCTGTTCCTTCTCTCACCCTTGGAAGATATCATTAAGTGATTTGATAGTACTTTATGCAGAGCCTAGATGATTTTTAGAATTTTTTTTAAAATGGCAAGTCAAGCTAAAGTTACTGATAAGTTTATGTATGAGAATTTGAACCTGTAAGTTACCCTGGTATTTCAAAAACAGCATCAAACATTTAAAATGAACCCCCCAAAATGGATATAAACTTTGTTGATTTTTGAGTGTGTTTTGATAATTTCTGCAGGGACTGGGTGTGCAATTGAAACTTTTTAAATGGTGGGTGAGTTTTGAAGGGTAGCCCTTGGATCGGTAGTTTCTGGAACTGAGAGATAAGGAAATGTGCTATTTGAAGAAATGGTGAGCTCAAGCTTTGGGATGATGGCCCAGTCAAGGGCTCAGAAGCAATTCAAGCATTCAAGCTGTGGACTGGAAACATGCTCAGGAAAGTGATAAGTCAACCATCTGCAAAGAACTTTAGTTATAAGCTTGTCTCTGAGGATGAAAGAGGTAATGAATCAGGGGTCAAAACAAGTCCTCCACCTCAAGTAATAACCACAAAGCAATAAGCGTGCATTTCTACCATTAACAGGCCATTTCTTTTTCTATAAGGGTTTCATCTTTACAAGGATACAAACATGCCCTCATTGCCTATATTAAAGAGGGCAAGTCGTCGTATAAGAAATATGAAACCTTTCATTTTAGAACTTGCTTTTCCTGGCTCTTTGTGACTTATGTCAAATCAAATTTTCTTGTTGCATTAATTTGACTTTCTATAATGTATTTGCAGATTTGGTTTGATGTTTCTTGGTAACTTTATAACTCTAATAATAGGCCTTATTTTCATCATTGAGATCTTAAGATATTTAAATATTTTCTAAGGAAAATATATAGGAGGAAGCTAAGCCAATGAGAAATAAGGATACATATAAAAGAAGAGATTACATCAAAAAAGATGGAAAGTCATGGAAAGATAAGAGAGTCCCTGGATATCTTCTCCAAAGAACTGGGAGGATTGACCAAATAGCTGGAGATAGACATGAAAATGATTCCTTCATGCTGGGAGAAATTATCAGTCAGAGCAAGAGCAGTAGCAGGGTATATTTTCAAACCAGATACCAAGATTCATGGCGCTCAGTGCTAGGGTCACAGGGCTGAGCAATGCACAGAGTGAGGAAAAGCAGTTGGAAAAACCCAGAGAAGAAAGATAAATAGAACCTGCTGTCATCCCAGTAGGTCAGTCTTCCATGGTACTAGAATGAAGAGTGAGTGAGGGAAGAAGTATCCTGGGTGCAACTGGGAAAAATGTGTTTTCTATTTGTTGACTTTAGTTAGATTTCTGGGAAGGGGGCGGTAGGCCAAGGAAGTTTGGGAATGCCTTGAGTACTGGGTGGGCTCCCTGGGCTCCCTCTTAGGCACTAGACAGAAGCTGATTGGAGTGGCTATCCTGAGCAACAGGCTCTGAAATTCTCATGAATTGAAGGAGGTCTGGAGGTGATTTGACTCTAAGCCTTCTCAGATAGACAGGCTCTAAGAATTGGGTGGAGCTTTGCCTCAGATGTAGAAGTGAGAATGAACTTGTTGGGTAGATCAGCTACTCATATAATAGAGATTGTGCACAAATAATCTGTTTGAAGAAAATGAGACTAGAAAATGGTTTCAAAATATACAGATAACTAAATTAAAAATGCTTCATAGTAATTTCTGTTGCCTGAATGTCATTAATAACCAGTGTGTATCCTTTCAACACAAGTCCATGACCTAACCACATTGCCCAAGTTGGTTTTTTCTCTTTTAAAACTCTTCATCTAGGATCTCAGAAAAAACACATTGGGAAATGTTCTTCTAGAATTTAATATTGGGTTACAAGCCCTAAAATTTGTTCCTTGAAAAGAACATTCCTTGGTTACATATTTGGCAAAACCCACAGATTATATCCTCTTTTTGAAAATGCACAAACCACTTTAATGTGCATTAAAAGTTCTGTATGTTATTTAGTAAACTGTATTCATCTCTGTAAGTTTTCAAAATTTATTTACTAACCATATATTTAATTTTCAACTATTTTCTATCTATTCAACTAATTATTTTCTATTTATCTGAATGGATATTAACTTGAAAATATGTAAGCAATGCTAAATCCAAACACAAACCTCTATCCATCATTTGCTTCCTTTGTCTTATCTCTTGGCATTTCCCACATTATTTAAATTAGTTGTATCACTGTATCACTGTGTCACTGTCATCCCATTGTTCATCAATTTACTCGAGTGGGTGCCAGTAACGTTTCCATTCATTCCAGCCCTGAGATTTTAGCAGCTTCTCCCTACGGGTCTTTCCCAGCACTGCTGTATTGGAGGCTCTTTCAGGGTCAGGGGAACGAGACCCATTATTGTTACTGTTTTTGGCATATCAAATATGCCACAGGTAGTTTGCCAGGCTCAGCCATGTAGGTGGGATACTCTCAGTAACTTGCCGGGCTCATATATATATATATTTCCCTTTATGATTTGTTGCCTACTATCTGAGCCCCATCAAATATGGTGTGGTAATTATGGGAAATGGGTAGGGAGTGTCTTATGATGTGTCCAGGAATATGTTCACTCATATGTGAGGCTCGGCCCAAGCATGTGGAAAGTGGCCTGGAGCGTGGCAGCGGTTTGGTAATGGGGGTCAGCTGCCTGGACTGGGTCCCTTGGAGCAGAGAGGGCTCTCACTGTTCCCCTCTGGAACACCCTGAGTGAAAACAGCCTTGTGCAGAGTCTGGTGAAATTAGTTGTAATCTCTTTTTCATTGATTTCTGTATTATTGGGGTAAGTTCCTTTCTTATTTATATAACTGTCACTGTGGCACTGTCCTCCCATTGTTCATCAATTTGCTCGAGCGGGCACCAGTAACAATTCCATTGTGAGATGTATTGTTACTGTTTTTGGCATATTGAATACGCCATGAGGTGCTTTCCAGGCTCTGCCTTGCAGGTGGGATACTCTCAGTAGCTTGCAGAGCTTTCCAAGATGGATGGAGAAATCAAACCTGGGTCGGCTGCGTGCAAGGCCAACTCCCTACCCCCTCTGCTATAGCTCCAGCCCATAACTGTCACATAATTTTATTTTTTAAAGTCTCATTTTAAAAATTGCTTTCTTTCCTGTGTTGATATTGTTGCAGTCTTCTAATATTCAATGGTCATATGGGGTGGTAGTGGGGGGTGGTAGTGGGTATTAAACTCATGACATCACACATTAAGTGTACTACCAATGAGCCACACCATGGACCTGAAATGAACTATATATATATATATGTATATATATATATATATATATATATAATGTAAACACTTCTATGATATTATTCTGTTGAATGTTTTCTCTTGTTTTGAATATTTTCTCCATCAGAAACCCAGAATAAATTTTAGATTTACTTTTCCCAATGCACAGTTGCTACTTTCTGAACAAGTTTGAAGTGAATATCTTAATTTTTGGACCCATAAGTTTAATGGCAAAATCTGCTAAATATTATGGAAACATTAACAGAGATATCGTTTGACAACATTGAATAAAGAAATTAATAAACCATTATAGTAAAAGTAAATTTATAAGTAGATACCTCACTCAAATATAGGTCTTTTTATGTTATTATTCGAGTACTAGTATTCAGTAAATATTCTATAATAATAGATACCAAGTACTAAAACCCACTGAGGAGTTACCTGACAAGAATATTTAGAAAGAAACAGATGGGAAATAAAGACTATTGAGAGGACTCAACATTTTGACTGTTGCTGAATTCTCTTCTACACTTAGACAAACCCATGGCAAAATGGCCACATTACAATTTATAACTAAAGAAATAGAACAGAGATTGGAAAGATATTATAGGGGGTAGGGTACAGCCAATCCAGTTCAATCTCTAGCATCACTTATGCCCCCCATCTCAGCTCTTCTAAGAATTATCCCTGAGTACTAAGTCAAGAGTATACCCTGAGAACCACTGGGTGTGACCCCAAAACAAAAGACAACAGTTGAGGGTATTATTTAAGGCAAATTAATGTTCAGGGTGAAGAAAAGTGAATACCATTGTTAGTTGATCCGTAGGATTGCCTTTAAAGGATGTCCTTACTTTAAGGGTTGGATCCAGTTTCCACAATAAGAAACTATGTACCAGGCACAGCATACCATGAGATTGTCAAAAATATTAAGAGTCCCTCTGAATTTGGAAAAGGCAATTCTTTTGGCACTGGGAAGACTTATCTTGCTCAATTGCATGTCAGCAGTACCACATGCCACAGAATCTCACATTCTACAGATGAAAGAAATTATCCCACCCAGAAAGATAGCAGTTATGTACGCCCCCAAATGAATCAAAGGATGTCATCATCTGGACACCATTTGTGCAGTGTTTATATAGAAGTTAATAGAATAAGGATGGGGAGCATGAGAAAAAGGCAAGTACAGGGGGACAAAAGATCGGCTTCAGGATCTTGAGATAATTTCTCAGGTGATTGATTCTTTACCTCATACTGTGTTCCTAGGAACACCTTAACTGAGAGATAGATACAAGATAGAGAAAAGTGTGTTGGGGTCCAAGTCTCTCAGTAGCCTGCGCTTACAGTTCTGGTTGGTGACTGACATGGCTTTTGGAAGTACTACATTATCATCAAGGAATCTTGTTTTACTTGTATTTGCTTTGACTTTCTTCAAATGTATCAGAACACAGATTTGTGTTTAGAACTTCTATTAAGCTCACTGCTATATTGAACATAGTAATATTCATTATAGTCTTTCTGGTTATCAAATTATGTTCATCTTTAAGCAGATAATTCAGAATGAATGCTGCCTGTGATTGGACAAGTCAAGAAATTTCATGTGAATGAAAGTATTTTGAGAGGATATAGATTGTTCATATATACATGTATATGTGTGTATGTATATATATATATATATATATATATATATATATATATCAGATAGTGTGCTGCTGAATATTTGCAGAAGCCAGTCTCCACTGACTGACAATTTATAATATATTGTCAGTATATAATATATATACTGAATATATATAATATATATATTCCACTGAGTTGAATATATTAATTTAGATTATTTCATTTCATTTCGCTTTTTAAACCATAAGATTCTTTTATGAGCAAAATTTGAAGCAAAATATATATAAAAGTTATGGCTCAATTGAAGGGAAAAACAAGACACCCTAAGAGGTTTGGAGAGGTTTATTTTCAACAATTAGCTCATCCGTTCTACAAATGTTTATCGACTCCTTGCTAGTTAGGTTTCTTTCTCTGATGAGTGGTAGAAAATATAACTCAAACTGACCGGTTTTTTGTTTAAAAGGACTGTGCCATGTTTCGTTTTACAGAAATGGTCATAATCATATATCCAATTCCATAAGGTCTTCTAGAACATTCCCCTCCTTTATAAATCTGAGCTGATTTCTGGCTGCTCCACACAAAAACGACAGAGCTAGTTCTGAGTGACTTTCCATAAAATGGATGTATTTTTCCAGGATTTCTTTTACTGGGACTGGGATCAAACACTTATTCAGGAGTGAGTCACCATTTTGTTGTGAGAAAGCCTTGACTAGCCCAGAAGGAAAGACTACCTAAAAAGAGCCAAATTGAGAGAAAGTTATGCCCTCAACTGATAGTGAGCACCAGTCACCAAGTCTTAAAATAGTGTCAGGTCTCAACCCTTCACCCATCACATTTGGACCTAGTGGAAGAGATGCCATGCATCTCTAGATTCTGCCCAGATTGCATATTCAAGATTTAAAAAACATATAAACACCAAATTGAGTAATTATTATGGAGCTATCATGGTAATAGGGCTCATAAAGAAAATTAGGAGTGATTCCTGACTTACCTGATGAGGGTCTCAAATAATGCCTGCAGAGATCCAGTTTCCTGGTAAAGCTTTCCTTCTTATTGACGCCTCAGAAAAGTTCTTTCTTTCTGGAGCTAAGATTGCTGGAGTAATGACTCAGAACTTTCTTAGTATGGTCTATGTGGAAAGGGTAACCTCTGTGACCCAGGAATCCCCACAAAATCATTGTACCATTTTGGCTGTGAAATCTACCCTTCATGGAACCAGGGAAATGATTGAGTAGATCTAGATCATAAGCTAAGTGCACTGGGGAGGGAATAGATTGCTTGAATAACAAATAAACAGAAAAAGTATTTTTAAAAATAAGTTAAAAGCAGATATCAACTATAAATAGTTGAATATAATTTTTATAATGTATATAAAAATTAAAAATGAGTATTGAGTGCCTAATTTTTACAGTGTTTTAAGTGATTTCCATGTACAAATTTATTATAATGATCACAACTATTACAAGATAAAAACTGTTAATATTACTATTTTGCAAAATGAAAGCAAGACAAATTAGAAGATGACCAAGTATGCATGGCGAATAAATAGCAGAGCTGGGATTCAAACCAAAGCAGCCTTCCAACATAGGTAGAATTTTGGTTACTGTGCTATAGCGAAATGGCAATCATCTATTTTAGAGGTTAAGAATACAAAAATGAACAAATGGAGATATCTCCTTTAGAGAAAACTTTCTACTAGGAGAGGACAATATGTCAGTACCTCATTGAAACTTAGTGTGCCAATTTCTCTAAAGAAAGTTAAAGTCTCTATAAAGAGTTTCCTACTTCTTGGGTGGAGACAACAGAAATTCTAAAGAAGATGAGACTTTGCACTAACTCTTGAGTTATCGAGGAGAAGAGGAAGGGATACTTCAGGCCAAATCATTGAGGATAGATTATGTGTTATTTAGCTCCGAGTTGCAACTGTGAGGACCTAGGATGCATTAGTAAACAACAAACATATGACTTTCTGCTTGCTGAGGAATTTACATGTGATCAGCATAGCAGGGATGCTGTCCATACCTTTAATCCTTCCAGGAAGCCTGGGAGCCTGAGACAGCCGAAGACAACTAGCTCTGAAGGGGGTTTTGTGTTTCACTAGCATTTCCAAAGAAAAAGGTCAACTTTGATTTTAGTTGTTGCTACCCACAAAACTCCTAGAAGGCCATGTAAGAGTCAAATGAAAACCTTTCTCCCCTCAGCTAAGTGTGTTGACATAGACCAAGTTAAGCACAGAACTGACAGAGGGGTGTGTGTGTATGTGTGTTACACTTGCATACAAGCATGTGTGTTGTATGTGCCTGGTTATACTTATGTGTGACAAATATCAGGGAATAAATAAAGCAATGGGGCTTCATTCCTTTTTAGAAAGTTAGCCATGCAAAGTTTGGAGAGTCTAGCTGAGAATTATTCAGGGAAGAGGTTGGCATTTTAGTTTTCAATAAATGACAAACTTTATTATAGAGAAAGAAAAAGTAGACATATCCTGTTCTTTTCCATAGTTCTCACAAGGCAGGCAGAGTTCAGTGGAAGAATGGAAGAGGGAAAGAACAAACATCCCTTCCCCGTGGATAATTGAAGTGATCTGTGCTGCTTTATTAGGAAAAAGAATATCCCCCCTTTTAACTGGCATCCTCAAAATTATGTACTAAAATTTTCCAAAGAAAAATCATACTATACAACATGAATTTTAAGGAAAATTATTTTTGTCATCTCTTCTGAAATCTGAGTTCTGGGATTTAATTCAAAACTTGACTATCCCCAAAGAAACTATGTTTATTAACTTTTACCCCTTGTACTCTGAAAAGTTACACTCTATACTGTTTAACAATCTTGCTAATGTTTGTGCTTTCGGTATACAAAGTTACTGTACTCCTACCACCATCAAAGAACCAAACCCCCTCACTATCAAATTCCTATCTTTTCTAATCTTCTCCCCACCCCCACCCCTGTTCCAATTTTCTACCACCACCTTAGTAACCTTGGTTCTGTTGTCAAAGGGTTTGTTTTCATTCACCATTGTACATTCACTTTTGTTTCCTTATATACCACATAAAAATGAGACCATATGGCAAATTATCCTTCTACATCTTGTTTTGCTTAATATGACAGCCTCTAGTTCTATCCAAATTGTAGAAAAAGGCAGGATTTCATCTTTTCTTATACTTTGTAGTATTCCACTGTGTGTATACATATATATGTATAAATATACAATTTCTTAATTTACTCATCTTTTGTTGGGCACTTGGATTGTTTCAAATCTACAGGCACTAAAGCCCCTGCCATGCATGTGGCTAGCCTCTGTTTGATCCTCAGTGCCATATAGAGCACCAACTTGAGTAATCCCTGAGCACAGAGCAAAACCCTGAGCTTATGAGTATGGTCCCAAACCCTTTGAGAATTATGATTTTTCACAAAGCTAGAGAATTTTCAAGGTATTGGTTAATTTTCAAGGTATTTTTCAAGGTTTATATGCCAGAGGACACCACAAATGTTCCAGCCATATCCCAGAGGCCCTTTTGCTCATTTCTCCTCCGTGTTAACACCTTTCACCTTTTGTAGACACCATCCTTTTTAACCATATTGGAAGTCAGTTTTGTTGGGTTTGGGCCAGTTTGTTTGCTATAATTACTTCTACTTGTGGTCTATATTTTAAAATCAGTACTAACATGGATATCTGGAGAATTTTCAGACAGCATCAGTGATCCACATTTACAGCACTGTAGCACTGCACTGTCCTGACCCCCATTGTTCATAGATTTGCTTGAGTGGGCACCAGCAACATCTCACAACAAATTGTGAGACTTGTTATTACTGTTTTTGGCATATCAAATACATATGGGGAGCTTGCCAGGCTTTGCCATGCAGGCAAGATACTCTTGATGGCTTGCCAGGCTCTTCAGTTGGGGCGGAGGAATCGAACCTGGGTCGGCCGTGTGCAAGGCAAACGCCTTACCCACTGTGCTATCGCTCCAGCCCACAAATGAATAAATATTCTAACCTTTCCAAGTTGAATTTATTGTAGGTAAATTAACAGGATCCTACTGGTCAAGTCTTGACAAACCTGCTGCTTATCATGACCCCAAGTTTTCTTCTCCCACTGGGCCATTTCTTTACCACATGCCTAAGCAATTGATGTACTTCTTTGTCAGGTCAGAAGGTAATGAAGGAGCTCAAATTTCTAATTATAAATTATAAATTTAGAAATTTTTAAAAATTTTTTTTAAATTTAGAAATTTGAGCTTACTATGATTCTGATTATGACATTTGGTTCTGGTTACCTCACTCCTGAGGCTTAGTGACCACTTCCAGTAAATGGGTCTTGTCTTAACACCATGTCCTTTGAGAACTATTCTAACATTAGGTATGTTCTAGCTACTCTGAGGCAAATCCAGTCCAGTATGTAGGTCTCTGATTCAAGATGTTCATTCTCTACACCCAGTTTTTTTTTTTTCCTGATTCATTACTTGTCTCTCAGCAACTCTGAGAACAGAATTCCCATTGGCAAACTGGTTAACCGGCAGGAATATACAAACTGTCCTGAATCATTATGGTGCTAGCACAGTTGTTCAGAATGTTTTCTTTAACCTAAATGCTGTCTTTTGTCTAAGTTTTTCACATTTTCAGTGGGGGCAGTCATCAAGTTAGAGGTCCAGTGCTTACCTGCGTACCACATTCTTACTGCCTAGAGCATTATAGAGGATTTGTGAGGAGCAAAATAGAAACATTAGAAATTCTGCCAATGGAATTAAAGTGGACTGTTCTGTGAATCTAAAGAAGAAAGGAAACTGTCAAGAAATATTTTACAACTGCTTCCACAAGGAGTAAAGTGAAATCTCAATTTCTCTGGTTGATTGGTTGGTTGCAATTCTATAGTAAGACTACGATCTGGTTATAAATGAAAAGGCTACAGTAGCTTAAAAGGTTTCTCTAGGCAAAAAAAAAAAGTAGGGGGGCCACTATACAAACACACATACAGAAACATACAAGAAGTAAATGAAATCACTCAGATTCATGATTCTGTTACAAAGAAAATACATATGTGTTAGTCTATCATTCAAAATTTTGTATAAATCTTTGTATAAATCTCTATCAAGTAACTTCCCAGTAAAAGATATTTTTGTATGAAAAAATAAAAGGACATAGAACAGTCTAATCAGCAACAATAAAAGTTATACTTTGGAGAAAATGGGGAATAAGATATGCAAGACCTAAAATATTTTATCTTTTTTGCATGTATAAGATTTACATTTTAAAGTAGCAGTTTGCTAACAAACAGAAACAAGTTCATAGTAATTTTCACTGTGCTCATTTGTTTTAAAGACACATTCTTGATGACTGCTTAGTGCTTCCAGTTACAGTACTTTCATGTTTGTGCTCAAATGGAGACCTCATGATTGGTTAGTCTGCCTCTGAATTTAGAGATTGTCAAATGTGTATGATTCAGAGTGCTGGTGGGCTTAGATCTGGATTAACCTAGAGAAATGAGGGGATTCAAAGCTGGACATCTAGAACTGCTATGACTTTAAACCAAAGTACTTCAAACAGGAAGTTAAAACTGGAAACACATGCTGAACATTTCACCAAATAGTGGGCAGGCCCAACCCTAGCCTCCCTTCACCCTCCTTCACCCCCACCCCCCACCCCATCTCTTCCTATCTTTTATGGTGGTGAAAGCCAGACAGGACTCTAATTGCTCACTAATGAACATGATTAAAACCTGGTAATGATTCACCCTGCAGGTTCAACCCTGCAGAACATATTCTGATTTATTATCTATGACCTTGTAGTTGGGGCTTGGACATTGACAGACTTTCCTTGAGTGGAGGATGTCAGTTTTCTTGGGAATGGCTGCTACCTTTAAATTGTCCCACTTGGAGGCTTGCAATGGTTTTCTGTGGTCAGAAAATGTCCTCCCCAAATGGAAATAAAGTCACTGCATCCCCTTGAAGCCCCATACTCTGACCTGGCAGAAGCAGCAGTTGATGAGTCTGAACAGAAATGCGTTGTTTTCTATGTGATTTGATTAACGCTGTGCTGTTGACTCTTTACCGTCAGACAAGATTATATTACAGTCATGACAAGTAGTTAATAAATTTACATTGACTAATCCATACAATGCTAAAGATTTTTCTGTCAGGATTAATATACAAAATGTGCAGGACACTGTCTGATATGTCTCTGCTTCTCACACCAATGTGATCCGCATCTGGTGTTTAATGTCCCATGATGAATACTAAGGGGCAGAGGGGAATGGGACACTAGAGTTGAAAACTCTTTGGATAATTTCATAAATGAATGCCAATGATGATCTTCTTTCCAAATAGTCATTTAATAGCTTATATTCTTCTCAGTGAACTTGGGTCAAGCATCTTTGAGAATCCTCAAAAGATGCCACGGTATTTCTAGAAATGGCAAGTATTTTTCTTCCCTTGTTTGCCTAGTTTCTTATCTATCCCCCCCCCTTTGTTCCTCTGATTAGTCTACTCAGCATGATTCTAAACTCATGTCTTGCAACTGGAAATATATGGTGAGAGGGTTCCTACCAGCATCTTCTTGCTAAGCATAATTTACTCCAGGTTGCTTTTCCCAGAATTCTGGCTCCAACCTGACAATGGTCCAACAGACCCTTCTAGACTACCCCATTGACTGTTATCTTTTCATAAATGTGAGGATTATTGATGGTTGTTAGTAGTGAAAGGCTTAAATAATACACCTCTGAATAGTAAATATTCAAATATTTACTAGAGCAGGCATCAGCACCAAAAAAGGAGAATTTGTCAAACATTCTAGTTCACCACTCTATCAATCAAATCCCCATTGAATTACATAAATCTGCTTTATCTCCTAGTACTATAAGTTTTCATCCTTGAGTTTTAAAATGTAGACATGTTCCACTCTTCAAGAATCAATGATACCCCTTCATGTCATCTCCAGCAGATTCTTGTTCTTGTCAATTGAGTCAGCAGTACCACATTATCAATGGGATGTCACAAGTTAATGCAGTCACTGTGGTATCAACTCTGAGAAGAAACTCTCCTAGTACATAAGTTATTTCCATCTGTC
Source organism: Sorex fumeus (assembly GCF_029834395.1). Classification (NCBI taxonomy): domain Eukaryota; kingdom Metazoa; phylum Chordata; class Mammalia; order Eulipotyphla; family Soricidae; genus Sorex; species Sorex fumeus. The sequence goes on along the minus strand of NW_026606077.1, from coordinate 11,729,711 downwards.
TGTCTTTGGGGTCTTGTCTCTTCATATCCTTTCCCCAGTTTTACATGGACCGATTGGTTTTTATGTTGCTAAGCTTTGTGCATGCTTTGTATATCTTGGATAATAGCCCTTTATCTGATGTATTATATGCAATTTTTTTATTCTCATTAAGCATTGCCTTCTTAATTTTAGCCTGAGTTTCTCTTGCCATGCAAAAACTTTTAAGTTTGATCTTATTCCATTTGTTTATTTTTGCTTTTATTTTTACAAATGGAGGCAATTTTTTAAAAAAAAAAGATTTTATTAGTGAAACACCATGAGGTACAGCTGTAGACTTACAAATTTTTGTGCTTGGATTTCAATTATACAATGATCAAATTCCCATCCCTCCACAAGTATCCATTTTTCACCACCACGGATCCCAGTATCCCTCCCCTCCATCACCTCCCCCCCCCCCCCATCCCACCCTGCCTCTGTGGCAGGGCATTCCCTTTTGTTCTCTCTCTCCTTTTGGGTGTTGTGGTTTGCAAGAGAGGCACTGAGTGGCAATCATATTTGGTCTATAGTTTACTTTCAGCATGCTTCTCCCATCCTGGGGGGATCCTCCCAACACCCTTTATTTGGTGCTCCCTTCTCTATCTGAGCTGCCTTTTCCCCTAGCATGTATAGCTGGCCTCCAAGCCATGGAGCAAAGCTCCTAATACTAATCTCAGCTCTTCTTGGGTGTTAGTCTCCTATTTTGTTACTTTATGTTCCCCAGATGAATGCAATCTTTCTATGTCTGTCCCTCTCTTGCTGATTCATTTTGCTTAACATGATACTTTCCATGTAGTACCATTTTTATGTAAATTTCATGAGCGGGTAGGGCGTTCGCCTTACAAGCGGCCAACATGGCCGACCCGAGTTCGATTCCTCCGCCCCTCTCGGAGAGCCTGGCAAGCTACCGAGAGTATTCGATATGCCAAACACAGTAACAACAAAGTCTCCAATGGAGATGTTACTGGGCCCGCTCGAGCATCTTTTATAACAGCTACTTAGTACTCCTTTGTGTAGAGGTACCAAAGTTTCTTTAACCAGTCATCTGTTCTTGGGCACTCAGGTTTTTTCCAGATTCTGGCTATTGTAAAGAGTGCTGCAATGAACAAACAAATGTAGTTATCACTTTGAAACATACTTTTTTGCCTCTCTGGGATATATTCCCAGGAGTGGTATGGCTGGGTCAAGTGGGAGCTCAATTTCTAATTTTTTGAGAATTGTCCATACTGTTTTCCAAAAGGACTGAACCAATCGGCATTCCCACTAGCAGAGAAAGAGGGTCCCTTTCTCACCACATCTGTGCCAACACAGGTTGCTTTTATTCTTTTGGATGGGGGCCAGTCTCTGTGGTGTGAAATGATATCTCATTGTTGTTTTGATCTGCATCTCCCTAATGATTAATGATGTAGAGCATTTTCTCATGTGTGGAGGCAAAATATTAAGGTCCATATCCTGGAGAGTTCTATATTTTCCTCAAGCTCTTGTGAATGGTGTGTGATACAGCTTCAGTTTCATTTTTTTTTCCAACGTGGCTATCCAGTTTTTCCAAAATCAATTGTTGAGAAGGCTTTCCTGGCTCTACATAAAGATACTACTATTAATTAACAGCATAAATCCAAGGGTTTATGTATTTCCATTTTCAAATTGAAGTGTCTTCTTCAATTTCTTTCAATAGTGACATGGTTCTTGATGTGTAAGTTTTTCATATCCTTTAGGTTGATTTCTAGGTATTTGCATGGCAGAGCAGGTAGGGCATTTGCCTTGCACTCGGCCAACCTGGATTCGATTCCTCCATCCCTCTCGAAGAGTTCAGCAAGCTACCTAGGGTATCCCACCCACACGGCAGAGCCTGGCAAGCTCCTCGTGGTATATTAGATATGCCAAAAACAGTATTAAGTCTCACAATGAAGACGTTAGTGGTGCCCGCTCAAGCAAACTGATGAACAAGGGGAGAACAGTGCTACAGTGCAGTGCTAATTTAAGTGTTTTTTAAATTTCTTTAGTTTATTTTTTGCATTTAGAAATGCAACAAATTTGTGCACTGATTTTTGTAGCCTGCATGAGTACACTTTATCTAATGATATTTTCAGTGGAGACTTTAATGTCTTGTATGTATATTTTCAAGCCATCTGCAAATAATGATCATTCAACTTCTTTTCCAGTTTTCCTGCCTTTGATTTATTTTTATTGCCTGACTAACATGAGTTCTTCCAAATCTATACTGAATAGTAGTAGAGAAAGTGGACATCCTTCCCTTTGTCTGAACTCAGAGAGAATGTTTTCAATATTCTGCCATTGAGTTTCCTATGTGTTTGTTGGAAATGATTTTACTATCTTAATGTATGCTCCTTTGTACCCTTATATTGCTGCAGATTATTATCATGAATTGATGTTGAAACTTGAGAAATGATTTCTCTGTACCTATTTATGTGATCATATGATTTTTCTTTTCTTAATATGGTACATATCAGTATATGCAATTAGTTAAAGATGGCTTTTAACAAAAGATGATTATTGGGCAAAATATTGGACGTTGGGTAGGGTGTTTGCTTTGGATCTGGTCAATCCAGGTTTGATCCCCAAAATCACATAACGGTTCCCTGAGTACTGCCAGAAGTGATTCTTGAGCACAGAGCCAGGTATAAGCCCTGAGCACCTCTGGGTATAGTCCCCCCTCCAAAATAAAGGGGGACACACAAAGATAGTTAAATGAACTATCTTTGCATCCCTGGAATGAATTCCACTTAATCATCTGTATGATCCTTTCGACACATTGCTGAATCAAACATTATACTAATTTGTTGAGGATATTTGCATCAGTGTACTTCATGGATATTAGTCTATAATTGTATTATATCAACTTTTGGTATTAGAGTAATGTCTTCACAGAGCTGTCAGGAAGGAATACATATAGAAGGTAAGTAGGCACATGAAAAAATATTCATCATTCTCAGGACAATGTAGAAAAAATAGATATTCTCATACACCAGTGAAAGTGGCATATTAAAAAGAGTAGAACAATCTGTTCATGAGGATGTGGTGACGAAGGAATTAATAATCAGCAGGGTTGTTGTCTTTTCCAACTCTTATAGAAAACATTATGAGTATTCCTCAAAAATAGAAAGAGTCAGGCTCATATAACCCCCAACAACTCCATTTTTTAAATAATTTTCTGAAACATGAATGAAATTGGAGAATAAACTATGTCAGGGGAAGACAACAAATATCAGATGATCTGAGGTACCTATAGTATATGGAGACAGAGCAAGGAAATAAGCAATATCAAATAAAGATAAAGCCGTGGCCTTATATTACAAACTTCACATTACCAAGCAGTGGGAGGAGGGGTGAAGGAAATGAAGTGGTAGTAGAGGTGACATAGAGACTTATGTATTTTGATAGAGAAGTAATTTTGTACATCAATACCATAAATGTATGAACTTAATCCTATTGTAACCATGTTACCTAAACCATAAATATAAAGTAAAATATAAATAAAAATGTAAACTATATACAATTAATTAGAAAATATTGGTCTTATAATTTGATCTATGCCTATGAAAATCATAAACTTTATACCACACTAATTCTAGTTATCTTCACACTCTGATTATTAAAGGCAATAAAAATGTATTATGTTGACTAAACAGAAGGCATTTCTGGAAAAAATATCTGAAGAGATGCTGTGGGAAATTATTAGGGTAGGAAATAAGATAATAGACCTATGATCTTAGTGGCAGCTGCAACAATGGAGTCATAACTCAAGTATCTATAAATCCAAAAATTATCTTAAATAGGCACAAATTCAGAATATTTGGCTTATACTATATGTACATGAAAGACATGGAAGTAAGAGATCTGTGACTGGAAATCATGGCAGTTTGATAGAAAACCAGATCTCAAATAATCATAATTTTATGACACATTAGGATGGGTGTTAACCTGTACTGAGGTCATTCATGAGGTAGGACTTTGCACCTTTTATAATTTTTGCAACCACTCTCTATGATTAGCTAAATCATTACTATATATCAATTGATAAAATTCAGGTTCCAAAAATCTAATAGCCTGCCTCAAGTTGCACATGTAGCAGTGGTAAAATTTGGATTAAAATTCAGATGAGTCTAAGTTTCTAAATCATTAGGTCTTGAGAATAATGAAGAGGTTAAATTTTTCCACACCCTTAACTATTAAGGGATTTTTTTGTGTGTGTTGTGCATCAGGTTACAGTTGACCGTGTGTTTAACACAAAGGTACTAAGATGAAATTATATAAAATGATAATAAAAGAACAAAATCTTTAGTGTATAAATGCTTTCTCCCAAACAGTCTCATCATTCTAACTACATAATCATATGTACATTTATCCTTGGATCTACTGAAGATTGGGTGAAACATTCTCTCTCTCATACACAGAAACTTATTTGAATCATATTTCAAATACTGTTTACTTCATGGAAGATTATTTTACTTTTATAATTGAAATTCATGTGCTTTGTGTCTTCCATTGGCCTTCCAATGTACAACAGCATGTTCTACCATTACAATTACTTGGGTCTATATTCATTTTCCTGCTCCAGACTATAGGTGCCTAAAGGAAAACGATTAAATTTTATTCATTTTTTTCAAAGCCAATGCTAAATAAATGATTAAATTTACAAATGGGGAATAAACCATAGAGCTAAATCAATTCTTTGCCCAAGGCTTCAAGCCTACTATAGGCCACAAAACTAGTCTTTCAGAATATAAGAACTCAAATACTCATAAATATGCCTTACAACGGGTTGATTGAGAGTCCAGTGTTAGCAGAAATTCTGGTGAGTAAGTCAGTACCCTGTGCCTACTCTACTCAAGTCTTACCTGTCTCAGACCCAAAAATAATTCATCTGGACAGCTGTGAAGGTGAACTTCCTCATTTCTGAAGATCACAAGAGGCCAATTGCTTGGTGAAACTGGTTGGTGGAGACCTTTTCTCCTATTTTATGCCAAATCACTGACCAGAGATGGTCTTTCCTAAGAAGGGATCAGGTTCATTAAACCCTTCACACCCTGCCTGTTTTGAGCAGCTCCCAAGTGTCTCGATGGCAATTTTCATTTTCCAAGGAGCTGAGCCTTGGTCTGGAAGAGCCTCCAGGTTCATGTCAATGCTTGTCCTAGCTTGTGAATCCCAGCTGTGGTGCACAGTTTCCAGGAAGGCACATAAAGAGGCCAGCTGTATCATTCACACTTGCTCATAATACATTCCTCCTGTCCCAGTTGGTTTGAGCAGAGGACACGGTTAGCCAAGACCAAGGAGGTATGCACAATCCCCAAATCCAGCTTGTGCAACCAAGGCACTATAGGGAACTTGGTAGAGGCTGCTACTAAAGGTCTCCCCAAGTTCTCTGCTAGTAGGGAAGCAATTATATTAGACAGATTTTCAACATTTTCAACCATGTACCCCTTAAGCGATAGCCCAGTCCTGCATGCAGCCGACCCGGGTTCCATTCCTCCGCCCCTCTTGGAGAGCCTGGCAAGCTACTGAGAGTATCTCCCCACACAGCAAACCCTGGCAAGCTCCCCATGGCATATTCTATATGCCAAAAACAGTAACAAGTCTCACAATGGAGACCTTACTGGACCCACTGGAGCAAATCCATGAACACATTCTAGACACCTCTGGCAGAGTTGGCCTATCATGTAATTGTATTTAGATGCTAAATGATGCTTGTTTGTATGTCTGAAACTATTTCAGATTGGAAAGCCCTTTTATTCTTTTGTGAGTGGTTTTATTTAAAGAATTTACCTAAAGAAATGTGAAGGGAAAGAAAGAGACAGAAACAGAGACATGTGCTCAAGAGAAAACAGATTTGTCCAGAATGGAAAAAGCAGAAAAAGGCTTTCGGAAAGTTATATAAAATTTCTCCTAATGGTCTTTGCCTGAGTTTTCCCCATACAAAAACCCAAAACATAAAACACTTATCTGGGTGTTGTCACTGAGAAAGCTTTGGGCTCTTTGTGGTCCTATTATACTTACAAAATGACCTTTTAGATTCTTCTCTAGGATGTGGGGAGGAACACTCTTCTCCATGTGGTGCCTAAGTTTAAGCATTTCCAAAGAATTCAATATTTGCATCTCAAAGAGATGTGTTCTTTATGACTTTGCGGTACTTTAGGACTAGAAGTTTTCTTAATTTTATTTCCCAAAATCTCATCACCAGGCTCCTCTTTCCTATCTGCATGCAAAATCCCCCTCTAAAGAATTTACCCCTTAAATCTTTAAAGAGTAGCACTGTAGCACTGTCCTCCCATTGTTCATGGATTTGCTCCAGTGGGCCCAGTAAGGTCTCCATTGTGAGACTTGTTACTGTTTTTGGCATATAGAATATGCCATGGGGAGCTTGCCAGGGTTTGCTGTGTGGGGAGATACTCTCAGTAGCTTGCCAGGCTCTCCAAGAGGGGCGGAGGAATGGAACCCGGGTCGGCTGCATGCAGGACTGGGCTATCCCTTAAGGGGTACATGGTAGAAAATGTTGAAAATCTGTCTAATATAATTGCTTCCCTACTAGCAGAGAACATGGGCCTGTCAATATAAGGGTTGAAATTTTCCTTATATAGTATTAATGGGTTCCAGGCAATGGTTTATAGGGTTTCAGATTTGTCAGTTTGAAAGAGAAATCAGATAAATCAGACAACATTACAAAAATTATTTGGCCAGAAAGGAGTTAAAAAAAGAAAGGTTTCCATGGCTAAGTGAGGGTAGAGTATTTAAGGAGACAAGGAAGTAATGACCATAACAAAAGATTTTATTCCTTTTCTTTTGCATTCTAATGAGGCTGCTCTAAAAGAAAATGTTAGATCTGGTTTCTGTTGGCCTTCTGCAGAAAGACAGGTTCAGATACAAAGACTTGTTACTTAGCTTTATTTTTCCTTCAAAAGGAGTTAAATCCTAGATTTGATCACAGGAGTAGGTTGACTCATTTTCTACCAGTCTGGTCATTAGTTGAGGTAGACGGAGCTGATTTTATCCTGGAGAGATGAATCCAACTAGAAATCCCATTAAGTTTTACGTCAGTGGGAATGCTTAAGATAACTTGATAAGGTACCTTCCATTTAACTTGATCTGAAGAGATCCAGTTTTTTGTTAAGACCTAACTACTAGACTGAATGATGTTTGGGGTTAATTCTCCATCTGAGTGAGACTAAATTTCTATATTCTTGAATAGCCTGCTGTACTTGTCCTAAATTAATAACATGTTTAATTTTAGACTTTCTGAGTCCAATAAGAAATTTGGTAATAAAAGACCTGCCTTACAATAGCTCAAAGGGACTAAACTCAAGTTTTGCCATGTGAGCTATTTCATACCTGAGAAGAGCTTTAGGGAGAACCACAATTCAGAGGTTTCTTGATATAATTTCTTGAATATATTTTTTTAGAGTGTGTTTAGTTCATCTCTACCTACCTATGAGTTCATAACCTTTAAAGTATAGGTTAAATCCTTATTGAACTTTCAAACTGAATGATAATCCATTGTCACTCTGTAGTGACCTGGATGGAGCCAAATTTAGGAATCATTTTCTTAAGTAACATTTTATATCCTTCTCTGACTTTTTTAGTAAAGGTGGAAAAAACTTCTACTCACCCAGTAAATGTATCAATAAGATAAAAGGCCCTCCCGTTGATCATCGATTTGCTTGAGCAGGCCCAGTAACGTCTCCATTGGAGACTTTGTTGTTACTGTGTCTGGCATATCGAATACGTCACGGGGAGCTTGCCAGGCTCTACCGTGCAGGCGAGATACTCTCGGTAGCTTGCCGGGCTCTCTGAGAGGGGTGGAGGAATCGAACTCAGGTTGGCCATGTTGGCTGCATGCAAGGCAAATGCCCTACTGCTGTGCTATCCAATAAATATTTGTACCCTGAGAAACCTCCTTTTAGAACATGGGTTTCAGATTTAAAAATTGCAGAGGATGGGAGGTGGGAGGTCCTCAGAGCTTACTCCTGTCCCTGTGCTCAAGGATCACTTCGCTCCTGGCAGACTTGGGGAACCATATGGAATGCTAGGGATCAAACCGGGGTGGACCACATGCTAGGCTAATGCCCTATCTGCTAGACTGTTGCTCCAGACCCTAGTACAGTAATATCTGATGTGTTCAAAGGACTGGTAAGTACCTTCTGTGAGAGGAACCTTTTTTTCCTTTCTTTTTTTCATTTTGGATCACACCCAGCACAGGGGTTACTCCTGGCACTTAGGAATTTCTCCTGGCGGTGCTCAGGGGACCATATGCGATGCTAGAAATTGAACCAGGGTCAGCTGTGTACAAGGCAAATACCCTAGCAGCTGTGCTATCGCTCCAGTCTCGAGAGGAAACTTTGATCAGAACATGATTCTTCTTTAGGCTTGGGGCTTTGGAAAAATGCTAGTTCTTGATCTAACTTGGGAATCTGCCTTTCAACATGACTTAAAATTATTTGATTTAAAACTATTAAACATTCTTATATTTGTCATTGTACTAGATACCAATGTGCTAGAAAGGAAAAGGAGATTTTTGTTCTTGGGAAGATTCTAGACAAGTTACAGAAGCAAAATCTTCACTTTAGAAACAATAGAAGCATAATTGCAGAACAATAAGGGCTACTCAACACATGGGTTTATTTATACAAGATTCCAGAAACTCTAGGATTCACAAACAGAATTCTTTTACATACACACACACAGAGACAGACACGCACACACTGTGCATACATATATGTATAGTTCTGCTATATACATATATGTGTACAAATGCTCAAGTACACTCTCTGAAGTTTACTTTGGAACTAAAAACCCTTATATAATTATGGTTTTATTACGAATTACAGTGTTCCACTCTCAATTTAGTCTGGGTTTCCAGACTAACATAGGCCAAAGTGATCAAATAAACTTCATCTCTTTTTATATCTACCACCTTATTTTCTGAGCTGGAGGTTATAGTACCCAACTCTATTTTCTGAAATATTATCCATATGTATTTTAAAAGGCTTATATTTAAGTGTGAAAAACCTTATCCATTTGTAAATAAGATTTTGTTAATAAGCATTTTTCTCTCCAAACTGCTGCATCACTGGTAAACTGCCTTTCCTGCTGTGACCAGATTAAGAAAGTATTTTATTTCAAGTGAAATAATACATAATGCACTACCTGCACAATTGTGATGACATTCAATCACAGATAACCATATGCTGCATCTTAACTGAGTCCTTTCCTTAAAAAGAAATTTCCCAGGAGGAGGGAAGGACTATGTTTCAAAATGATTTAGTGTTCAAACATTTTAGGTTGAAGAAAGTCAACATTTTGCCTATGCATCTATGCATGCTAGCTTCTGGTATCTCTGACTTCACTGGACCATCTCTTGAACGAGGCACATTGTAACTTCAGAGATATCCATGCTGATCGAGGATGCTATAGCAAATAACTATGATATTGATTACTCTTCCTGTAATTGTGTAACATGTTACGCTTTACAGGAATATATCAGAAAGTTTATCCTCATGCCAATTTTCTCTGTCATCATATGTGGGATCTGGGTTCTTCTAACACAGGTTAGATCTGTTATATGAGACTGTTTCTAGCAGTGGAGTCTAGCACCAGGGATAATCAATGAGAAATACTCACAAAGTAATGAAGTCTTCAAGTCCTCTCCTAGAAATAGAGAGGTCAGAGAGAAAGCCTGTAATTAGAGTAAACTAGAGTTTATGAAATAAGCTCAGGGCTGCTGGACAAGCATTGTAAAATTTTTACTTCTGGTCTCTAAAAAATGATTGACTAGTTTGGTGCTTGGAAGATAGCGCCAATTAAACCAAGGTTTTAGATCTAGTACCTTTTCAGCTACCTATTTTCCCTTGTCATAAACTTTCCTCCTTACCAGGAATGTTTCTCATATTTTCAATAATCACAAAAGTTTCTTTAAAAAGAGTATAGAACTACTAAAATTAGAAGGGCAGTTCCTATAATTTGAAAAGAAACCTACACTCAGTCCCATCTATAATCCAATACTCAAGCCCGGCTATAATGTCTTCAACCTATATTTGTAGTCTGATAATAATAACCACTCCAACAGACATTCTGGCGATGATTGTTTTCAACTCTTATGCACATGCACTATTAAATGTAACAACAAACATATGAAATTGGTATAACTGATAATGTAAATGTTTTACAGACAAAGAATCCATAGCTGAGACAGGTTAAGCAAAATTTTCTGGATTGTAGAGATTTTTAGTAGTAGTGGCCAAATTTCAGCCCAATGTGCCAGACTCCAAAGAAAACATAATTCTTTCTCTCATGCCATTATTTGTGCTCATCTCTAGTGAAACGGGCTCACATCTTTCAAGGAAAATAACTATTAGGAAGTCCTTTGATAGAAAAATTATTTTTAATCATTTATTCCTTTATTCACAAATATAATGTGTTTTTCTCTGCTCCAGGTACTAGAATATTCCAAGTAATAGATATATTTCTATATATCTTGTTCTTCCTGATCTGATGTCTTGTGTCTTGTGACAATACGATTTTTATCAGATCTCAGAAGGGGCTGGAGCGATAGCACAGCGGGTAGGGCGTTCGCCTTACAAGCGGCCAACATGGCCGACCCGAGTTCGATTCCTCCGCCCCTCTCGGAGAGCCCGGCAAGCTACCAAGAGTATTCGATATGCCAAACACAGTAACAACAAAGTCTCCAATGGAGACGTTACTGGGCCCGCTCGAGCAAATCGACGATCAACGGGAGGGCCTTTACCTTTACCTTTGCCTCAGAAGGTAGGAAGGATAAACATATTACGCATTCTCTTCAATCAGAGTCCTCAGTTCAGTGCTTTTCATTGAGTATTATTTCAATAGCATTCCTTTTACTAAGTCTTCTCTTGTTCATATACTTTATCTCAATAGGCAGCAGAGAAACTTACAATTTACTCTTTATATTAGGTAGAGAAGGACCAGAACTTCTAGTATACCATTTCCAAATTCTTAGTCTTGCAACAAATATTAAAAAAATTGTAGCACTGTAGTACTGTCCTCCTGTTGTTCATCAATTTGCTCGAGTGGGCCCAGTAACATCTTCAGTTTGAGACTTGTTACTGTGTTTGGCATGGCATGTTGAATACATCATGGGTAGCTTGCCAGGCTTTGCCGTGTGGAGGAGATACTCTTGGTAGCATGCTGGGCTCTCTGAGAGGGGCAGAGGAATCAAACCTGGCTCTGCTGGGCTGGCTGTGTGCAAGGCAAATGCCCTACCACTGTGCTATCACTCCAGCCATTAAAAAATTAATACTGAGAATTTGCCTACCAGTAATAACAGTTTAAAGCACTCTAGATAAACTAGCTCAATTTATCTTCCAACCCTTTGAATAATTATTGTTCCAACTTGCAGTCATGTGGAGACTGAGTTTCTAAGAGGTAGAGAAAATTACTGAAAGTCATTCATACAATGGACTCTCCAAAATCTTGTTCCAGAAGCTACACTTCTCATGAAGTTTCTCATCTTGCTAGGACGCATAGTTCCAAGGACTGTTTCATCCAGGATGGGTCAGTTTCTTGTCAACAGAATCCTTTCTGTGACTTTCCAACATCTGCAGAATAAATTGCCTGGACTTCTGGAAGACACATTGTAGCCCAACAATGCTTATCTTTGCCTCTCTGTGTTTCACACTCAGAATCCTCACCAGTCGTGTCTCTGCATTCCACGCTCAAGTTTTCCTCTATTCTAAAGATACAGTGCACCTTTTCTGAAAGGATGCTTCTGTTCTTGATTCTCACCCCTCCATTATGTCACAAGGGCAAGTATTATTTTATTAATAAGAAAAATTGTGGCATACAATGATGTACTGATACTACTTTAAACCCCACTAAGGATCAGATGAATCTCAGGTTATAATACACAACCACATTTTCTGTCTTGTTTTATGCAGAGGCTTCATCTGGCAGTGCTCAGAGATTAGTACTGGCTTGGTGCTCAGTGGTTGCTCCTGGTACTACTTGGAGACTATGCAGCAGTGCCTGAAAACGAGCACTGGCCTCCTGCATGCAAAACATGTACTTAGTGTACTGAGTTATCTCAGTGACTCAAACTGTTTTCTTATGCCTAGCTGGCACTCATTTCTCTATTCCCGATTCTCCATGAAGGAAATTCAGAAGCCATATTTCCTTCTTAATGATAGCACAGTGGGTAGCATCATGGGTAAGGTGCTTGCCTTGTAAGTGGCTGACCCTGGTTCCAGCACCACTAGGGGTCATTCTTGAACATTACAGGGTGTGACACAAAACAACAAAAACAACAACAAAAAACCCCACACAAAAATACTTCTTTTTTAGCAAGTGGGCTGTACAAGAAGAGCTGTGCATACTCTTCAATTATTCAGCCCCTGGGGGCAGGTGGGTGGTGGGATATTTCTTAAAACAGGGGATAGTTTTGGAAAGTTAGACCATATCTGTTGTTTAGTATCTGCCACAGCTCTTATAAACTATTAGTTAACAATTATTAGTCCTGCTATTCTTTATAGAAAAATGGTTTTTCAACCTCCTATTGTATGTGGCAGTTTTCCCCAAAGCGAAAAACTATGCAAACTTAAAAGCTCTTTTATTCGTAATTTAAAGATGATTCTTTTTTTCTGAACATGTTTAATTTATGTTTGTGCATTAATTCTATAATTAATGGCTATAAAATACATCAAATATGTAAAGTGCTGCGTAAGTGCTTAAAATAAAAACAAAAAAGTGATTATAATTAATTGTTCATCCCAAAGGCTAGACAGTATTACAGTTCACAGTGACTATCAATTAATAATGCTATTGTTAATAATGAACTCAACTTTTATGTAAAGTACATGTTTAAAGATCTTAGTTAAACTTTGAGTCAAAAGAAAAAAATGCCTTAAAAATATTTTAATCATCCAAAGACTTTGTAGGCCAACAGCTCTCAAAGTTTGCTTTATAAAACTTAACTGCATTACAAAAATGTTCAGTTAAAATTATGCCATTAGATTAAACCCCAGGAAAGTAATCTTAGTTATAATCATAGGTGGATGTGTGTTTCAAATGGCTGAATAACTATAAGCTACCTATTCTATGGAAGAAAATCTAAGGACTTTTGGAAGTATTCTTTTTCACTTAACTCTAAGGGCTTTGAAAGTATTTTTTTCCACTTAACAAGTTCGGTGAGTACCCACTGTGTGTTAGATGCCGAAGTAGGTGCTGGAAATAAAACAGGGAAACAAAAGTTTGCTTTCCACTTCCCATGATGCTCATAATTCAAGGAAGAATGGGGCCATAAAATAAACATTATAAACATATATGAGTATTATAAAGAGCTAATGTTCCCACCTAGAGGTTGGTATTGTAGATAAAGGTAAAAGGTAAAGGCCCTCCCGTTGATCGTCGATTTGCTCGAGCGGGCCCAGTAACGTCTCCATTGGAGACTTTGTTGTTACTGTGTCTGGCATATCCAATACTCTCGGTAGCTTGCCGGGCTCTCCGAGAGGGGCGGAGGAATCGAACTCGGGTCGGCCATGTTGGCCGCTTGTAAGGCGAACGCCCTACCCGCTGTGCTATCGCTCCAGCCGTAGATAAGACTATTTTTAACATAAAATTAGAAACAACTGACTATTGCCACTTAACATTCAAAATTTGATTTTTATAAGTTAGTTTATTGAGATTGTCTGCTTTCTAAAGTGATATCTTCAGAAACAATTCATGTGTTACTTACACCAGGAAAGATGAATAAACCAAATGGACTGACTGCTCTACTCATTGCCTCAATTCACTGGAAATAGGCAGACTGATATGTTTTTAGAAGTTGTTCATTGACCAGGTAGCCTTAAAAGTTCATCAGAATTGCATAGATTTCCTTTGTTGGATGCTTACAACTGTATGACCAACAGTTCACTGGGCTTGTCCACTTTTTCCTTGGCTGGTGGGAGGTTGAGAGAACTGCCTGTTGATTTTATGTTTTAAGAACTAGCCTCTGACACTATCCTGTAGGCTCAAATGTCTCTCACAGCAGAACATTAAAGAGAGATAAATAATCTTAGTTTGAAATGTGAAATATAACATCCTATCACTATGTTAATGAAGTAATGTTGGAGTTCATACAGCATTGTATGCACTTAAAAAAAGCCTGCCAAAATATGATTTCAGTGTGGTACGTTACTGGGCCCGCTCGAGCAGTGTGGTACATTCTAGAATAATACACCCACACTGAGCTCTTTTATTCTGTATAATCTTTGGCACTGTCATTTTATTAAATAGGAGCCATTCCCTAATTGAGAGGTGGCCAATATAGGAGGAAGGAGTAACTGGGGCTACTCCCAGTGATTCTTATGGTTCCAAGGCCACTTCCAGCTATACTCTGACAAGCATTGTAGGCCGATTTAGTACTTGACCTAGAGTTGTGATATTCAACCTGTCATGGTCAGGGGTCACCAGGGCCACCTCAGTGGTGCTCTGGGGGCCATGCAATGCTAGGATAAAACTCAGGTCCTTGTGAATTATAGGTATGTATGACCCCTAGCATTGGATCTTACAATTATTTGGCTTTTAACTCTATGATAGAATTATTCTTGCTCTGAAAAAATGAGCACTTCCCATACTTGCCAAAGGTTTCCTCCTGGATTCACTTGTAGTTCAGCGGTCTTTTCTAGATGAGACACAGAGTATTTCCACTTGGTCAGCCATCTTGTCCTTCTAGTGAGAATTTTTAAATCTGCAGTTCATAGATAAACCTCAGTTGCTCAATAAACCCCAGATACAGAAGCTCATGTACCACGGGTTTGTCTATTGTATCTCAAAAAATGGGGTATTGCTATTTAAAATATTTTAAGAGCTTGTTATTATCAGTCTTCAATGGTAGATATCATTAATTTAAAATACTATGGAATTTCAGGGGTTCTGCTTCACACATTTATGTGTATACTTGACTCACCACTCCTGCCACCAAAATATCAGTTTAATGCCATTTAGAAATGCAACTGATTTAAGTACATTGATTTCCTTTTCTCTCTCTCTCTCTTTTTTAATTGAATCACCATGAGCAACACTTACAAAGCTATCATGCTTGAGTTTCAGTCATAAAATAATCGAACACCCATCCCTCCATCAGTGTACATTTTCCACCACTAATGTCCCCAGTAGTCTCCCTCCCATTGCCTCTATGGCAGACAGCTTCCCTCTTATACTCTCTCTGCTTGTGGGCATTATAGTTTGCAATACAGATAATGAGAAGCCATCATGTTTGGTCTACTTTCAGCACACATCTCACATCCCAAGGAATCCCTTCAACCATCTTTGACTTAGTGATCCCTTCTCTATCCCAGCTGTCCTTTCCCGCAGCTCGTAAGGCAGGCTTCCAACTGTGGAGCAATCTTCCTGGCCCTATCTCTACTGTCCTTTGGTGTTAATCTCATATTAATTTTTATCAGTCACAAAACTCGTCACTGTTAGTTCACTGAGTTCAATAATTTATAGTAGGTTTTTGGTAGACTCCTATTTTTCTACATATATCACCATCTTGCCTGAAAATTGTGATAGTTTTACTTCTTTTTCTTTTTAATATGCATGCCATTGGTAGATTTTCCTTATTTTCTCTGATCAGAACTTAAAAACTCTGTTGAAAATTGGTGAGAATGAATGAAGGATAACTGATAGCTACAGTTCTTAAAAGAAAATATTTTGCATCCCGGGGGTTAATTCTACTTGGTTATAATGATTATCCTGATGTGTTGTATTCTGTTCACTAAATCTTTTCATGAGAATTATTGCATCTATGTTCATGAGATCAGGAGAACACCTACTGTCATGTCTGGCCTAGAAATTAGAATGATGTTGGCTTCACAGAACGTTCTTGGGAGTGGTTCCCTCCAATTTTGAGGAAAATTTTGAGGAGAATTACTGTTTTTTGTAAGTTTGGTAGAAGATGATAAAGCCATCTGGTTTTATTTTTCAGGAGAGGTTTTTTTTTTTAATTTACTGTTTTAATTTCTATACTTGAGATCTCTCTGTTCAGTATTTCTAATTTTTTTAGATATTTGAAATGCAACTTTATTGATTCTAAATGAAAAGGAATGGGAATGACAGTAACAAACAAGATTTCACCACTGAATATTGTGATGTGTGATTGCAGCAGTCTTAGATATGAAACTCAAAGGAGACAACTGCAGTTCCCAAACAGCTAAATATGAGGTCCAAAAAAAAAGGTTTTTGTTTAAACTGCCACATTCACTGGAAGCCCATTCATCTCTTTCAGCATCCCAAAGATGAAGCACATGTTCTGTTTTAACTCTATAATAAAGTAGCAAACACGCTGCACCACTGACATCACAGGACAGTTGCCTGTAAAGCTAGACTTCTGACTCTGGGCTCCAGCTTCATCTCCTCACAGGTCATCATCCTCATCCAGAAGAGCAGTTGTCTGAGCAACCTCTAAATCGTGCTCATACTGTGCTGCCAAGGTTGGGTCCATGACCACTTCTGGGGGAGCGAGAGCAGGCATGGCAACAAACTTTAAGTTTGGTTCTCCGATTAATTTTCTGCAAGCCAGAGGAAGGGTTTTTCAAAGTTGTAATAACTTTTGGCAGAAATGTCATCATACTGAAGATTCTTCTTTCGGTGGAAGACAATAGACTTTGCCTTCACTTTCCTGTCCTTGATATCCACTTTGTTGCCACACAGCTCGATGGGGGATATTTTCACATACTCGAACAAGATCTCTATGCCAGTTAGGCGCCTTCTTATAAGTAAGTCTTGATGTTACATCAAACATTATAATGGCCCACTGGGCTTGGATGTAGTAGCTGTCCCGCAGGCCGCTGAACTTCTCCTGGCCGGCAGTGTCCCATACATTGAACTTGATGGGGCCACGGTTGGTGTGGAAGACGAGCGGGTGCACCTCGACGCCCAGGGTGGCGAACTCGCCCGTCAGGTGATGCTTCACGAAGGTGGTCTTGCCCGTGCCACCGTCGCCCACCAGCACCAGTTTAAACTGCACTTGCGGGTCTCATTGGGCGGCCACGCTGAGCTGCTTTCAGAAGCGTCTCCAGACCCATCTGACTGAGGCCTCACAGTATTTCTAATTTGTCCTGGTTATATTTTGAAAATTTGTATTATTCTAAACAGTTGTACATTTCTTATAGGTTTGATTACATATAGTCATTCATAGTAGTCTCTCATGATCTGTTGTATATCTGTAGTATAAGTTGTAACTTCACCTCTTTTATTGACACATCTATTTTTCAGGGTTTTCTCTTTCCTTGTTAAGTCCTTCCAGGGGTTGCAATAAATTGTATTGCTTCCTTAAAAAACAAGCTCATAGTTACAATGATCTCTTGAATAATTTTTCTTTTATATTTAATTTATAATTTTGTTTTTTTCTTTTGCTATATTTTGGTTCTGTTTTTATTTTTATAGTTCCTGTAGGTATTGGGATGGGTTGTTTGAAACTTTTCTTGGTTATTCATGTGGGCCCAAATAGTTAGAACTTCCTTCTTATTGCATGCTTTTTTCTGTATCTAATAAGATCTGATAATAGGTCTCTGTTTTTATTATTCTCTAAGTATTATTTCTTTTTCTCTTGATTTTACACATGGTTCAATGATTGTTGAGAAGTATGTTATTTATTTTCCTCATCTTTGATATTTCTATGTTTATTTTGTTTATTTTATCATGATATCAAGTAATCAGAAAGATGCTTGATATGATTGATCTTCACAAACTTTAACTTCTTTTTTTTCTCAGTATATAATATATCTTTGAGAATGTTCTGTGTGCATAAGAATGTATTCATTTCTTTTAGGATTGAAGTGTCTGTATATATACTATATCTTAAATCTCTTTAATATTTCAACACCAATAATTCTATGTTAACCTTTTGGATTATATGGTCATGGCTGTAAAATTGTTTTGAAATCTACTGTAGTTATTATTTAGCCACCAATACTTCATTTGATGTATAGCCATAATTACTTCATGTATATGGGTGTTACTATGTAGCAGTTTCTTGATAGTTTGTCTTCTTGACATATGTAATATTCATCTTTTTCTTATTAAATTTTATTTTTCCATTTTTAAAAATTTATTTTGAGTCACACCTGGCAATGCACAGAGGTTACTTGTGTCTCATGCACTAAGGAATTACTCCTGGTGGTGCTTAGGGGACCATATGGGATGCTGGGAATTGAACCTGGGTTGGCCACATGCAAGGCAAATGCCCTAACCACTATGCTATTGCTCCAGCCCCTATTATTAACTTTTAGTTGAAATTATCTTTCATCAAAGATGACTCTGACAGTTCCTGTCCTTTTCAATTAATTATTGAGTTGAGACACTTTGTCTTGTCTTTAACTCTAAGTTTGTTTATCTTTGTAGCAGGTGTGAGATTCTTCTAATAATTTAGAGATTCATGGCCTGTTCAAAAATATGGGAAATTCCTTAGAAACTAATACTCATATCAAAGCAGATATTACCTTATATTCAATCTTTCATAATTTTTTGTCTCCTTCACACCAATCTTGGGAATATTTCCTAAACACTTCCTTCAGAATGGTTCTGTTATTGTTCTGCGGTTAGTTTAACTGCCTCGCTTTGCTTCTTGTCCAATGATTACTGTTCATAAGTTACAGTAGATAGAATTCACGAAAAGTAAATCCTATTATCAGGAGAAGACATTAGTAGAATAAATGTAAGATGACAATAAAATATAAGTGCTATTGAGTCTCTGAGGCCAAAAAGAGGGGCATACATACTGACTATGGTTAATAGGAGAGTAATGCTTGGAAATCTATTGCCTTTTTGCATTATACTTAGAATATTTTACTGTATTAAAAGAAAACTATCTCTGGCAATGTGATCTTTCAGACATAATCCACCATTTAATTCTTTTACTTATAGGGTCAATTATCTTGCTTCTTATATAGTAGAAGCCAACTGACCCCTGTAGCAGAATCCTACTGATATAGTCTGTAAACTGTGTTTGAACCTAAAAAAAAGACATCTTGGTATCTAAAACACCCAGTTATATTTTCTCCACTCAACATCTCAAGTACTTATTAAAGCCAAGTGACTATGAACAATGCCCATAATTTGTCTGGATCTGCATCTCCACATTTGCGAACCTGGTGAACTGGATCACCAAATCATTTTCTTGGATTTTAATAAAAGATTCTTTAAGTTTCTACTCTACTTAACCACTTTCACATAAACATTAATTTCTAACTTGGAAGAAACTTTCAAAATAATCCATCCCTCAACACTTAAACTTATTTAATGAAAAACAGAACCTCATGATGATAAAGTGAGTGATCCAAGTATCTCTAATAAGTTAATAACAGAACTGTGGAGAATAGTTTTTTCAACATTGTCTCTCAACTTCCTTGAGGATGGAAGAAAATTTCAAATTTGTCTTAAAAAATATCTAGCCTTACAAATTTCAAAAAGAAAAAATATCTAGCCACTCAGTTCAAGAATTGTAATCAACACTCAATAAATCTCAATAAGAATTTGTTGACTTGAGTTGGAAATAAATAAGCATTGGTTACATGGCCAAGAACCAAATTTCTGAAGTCTCTTCAGCCAAGAGAACATGACTACCACATTCCCTGGAGGTCTTCAACTCATATGTGGGAGAGACATATGAGGAATATAACTAATATTCCTAAGACACTCTTTGATCAAAGAGTCAAAGCAGTTCCTTATCCTGCACTAGGTTGACATCCCTGAGTCTTCAAACATCAGCACCTGCTCACGATTAAGGAATTGTGAGCAATTTACACATAATTTCTCACTCACAGTTTGGGTTTTAGGAGTGGAGATAGGCTGTGGGTAATAACAGAAAGCCACTACAAGTGCTTATTGTTTCAGAGTAATTCAATATTTAATTGAATATAAAATAATTTACAAGGAAGGTAAAGCGAAAGAGTCAACTACTGATGACAATCAGATTTGAGTTATTTGTTGTAGTCCTAAACAGTTTCTCCTATTTTTCTGGAGAAGTATGAGACCTTAATATGGTTTCCTCCTGGGTGGCATTGCTGTTGAAATGAAAAGGAAAAAACCACACATCATCCCAGTCTGCTCTCTTAGGAAACCACATTAATAAAGCTCAGCTTACTCATAAATCTGGCACTTACAACATTCAAAAGGCACAAGTTCTGCATGTTAATAAAGTTCCCTAGAATATTGTCTTGTCTGTAGACATGTTTAGGCAACTCTTGAATAAGGGATTTATAAAAGTTTACTCTTCTTAAAATTTTTATGAATATTAAATCATAACATTCATGGTCTTACATGACTTTTTTCAGTCATAATCTTATATAAGATTCAAAAACAATTTTAATATATAGCTATACATCATGGAACTGGTAATATTTGTCTACACTTTAGACAGATTCTAATGTCTTGACATTAGAGTTTATGGTTTTTAGCTACTGTGAATAATGGAATGAATAGTCTAATTAATAATGCCTATGGCAAACACACATGAGATTATCTAGTATATGCATCTAGGAGTAGAATTACTAAGACAAATGATGCACTTGTTTAATTTGACAAAATAAACACAAATTGCTTTCTAAAGTGATTGGATTCTATTGATGCATTCTCTCTGAGAAGTGTATAAAAACAGTACTGCATTTATACTCAGGAAAGAGACTCCTGCCCAGACCTGCACCATCTGAGAATTTGAATAACCTTCTAAAACCCTTTTTATCCCCTAGTTCATATTTTTTTAAAAAGCATTGAGTCACCACGATTTACAAAGCTACTTATTATTGCGTTTCAGGCATATGATGTTCTGACACCAATTCCTTCACCAGTGTCCACTTCCCTCTACCGATGTCCCCATTTTCCCTTTCATTCCCCAACCTGCCTCCATGGCAGGTGCTCTTCTTTTGTTGTTGTTCCTCTGGACACTGGTTTACAGTACTGTTACTGGTAGGTAACATTTTACGTCCTTCCAGCACCCTCCTTCCTCCAGAGTGATCACTACCACCATTGTCATGTTGCTTCCTTCTTCTATCTGTTTGACCCCTTCCCTCCACTTCCCATCCCTAATGGTGAATTTCCTACTGAAGGCCAGTTCTCACATCTTCATTTCTATTTCCTTCGGGCCACTGTTATTTCCTTACTATATTATTTTATATCCCGAAATGAGAGACGATTTTGTGTCTGTACCTCTCCTAAATGTCACTCAGCATGATATTCTTCAGACCATGGAACATTTTCTTAAATTTCCTTCCAGTTTCCCCAAAATGGCTTGAAACAGAAGTACTTTCTGGTCCCTGAAAGTTATTCCTCCTCTTTTGGGTTCTTGATCTATGTCAACCCCCATCTGGAGCTTAGAAGTTTCACTGAAGTTACCCACTCCCATCTGAGGATCTGAAGTGAAGACCCTATTCCAGGGTAGGCCTGAGTTGCTACTGACTGAGCCTTTTCATTTTTTTTTAAAGGATAGTTAAGACTGGGCTGCCAGAACACTGCCAGTAAACTGATGTGGGGTGACTCCAACTGTTTGTATGTTTTGTATGTAAAGTTCCTGGAAAATATATTTGCTTAAATATCTACACATTCTGGGAATGCTCATATACAACTTTCCAGTATTTCACAAACCTATTCAGCATTACCACTTAATCCTCTTTAATATTTGCAACCCAACAGGTATGGTAAGAAATTGTGGTGGCAATGTGTATACTCCTGAATACTAATACATCTTATTTTAGTCTTGTTTGTGCCAATAATTCTCAAAATGTGTTGTTATTGCATATATACATATATATGCACAGTTGTCACAGTGAGCGAAAGTAGATATGTGAGAATTCTCAGTCAGAAAGGCTTTGTGTAGGTACAGATATTTGCATATACATGTATATATATATATATATATATATATATATACTTATCCCCCTAAGAAACTCTAAATTTTCCCATTCCCACAACCCTTGTCAATTACCTTTCTATCAGCTTAAGTTCAACCTTTCTAGATAGCTCATGGAAATGAAATCATGCAGTATCTATATTTCTGTCTGACTTACTTCAGTGATCATAATGCCCTCAAGAGTTTACTCATGTTGTAGCATGTGTCAGAATAACTGATTATGTAATGTAATGCACTTCATCAGTTGAAGAACATTAGGTAGCTTCTGACTTTTGATTTTTGTGAATACATCTGGATATGAAAACCTCTCTTCAGGACCTTGTTTTCAGTTCTTTAGGATATGTATACATAGCTGTTTCTTGAATTGTTAACATTTAACAACAGTTTCATTATAGTAATGATTAGAAAAATATCCTATTTCTGGCAAGGGTACTCTCTCAGTAGATTTTGCATATATTTCTGTGCAAGTTTTCTGCAGATACTATTTCCTCTTCACCCTAAGATGTGTATGTTAGGTTAATTAATGAGTATGTCTTAAGTTATCATAGTTGCCACAGTGAGCGAAAGTAGATATGTTAGGATTCTCAGTCAGAAAGACTTCATGTAGGTACAGACATCAGTCACCCTCAACTCTGATCTGGAACAGGTGGACTGGAAAATTAATGACTTAATAGAAACTATTTCTTATTAACAGTGTTTAGGGCCTTTATTCAGAAGTTTAGTAAATTTTTTGTGTATGTCCGGAAGTATGCAATAGGAACAGAACTCTTTTTTGTTTTATATCTATTCCCCTACATATAGTAAAATTAATTTCATCATGCATCATTTTTATTAAAAACTCAGTTTCCTAGAACCTATGGACAGCTTGAATGAAGACAAACCAGCCCAGTGGGTAAGGTGTTTGCCTTGCACGCGGCCGACCTGGCCGACCCAAGTTTAATTCCTCCACCCTGTCGGAGAGCCTGGCAAACTACCGAGAGTATCTTGCACGCACGGCAAAGCCTGGCAATCTCCCTGTGACATATTCCATATGCCATACACAGTAACAACAAGTCTCACAATGGAGACATTACTGGGCCCGCTCAAGCAAATCGATGAACAGTGGGAGGACAGTGCTACAGTGATTATACAGACTCATCACTACATGTGCTAGATACAAAGCCCTTATCAGTTACATTATCCACAAATACTCCTCTCATTGCCTTGCTAGACTTTCATTCTCCTGATTATCTTATGGACCACAGAGATTTTAATTTTGATGTAACCAGATTTACTTTCACTTTTGTTGCCTGTACTTTTGGTGTCATTGTAAAATCCACTGTTTTGAGACTCTCTGTTTTCTTCTAAGAGCTTTGTATGTTTGGGTCTTTTATAATTTTTGAGCTAATTTCAATATATATATTATAGGTAAGGTAATGGTCCATTTACATCCACCTGTGGATAGCATTTTAATTTTCTTTTTTTTTTTAAACCAGAACCACTCTGACTGCATTACAAAGCTTGTTCCAACACCCATCCCTCCAATAGCACAGCGGTAGGGCGTTTGCCTTGTGCAGCCAGCCCAGCTGAGCCGGGTTTGATTCCTCCACCCCTCTCGGAGAACCCCGCAAGCTACCAAGGCGTATTCAATATGCCAAAACACAGTAACAAGTCTCAAAAATGGAGACATTACTCGGCCCGCTTGAGCAAATCGATGAACAATGGAAGGACAGTGATTGGACAGTGTAATGTCTCCCCAGTTTCCCTTCTACCCCCTCAAAACACGCCTTCCCCCCCCCCCCCTTGCCAGCCTGCTTCTATTGTAGGCACCTGTCTTCTCTTTCTCTTTCTCCCTCTCATTTTACGCATTAGGTAAAGGTAAAGGTAAAGGCCCTCCCGTTGATCATCGATTTGCTCGAGCGGGCCCAGTAACGTCTCCATTGGAGACTTTGTTGTTACTGTGTCTGGCATATCGAATAATCTCGGTAGCTTGCCAGGCTCTCCGAGAGGGGCGGAGGAATCGAACTCGGGTCGGCCATGTTGGCTGCGTGCAAGGCAAATGCCCTACCGCTGTGCTACCACTCCAGGCCCTGGTTTGCAATACAGATGCTGAAAAGTTATCATGTATATCCCTTTACCTATTTTCAACACTCAATTCTTGTCCAGGGTGATCTTTAACTAATTTCAACACTCAATTCTTGTCTAGGGTGATCTTTAACTAATTTCAACACTCAGTTTTTGTCCAGAGTGATCATTTCCAATGAATGTAGTCATAATGGACCCTCCTCTATCTTAACTACCCTCCACCCTCACACCCTTGTGGTAATTTGCAACCATTGACCAGTCTTCCTGGTCACTTTTTTCTGGCCTTGGATATTATTTTCATACTTTTTTATATCCCACAAATGAATGCAGTCATTCTATATGTCCCTTTCCTCCTGACTCATTTCACTCAGCATGATTTTCTCCAAGTCCATCCATTTATCCACGAACTTTATGACCTGTTTTCCTAACAGCTGTGTAGAATTCCATTATGTAGATGTACCATCGTTTTTTATCCAGTCCAACTGGTCAAGTCTTTTTGGAAAACAATATGGACACTCCTCAAAAAAAAAAAAAACCCTAGAAATTGAGCTCCCATTTAATCCAGCAATACCACTTCTGGGAATATATCCTGGGGGTCCAAAAACACATATCAGAAACACATCTGCACTTCTATGTTCATTGCAGCACTATTCACAATAGTGAGAATCTGGAAATAACCAGCTTTGTTTATTACTTAAGATTGCTTTGGCTTTTCAGAGCCCATTAAGAGTCCATCCTAATGCATTTCTGAAAAACATGCCAGTAGCATTTTGGTAGAGATTGTGTTAAGTCCATGGATTGCACATGAACAAGGAATGTCTCAACATTTGTTATTTTAGTTTATTTCAAAAAAATTTTGTATTTTGCAGTGTACAAGTCATGGGCTTTATTGGTTCCATTTTCCTAATAATTTTATTGTTTTTGATGCTATCACAAGCAAATTTCATTTCATTTCCTTATTCATAACGATTTTCATGGTTATGAAACTGAAATTCAACTTATTTTTTGAGTGCTGATTGGTATCTTTCAACTTTGTGTTTTCTTTCTTGTTAGTTTTATCTACAAGGGTTTTATTTTTGTAATATTTAGAAATCTCTTTAATTATTTTTAAAATGTCCGTTTAAAAATGTTAGGTTAATTAGGTTTTTTACATGACAATCATTTCTTGATGACAAGCAAGAAAAATACTTTTCCTAGTATATAGTTCGTCTTTCATTCTCTTCATAGGGTTTTTTGGAGGACTAAAAGCATCTATTGTCATTGAATTTGATTCTTTGGGTTAGCACTTTTTGATTTTTGTTTAGGAAATAATTTTCTAGCTCAAATCTATCAGCATATTTCCATACATGCTTCCAAATTAAATTTAGTAGTAATAGTTCATCTGGAACTGATTAAGTATTTGGTTTAAGATATAAATGACTTTATTTTATTTTTCCACAGATAAAGCCACATGTCTCTGCATGTTATTCACTAGTCTCTTCAGTAGATAAAATGGTTATAATAATATAAATATTTTAGTTATGGTATGCAACGTTATTGCATCTCTTCCATTGTATCACCCTTGATCATTTATTTTATTTTTTTAAACTTTTAAAAAATATTTTATTAGTGAAACACCATGAGGTACAGTTGTGGACTTACAAATTTTTGTGTTTGGGTTTTAGTTATACAATGATAGAGTACCCATCCCTCCACCAGTGCCCATTCTCCACCACCACTGATTCCAGTATCCCTCCCACCCCCACCCCCCCCCAACCCACACTATCTCTGTGGCAGGGCATTCCCTTTTGTTCTCTCTCCTTTTGGGTGTTGTCGTTTGCAAAAGAGGCATTGAGTGGCAATCACATTTGGTCTATAGTCTACTTTCAGCATGTATCTCCCATCCTGGGAAGATCTTCCCAACACCCTTTATTTGGTACTCCCTTCTCTGTCTCAGCTGCCTTTTCCCCTAGTGTGTGCAGCTGGCCTCCAAGCCATGGAGTAAACATCCTGGTACTAATCTCAGCTATTCTTGGGTGTTAGTCTCCTATTTTGTTACTGTATGTTCCCCATATGAATGCAATCTCTCTATGTCTGTCCCTCTCTTGCAGACTCATTTCGCTTAACATGATACTTTCCATGTAGTACCATTTGTATGTGAATTTCATGACTTCATCTTTTCTAACAGCTACATAGTACTCCATTGTGTAGATGTACCAAAATTTCTTTAACCAGTCATCTGTTCTTGGGCACTCATGTATTTTCCAGATTCTAGCTATTGTAAACAGTGCTGCTGTTGAACAAACAAGTGCAGATGTCACTTCAACTATACTTTTTTGCCTCTCTGGGATATAGTCCTAGGAGTGGTATTGCTGGGTCAAATGGGTACCAATTTCTAATTTTTTGAGAATCATCCACACTGTTTTCCAAAAGAGCTGAACCAGTTGGCATTCTCACCAGCAGTGAAGGAGGGTTCCCTTCTCTCCATATTCTTGCCAACACCGGTTGCTTTTGTTCTTTTGGATGTGGGCCAGTCTCTGTGGTGTGAGATGATATCTCATTGTTTTGATCTGCATCTCCCTGATGATTAATGATGTAGAGCATTTTCTCATGTGCCTTTTTGCCATTCGGGCTTTGATAAGGGAGCAATAAATGTGGAGTTAGGAAAGCCTCTTTAACAAATTGTGCTGGCAAAACTGGATGGTTACATGCAAAGAAATGGGCTCAGATCTCTGTCTAACACCATGTACAAAAGTAAGATTGAAGTGGATTAAAGACCTCAGCATCAGACCTGAATTCATAAGGTACATTGAAGACAAAGTTGGCAAAACCCTCCATGACATTGAAGCTAATGGTATCTTCAAAGGTGTCATGCTACTGGCCAAGCAAGTGAAAACAGAGATAGACAAATGGGACTATCTTAAACTAAGAAGCTTCTGTACCTCAAAAGAAACAGTGACCAAAATACAAAGAGTCTACAGAATGGGAAAGGATATTCGCCCAATACCCATCGGACAAGGGGTTGATATCAAGGATATACAAAGTACTGGTTGAACTTCACAAGAAGAAAACATCCAATCCCATCAAAAAATGGGGTGACAAAATAAATTGATCATTTTTAAAGAATTTATTCTCACTTAGGTCATAAGTTTACAATAGTGTTGATATTTGTGATTTGAGTATATATAGTTACCTCACCTCACCTACACCAAAGGGCCAAAGACTATCCACCTTTCTGTTATTTCCATTCTCTCTCATCTTCTGCCACCTTCTCTTCCCTAATCTGTTCTTCTCAATTCCTTAATCCATTACCCAGGGTTTATTATCATGGACAGATGATGTGCTGCAGTATAGAAAAGCTGAAAATAATGGCCTAGATTTGAATACAACTGCCAGTATATGAACTGGTATGCAGGACAGATGCTAGTTTGCAGATCTAAGATAGTTGAAGAACACTGGGCTATACCCTTGTTTCATTGCTCTATATAAGCACAGATGAGTGTGATCATCTGCTATGTGCACTACTCCTGGGTTATTTCCATCTACATGATAATCTCCAGTTCTATCCAAATTGTCAAAATCTTATAAACTTTGAAGTCATTTTTGCAACATTTTTGAATTAATTTTTCTGGATCAGTGTTTCTCCTACATTTTGTGTATTTCTTTTGCATAGAATATATCCAGAGAGCTAATTTATAATATCTCTCAAAAATAGTGTAGTGATTAACAATGGAATACTATGCAGCTGGGCTGGAGTGATAGCACAACAGGTAGGGCGTTTGTCTTGCAAGCGGCCAACATGGCCGACCCAAGTTCAATTCCTCCTCCCCTCTCGGAGAGCCTGGCAAGCTACCGAGGGTATCTCGCCCGCACAGCAAAGCCTGGCAAGCTCCCCATGATATATTCGATATGCCAAACACAGTAACAATTGTTACAATGGAGACATGACTGGGCCCGCTCGAGCAAATCGATGAACAATGGGAGGGCAGTGACAGTGACAGTGGTTATGCAACTGTTATAAAATATGAAGTCATGAAATTTACATACAAGTGGTTCTACATGGAAAGTATCATGCTAAGTGAAATGAGCCAGAAAGAGAGGGACAGACATAGACTGCACTCATCTGGAGAATATAAAGTAACAGAATGGGAGTCGAAGACCCAAGAATAGTTGAGATAAGTACTAGGAGGTCTGCTCCAGGGCTTGGAAGCTGGCAGCAAATGCTGGGGGAAAACGCAGCTCAGATAGAGAAGGGAACACCAAGAAAAGGATGTTTAGAAGACTCGCTCGGGATTCAAGATCCGTGCTCAAAGTAGACTATAGACCAAACATGAGGGACACTCAACACCTCTATTGTAAACTACAAGACCCTGAAGGAAAGAGTGAGCTAAAGGAAATGCCCAGCCACAGAGGTAGGGTGGTGTGGTGGGGGATGGGTGTGGGGGTGGGAGGGCTTCTAGGATCATTGGTGGTGGAGAATGAGCACTGATAGAGGGATGGGTATTCGGTCATTGTATAACTGAAACCCAAGCAAGAAAATTTGTAAGTCTACAACTGTACCTCATGGTGATTCACTAATAAAAAAATTTTTTTTTTTAAATAGTGTAGTGATTAAGGCACATACTTTGCTTGTGGCTGATTTATACCACATGAACCCTGGAGAATCAGCAAGTGTAGCTCTGTAGCTTCTGGGCACCAGTGGAGTTGTTGCTAGAACTCTGGGGTCTAAAAACATCACATCTGCAGACCTTTGCTCTCAAGCTCGCGTGATACTTGTTTTGAGGGACCACATACTTGGTGGGCATCAGCAGCTACTTCGAGCTCTGTTTGGAAGTCATTCCTGCTGTGCCTACAGGGTTAAATGGTGCCTGGGATCAAATATGCAAAGCATGCATTCTAGTTATTGAGCTATCTCCAGCCCTGAATGAGTGTTAATAAAAATTGCCTGGAAACGTCTTTTTTTCCACTTTCATTCCACAAAGATTTATTGGGAAACCAGGCTTCAATTATTCCTATTACTTTCAGCTTATATCACTTTTTAAGTGTCCAGTCTTTCTCTCTTGCTATTTTTAAGATCATTTGTCTCTAGAGTGATGTGGTTTTATTATTAGTTATTATTGTTTTAAAATGGTTAAGTACGAATTTCCTACTATTTAATGACACATATTACATTTCCTTTTCCATGAATTTGTTATTTCAATGAGGTTTGGAAAATTCCCTGCCAATATACTTCCCTCTCTGACCCCCGTCCCATATTCATTACTTACCCTAATCTCTTCTGGAATCTTAATTTGAGTTCTAGTCCTTATTAATCATTTTGCAACTGCGAATATGTCTTCCACATTTTCATTTTCTTCTTTTATACTCCTTGTTTTTTTTTCTATATACTGTGTAGGTTATTCATCTATAATTACAATTTACTAATTTTTTACATATTTAATTTGTTCTTTAACCCAACCCTTGATTTTTCATTTCAATAGTTAAATGTTTTTGTCTATAAATTTCTTTAATCACTTCTTTTGTGTAATCTGAATATCATACTCTCTAATTCTTCATTATAACATTCTCAATTATTCAAATATTTATGGCCCAAGTTTCAATATCTTTAGTTCTTAGTGATTTAAACCCTAACTCTTTAAACTGTGGATCATAGATTATGCAACTGAATATGGGGTAATAAAATTTGGCAAAAATAAAAGGGTTCAAAATATGTAGTGACCAAAAATTAATTGAATAAACTTTATAGTCTGAGGGGTTCCTGGCAGTGCTCATGTGGGTTGTAGTTTTTGAATGAAAGGAGTTACAAGGGGCCAGAGAGATAGTTTCGGGGCTAAGGACAATGCCTTGCATGAAGGCAACCAGTCTTTCATCCTCCATACCCTCATAGTCCCCTTGAGCACCACCTGGAGTGATTCCTGATAAAGAACCAGGAGTGAGTCCTGAGCGTACTGGATATGACCCCAAAACAGAGGTGGAAAAACAGAAGTGGAAAGACATTTGAGAAGACCTGTAAAACTCAAATTGATTGTGTGCATGAGTGTGTATGTGTGTGTGTATGTTTTACGTCTAGAGATTCTTCTTATGTCTTCTATTATTTTGTTGGTTGAAGTTTCCAGTTTATATTTTGTTGTGTGTTTATTTTCCTACTAATGATTTATTTTCTTATTTTTCCACGTTTGGCTAGCTAATGTTTTCTATTTACATTTTTTGTAATTAATCTAAGGGAATCTAAGAATCTACAAACAGAATTCCACTCAAGGTTAAAGTAGAGCATTCCTATTTGTTATAATCTGTTAGATTATTTGAGGTGTCTGGAATGCTATTACTGTTAATAATATGAAAAAAACCAACTTTTGAGTATTCCCAGACCCCCAAAATTACCTAACAAATTGTACCTAGTAGGAATACTTGATGTTCAGATAGTGGATGATCCTTTAATATATTCTTTATATTCTTTATTCACAATTTGCTCGAGCGGGCCCAGTAACGTCTCCAGTGGAGACTTTTGTTGTTACTGTGTCTGGCATATCGAATACTCTCGGCAGCTTGCCGGGCTCTCCGAGAGGGGCGGAGGAATCGAACTCGGGTCGGCCATGTTGGCCGCTTGTAAGGCCAACGCCCTACCCGCTGTGCTATGGAGCGATAGCACAGCGGGTAGGGTGTTCGCCTTGCACGCAGCCAACATGGCCGACCCGAGTTCGATTCCTCCGCCCCTCTCGGAGAGCCCGGCAAGCTGCCGAGAGTATTCGATATGCCAGACACAGTAACAACAAAGTCTCCAATGGAGACGTTACTGGGCCCGCTTGAGCAAATCGATGATCAACGGGAGGGCCTTTTCTTTTCTTTCTTTCTTTCTCTTTATTCAAGTGAATAATCCTTATTGTTCTTGCCAAAGGCGAGGGTGCTGCCAAATAAATCTCTGGCCAAATGATACAGTCTCCAATTCCATGTCTATCCTTGTTATAAGCCCCATCATAACACTCCCAATCATAGCACTGATAGAATGTTTTGGAGTTTGTTTCTTAATCATTCTTCTCTAGCATCAGCTCTTATTTTCCCTTGAATATTTGTTTTACTTTAAGGTTAGTCTGTACACCTACATTAAGTGCTTACTCATGACTTATCTATGAATAATTGATTTTTGACAATGTTATTACTTACAACGGTAGGTAATATTCCAACAAATGGTGGTGGGGCAACTGGGTATCTGACAGTGAAACAGTGTATTTGAGCCATCTGCCTCATACCATAGACATAAAATAATCTAAAGACTTTGAAACTAGCTGGAGTCACAGTAGAGTGGGGAGAGCATTTGCCTTGCATGAATCCAACCCTGGTTTGATCCTGGCATCCCATATGGTCCCTTGAGATCCTTCAGGAGGGATTCCCTGAGTGCAGAACCAGGAGTAGATGATTTCATTTACCTCAATATATAGAATAACAGACAAGGGTATGCAAAGGTAGTAAAGAGGCACTGACTAGATTACACTTGACCCTAGATAGACCCTTCTCTATCCTTACATATATATATGAGACAGACAGGAAAGGAAATAAATCTAGGGTAGAATTAAAAGAGATGGATGGAAGGGAGGTAACAGAGAGGATTCAGGGGCCTCGGGCACACTGGTGGTATTGATGTGAGGTATACATGTATATATCTAAACCTCAGACCCCTTGGCACTGTAAGCAGGAGACCCAATCTACAACAACCAAACTTAAAAACGTGCTTGTCAGGGGTGGAACCCAGGAATTGGAGAGAACCTGGGGACACTGGTGGAGGGATGTTGACACTGATGGTGGGATTAGTGCTAGAACAGTGTATTAATAACTTTGTAAATCCCTTGCCTTAGTAAAAATACCTAACAAAAGGAGAACAAAAGGTAAATCTACATGATCTTTAAGCTGGCAATGAATTATACATGGCATAAAAAGTATCAGTAGGAATAAATGTTTTTGTTCTCTTCTCTCTTCCACCCTTTATATGCTGAAGCCCTAACTTCACTATAAAGATGTCAGGAGCTATGAAAGTCTTTGGTTGATAACTAGCTGTCCATAAGGTCTTAATTATGGAAAGCTCCCTGATGATATTTTGTGTCTTGATAGCACAGCAGTAGTGCGTTTGCCTTGCATGCAGCAGCCTGGCCGAGCCAGGTTTGATTCCTCCGCCCCTCTCAGAGAGCCTGGCAAGCTACCGAGTATTCAGTATGCCAAACACAGTGTCTCAAAATGGAGATGTTACTGGGCCCGCTTGTGCAAAATAAATGAACAACGGGAGGACAGTGTTTGTTTGTTTATGAGTAATGAAAGAAACCAACTCAGTGTTCTCTTTTATAAAGTAAGCACAGGGCAAAAGGAGTCATCTACAAACCAGGAAGAGAACTCTGACCAGGAACTAACACTTTTGGCAAATTGTTTTAGATTTCTCAGCTTCCAGAAGTTGAGAAATAAGTATACATTGTTTAAACCTATGGTATTTTCTTACAGCAACTAGGAAGAAATAGCATGTTACTATAACAAATAAATGGCTTTGGAACTAAGTAATAGGAAGAAGCTGGAGGCATTTCAAGGTGTATGGTATAAATGTGGGTGTTAAGGGCAGTTCTGAGGAGCTCTCAGAAGGAAATGAGTCACACTTTATTGTAAAATGAAGAAAAGGTTATCCTTGCTATAAAGTGGCAAA
This sequence comes from Sorex fumeus, assembly GCF_029834395.1. Classification (NCBI taxonomy): domain Eukaryota; kingdom Metazoa; phylum Chordata; class Mammalia; order Eulipotyphla; family Soricidae; genus Sorex; species Sorex fumeus. The sequence goes on along the minus strand of NW_026606077.1, from coordinate 11,697,102 downwards.
GAATTTGGCTGAACTGTATTCTAATGTTTTATTGAAGGTAGAAATTGCAAGCGATGAAACTGGAAGCAAGGTTGTAGCTGATACCCCTGATAGGATTATACCAGAAAAGATACTGCCTGTTTGAATTAAAGATGACAGAGAAAATAGTACAAAATGAAATAAGGCTGTTAGATTTCTTAGATTCTACAAGGGCTGGGCCATAAAATTATTCATATAACTTAAAAAATATCTATAAAGGGAGGAATGAACCCAAAGACTCTTCCGGGATCAGTGAGACTGCAGTAACCACCACAGACCCAAGGATAGGGCCTATTTATTCCCAGTTTTAGCAAATGGAACCACCATGAATGGAACCACCAGTTTCTTTTGCTCTGGATGTCCCTCCACAGTATCTGGGCTTTATATATCAAACCAAATAGGATTATTTATTATAAATTCTTAAGATGCAATGGAATTTGCCTTCTAGATTCTTGAACTTAGTTGGGATCCACTCAGATCTTAATTTTCACTTTTCCCTTGTGGAATGGAAAAATCTGTCTCATACCTCTACCTTGGTTATATGTAGAAAAATATATCTATTATTTGAACACTTATCTGGAGTGGAATTTTACCTCAGGATTAATAGTACCTAAGGTCTCATCTATTTTTTTCTGACCCCAAGAAACTACTTTTATTTATTTTTTAATTTTTATTAGTGAGGCATCATGAGGTACAGTTGTAGACTTACAAATTTTTGTGCTTGGGTTTCAATTATACAATGATCAAATACCCATTCCTTCACCAGTGCCCATTTCCCACCACCACGAATCCCAGTATCCCTCCCACCCCCATTCCCCCCATCCCACCCTGCCTTTCTGGCAGGGCATTCCCTTTAGTTCTCTCTCTCTTATTGGGCGGTGTGGTTTGCAAAAGAGGCAATGGGTGACAATCATGATTGGTCTATAGTCTACTTTCAGTATGCTTCTCCCATCCTGGGAGGATCCTCCCAACACCTTTTATTTGGTGCTCCCTTCCCTATCTGAGCTGCCTTTTCCCCTAGCATGTGTGGCTGGTCTCCAAGCCATGGAGTAAAAGTCCTGGTACTAATCTTAGCCATTCTTGTGTGTTAGTCTCCTATTTTGTTCCTTTATGTTCCCCAGATGATTTGACTTATGTGATATTTATATGAGACTTTTGAGTTGCAGACTTTAGAGTGGATGATGTATCTGGGTTTGTATCTGGGTTTGTATGGGTTGTTTGGATGGATTTAATATATTTTCCAAGCAATAAAAGAAAATAAATCGTAGATAAATAGAACTTATTGAGTTGCACTTTAGAGTGGATGATGTATCTGGGTTTGTATCTGGGTTTGTATGGGTTGTTTGGATGGATTTAATATATTTTCCAAGCAATAAAAGAAAATAAATCGTAGATAAATAGAACTTATTGAAATCAAAAAACATTATCAAGAAAGTGAAAAGAAAAAATATAGGATTATAGAAAATATTTATACACCATATATTTAGTAAAGATTTAGTATCTAGAATATTTCAATTCTTACTACTTAATAACAAAAAGTTAGCACGATTAAAAAGGCAAATATATTGAATAGACATTTGTCCAAATAAGATAAGAAATGGCCAACATTCATATGAACAGTTCATCATTGCAATATGCAAATCAAAAAGAAAATGAGACACAACTCCCAACCCACTGGCATGATTACAATAAAAATAAAAAGGGAAATGTATTGGTGATGATGTGGAGAAATTGGAACCTTTATTGCTTGCCCTTGAATATCTAAAAGATTTCAGTAAATATGTAAAAAAGTTTGGCGAGTCTCAAAAAGTTAAACATAGAATTACCATTTATTCCAGTCATTCTGTTTCTTGATATGTATCCCAATGAATGAATATAAGAACTCAAGAAACTTAGACATAATTTTTGTTAGCAGCAAGCACTCATAGTAGCCAAAATGTGGAAGAGATCATCCATCTATAGACTAATAGATGAAGATAATATGGTATGTGATATATGCTAATATAACAAATCACGCATATTTAATCATAGTGTAAAACATAGTACTAAAACATATTACAGGCAAATATTTTAACATGTAGTGTTGTACAACTATGTTATATTATCTATTTTATATTAACATGTATTTGTTTACATTTATTTACATGTAATAACAATACTCAACCATAACAAATACCCAGTGTTAATGTATGCTACAATGTGAATGGATCTCATAGCCATTGTTTTAAGTTAAAAGCCAGACACAAATGTTACCTATTATATGATTCTGTTTATATAAGATATTCAAATAGTTGAATCAGAAAGATTCAACTAGGAATGGATAGAAGTGAAAATAAGAAATGATTGCTTAATAAGTATGAAATTTTCGTGGAAGGATGGTGACAAAAATTTGGAACAAGATAGAGGCAGTGGTTACATATTAAAATTAAACTGTATATATAGCTAAATTATATTATAAGATGGTTAATTGTATTGCATATGAATCTCAGCTCAATGAAAATGTTTGTGATTGTTTTCTCAGCTTTAATGTATTTTAGCAGATGTACCTACTAGTGAAGTATCCATTCTATTATTCACGTGATACTCATTTTTTAATCTCCCACTCATTTTGTTTTCATTTTCAAATTTAAAATATCTAGTTAGATTCTGAAATTTACAGTGCTGTTAATAAGAGAGTTTCAGGCACTCAATTATTCACTTTAAACCCACCACCAGTGTCCATGTCTCTCTACCAGTGTCCCCAAATTTTCTGTCATCTCCAATCTAGCCTCCTTATTAAACTCTTACATAAGTCCTTGTTCTATAGCCCACCTAATTTGCTTCTTGTTTGCCAGTTCAATCCAACAGGCTCCTCCTACCTTTTAATAGTGCTTATGTATATAACTTCTGAGGTACCATGATACACAGAAGGTACCAGTATGTGCTTACTCACTTTTAGAATTATGTCTACTTCAGTGTTTTTTATTTGTTCAGGTTGCAGGACACATGTCACAGAACCAATTCAATATAAGCATTGGTACCAGGAAGGCAAGTAGACTTGGGATTGACTGATTTTCCTCCTGTTCCTAGCCAGAGCCTTTCCTCAGCTTCCTCTCCATAGGCTCCCATCACCCTCGGCGGGCGCCATCCATCACAGCTGCAGCTCAGCCTGGTGATGTATTACACTAACATATCATTAGTGCAACGGCAGAGCAAGGAGCTTTGATGATGTATTGGGGCCATACATCATCAGAATGAGTCACTCTGATGATGTATAACTCAAAAGATGGTACTATCCAGGGAAATGTGGACATACCATAAATCAGGGACAATGTTAAAGAAGAAAACCCAGTACAATCTCAAAGGAAAATAAAGGTTCAGGGGTCTCCCGCAGTAGGGGTTGAGAGACAAAACTAGTAAATTCTTAATGACTCAGATTGAAGCTTTCTGTTAGCCATGGCAATCTTAATGACTAAACCAGATCATCAGCATCCCGGAGTGACACTTGGATTTCCTTTCCATCTGGAAATCAGTTTGGCTTCTGCTTTCCTGCAAAGCTGCCACTCCTGTCTTGACAAAGATGCAGAGACCATCAGATCAAACGAATGATGCTCTCGGTCTGTGCTCTATCCGGGTCCTCTTGCATTTGTCAAGAAAAAAGTGGATTGTGGGGGACTTTACAATCTATGATGGTTCAAGCTTATGTTCTCTCAAATGTTTTCAGCCACTGATTACTGAAATTCCTTAGATTCATGAAGGTGCAAGTTGAATTTGAAATTAGGTTGTCAAAACAGAACAGGAGAATCCTTGCTTGGCCCTAGGAATTACACCTCAGATCATAGCTACAGATTTCTCTGTCAACAGATGCATTTTGCCAAAATGCTTCTTTCCTTTCAACAAAATAGCAACAGTACAAGAAGGAGCCTATAAAACATAGTCAAAGGCAGAAAAGTCCCAAATTAGATTTCCCTGCTGTTGTAGTGGTAATGTTGGTCCTAGGGCATGGGGCTGCCATTGAAGTTCTATCCTTCCTCCTTTCCCATCTTTACCCAGTCCACAGATTACAGTAATTAGGAGATATTGAAAGTGTCAGCCTCCTTCCAGTTTTGCCCTACCAGGGGAGGAGAGTAGAATTCTCCTGGTTCAGAGCATGTCTTTTTTTTTAATTTTAAAAATAATTTTATGAAAGTGGTAGATACAAAAAACTCTTTCAGTCTTAGAAAGACTGCAATGAGGGTGGAGCATAAGACCACACACAGGCTCGCTAGGAAAAAAAATGTTTGTGTTTAATGCTTTATTTAATGTTGAACTGTCAACTTGAGATCTGAGGCCCCAGCACACTGATTCCCTCCCCGTCCAAAATAAAATAAAAATCAAAGCCTAGGTGCTTTGCAACTGGAGAATGTCAGCACTCAACACTGGGCATATGGGATCCATTATAGGCAGAAAGATTTCCACTGGAGGCTCCTTTCCCTGGTGTCCACCCACCCCATTGCAGGGGAGGGGACAGTAAGAAAAGGCGCTTCCAGTCACCCCTGGTCACATTGCTCTGACTCATTGCCTTTGTTTATTGCAAACTCTGCTGCAGACTCTGTCCTGGAGGGCAGCACAAGTGGAGGACCCAGTCCAGAAACCTGGAGAAGGACCTGAACCAACCATAAAATGCAACTGCCCTAGTTGCCCTCCCTGTAGAAGGATGAGGGTGGGGGACTTGACTACCTGAGCAGCGGTCAAGAAACAAAACACCTTTGAAAAAAAAATGTTCTCAAATAGCTCTGTCTTCAAAGACCTTTAAAAGTTAAAAGAAAACAGATCTTGCCTCTGTCCTTTATTTACTTTTTGGTTTGGAGTGGGGGGGGGGGGCGGGGGTGGAGAAAATGAGGGCACTAATATAACCAGTACAGTCCTTGAGAGCCACTTATAAGGGGCAGGCACTGCAACAGTCCCAGCATGCCTCTGAGACCCCTCTGTTGAATGGAACAGCAGCCACCTACAGCTGTCTGTCCTGTCTCTGCTTGTGCTGGTAAAAGCTGTGATGCTAAAACATTGGGCACTGAGGGATGCATGTCCAGATGCAAATGCCTAAGCTACTTACAGTACTATATAGCACAGTGATCATCAGAGAGAAAGAACAGTTCAGTTTGGATCTCAAGTTCCAATATGCTTTACAGAAAAGGGGCCGACAGTAGACTGCACTGTGGAACAGCATTGGATTCCCCTTGCAGATTTGGATTCCAACTCTGGTCAGCGGTGCTTTTAATCGTTAGACCTTTGAGATCCCGTGACTATCAACTGTTAAGAGCAGAGCAGCAGCAATGACACCCACAGATACCACAGGTTACTGAACCTTATATGTCAGCACTGTAGTAAGTATGTGATTGATATTTATACTACTTATTCATCACAGTAGCTTCGAGGGGTGGTCTTACATAGCCTGTTTTTAGATGAAGAAACTGAAACTAACATTTCCTTAGTCACAGGGCTAGTAATGAGCAGAGCAATATTCCAGCCCAAATTCCTTGGACTGCTCAGCTTTTACTAGTCAGTGTCCTGGAACTGGAAATGCAAGAGCAGACCTCCCACGTCATCCAATCAGTCTGTGGGTTGCTCCTGGGCTTCATCCTTACCTCAAGATGCTGCCTTCAGGGACAACTTAGAACTTTATTGTACAACTCCCTGTCAACTTTCCTCCAGCTTAAAATGAGAATTACATGACTTAGTCACATTAATCAAAGAGCAAGGAAATGGTTCAACACCCATAGACATCTCCCCAAAGAAATAAAAACAGGAAAAAGAAATAGGGTGACTGGGTCAGCCTAGAGAGTTACTATTTTCTTGAAAGAAAGCTCAAGGCACCAGAGGCAGCAGAGACCTGTGGCCTAGGACAGCACCTAACACTTCTCTCCCATGATAGTAGACTGTATAACCAGAGTACAGAGGGAAGTAGGACCATACAGAGATTAAACAAATTTGCTTTTCTTAAAATATCTGAACCTCCTGAATTAACAATGATGATAATAATAAAATTCAGTTGCTATGTTATTTTACACCCCCCCAAATTCAGCATAATAATTCATGATTTTACAAGATGGAGGTGCAAGGACTAATAAAATATATGGTTTAATTAACTAAACTTATGCTGTAGTCCACATTAGAAGACCATGATTTAGTACATACTCTCATCCTCAGGACAGAATAATGCAAACAGCATAATTAAAAGTTGATGAGAAGTATATTTATTGGGCACACAGAAAGAAGAGACACCCAGATTTATGATATCTAAAGTAAACCTTTAGTTTACAATATAATTAATATTTTAAAAACCACCGCATGCATATAATGCAGTTGAAGAGTCCGCCTTCCGCGGAAGGATAATTTCTTTGGTGCTGATCTTCACCCCTCTTAATAGTAAATTATGCTCCAGAGCATATACAAATGTAACATGATCTATTATGATCTAGAGATGATGCTCGTTGAGATGTCTGCAAATGTGATAGATCATGGTTTCATGTCTCTGAAGACATGGAAGATAGCTGAAGTAGCAATTATTTATCTGTGGCATGAATTCCATGACTATTAGTCACACACCCGTTGACGCAAAATGAGGGTTTGCCACTACATTTTAATCAATCCCCAAGGAAGAAAACTCCATTGTTAGCACAGATCTGAGGACACCAACAGTTTGTAGTGGGAAGAGGAAACCTTTAGAAAAGCAGGAGAGCAAGATACTCAGAGAATAGAGATCACCCAGATAACCACAGGGCCCTGAGAACCCACTAACCTTTGTGGTCCAGTGTTATGATGTAATCTCATAGAATACTTGCAAGAACTTCCTGTGATGACAACTTTTTAAAATTCTTTTTTAATGAAGCCAGAGTCGCTGATGAGTGAAAGCTCTGGGAAATTAGCAATTAGCATGTCAGTAAAGACAGCCAGGGATTCTAGCCAGGAAAACTGACCATACAATATCCCCACACAGCGTAGAGGACTCACTCTGCTCCACCACAGGCTTCCATGAGCACCCCAAGAGACCTGATTAATATTTCTTTGAAATTTAGTACACTTTTTCCTTAGGTTTCTGAAGGAGAGATCTCCTCCAGTGCAGATTCTATTTCTCTGTTCAGACATAGCCCCAGATTGCCTATTTAGGGCACCGCCATTCATCCTCTTTTCCTTCATACTCATGACAGGGGTACTGCTAGTTCTGTACACTAAGCAGTCTCCAGAGAATAAATAAATCAATTGCCTTCCTTCCCCTCTTCTTAGTTCTCCCCCCCTCCCCCACCTTTCTTCTTCCCATAATCTATCTTAAAATCACCTAGGATTGGGGTTTAGAAATATTTTATTAGAAAGTATTTTCCTTCTGCCAGCACTGGCTCCTGGAGGTGTGTAGGGGAACATATGGGTGCCAGGGGTTCAAGAACCACATGGAAGGCAAATGCTTTACTTGCTGTGCTAACTCCCGAGTTATTGGTATTTTCTTTCTTTTTTTTTTTAGCCGATATACTATATACTTAGAATGAAACAAACTCAGATGGGTCTTTATGCTTATGCAATGTTCATACTGCCAAACTCCCAAGATGAAAATCTCTTTGTAGATGCTATGAAGACGTGTGTCAATTATAGCAGTGTTTTTTCAATCCTTTGTTTTCTATACTTGTCTCCTACCTCTTAGACCTTACACAGTAGCATTTAAGGATTTGAAAGATACCTGGCTAATTCCATTGACCCAATCTAACTAATTTATGCACTTCCCAGGCCATGAAGATAGTTATGAGCATCTTAGAAGACTAAGTATTGGTCAGTTACTTGACACAACTCCCAGGACTTGTACGTTTCTGGAATTTAGCTCCTTCTCCTTCAACCACAACCTAGTCTTGGCTCACAAATTCAAGTCTTATCACCACAGACTAGCAGAAGTTCAATTAGAGGTATACTTTCTTTTCCAGCTACACTCAAATTGGAAGCCAGCAGGGCTTCCTTAATCAAACTGGACTCGAGCCTTAAAAGGAATAGACTGGAACCTGAATGACATCAAGACCCAGAGGTGAACAACACGTCCATCCATGACCTTTGAAACCCAGTTCCCAGGTTCTGGATGGGATCCATCCAGTTTGAAATTCAGGATATTTTTGATCTGTTATCTATGAAATTAGAGGAAACATTTACCTATATTGTTAATGTTGTTTGAAATATTCTCAAGGAAAAAAAACATGCAAAGGAAGCCTACAAAATAAATTAAATACAAAGCAGATTAAAGAAAATAATATGAGTTCTTCATTATCTGGTTCATTACACTTTTTAGTGCTTATTAAAATCGTTAAATGATTTCATCTTGTTTTAGAGAAGAAAGTGGATGAAGAAGGGAATATGAGATTAAGGAGATAAACTGCTGAGGTTTCCATTTTGAGACTGGTTACAGAACAACGATACAATGAGAAAATTAATTTGTAGGTCTCTCTGGGGGAGCAGTCAACACCAGGCACTACACAACACACAATTTGCCTTATATTTTGCTTAATTGGCATGGCCTTCTCTGGGGAGAACTGAGCCAAAGCTATGTAAGAGAGAAAAATCACCTTTCGTGTGTCCCTTTCTGGGTCACAGATAATTTTTCTGACAGCCATGTCAAATCAAGATGCTAATGTATGAGGCAGACCTCTGATTCTCTGCATTGAGAGTGTCATTTCCCTCCTATTAACACACATATACATATAACATGCATGTAAACACACTCCCCAAGGGGTTGGCATCCCCTACTGGGATGAGGAATGAGTCACTCTTTGTGAAACCAGGATGTTCTAGACTAGAACAAATTTAGTCTTTTCCCTGGATGCGTGGTTCTGTGTGAGATTCATGGCGGCAGTAGCTATATTTAAGATTCCTGAGGTTTTTATAGCAAGGACTGTGAGAACATTTGTTTCTGTTGCCCTTAGGAGCAAAACTAGTTTAATGTCCCTATCATAATGAAATACACATGAATAACATCAATGGTGGAAATGTTGAATTTTAAGATAAGCTCATAGAAAAGTATTTCTGAAAAGGAGAGACTCTTAGTGTGTGCTTTTGTGAAGCCACATTGCTCTACTCACTGCAGTTTGGATACCCTGGCTGTTTCATTCCTACGTGCTTGAAGGCCTAAGTTTGTACATGGAGACCTTCCCTCAGAAGTGAATTTTCTCTGCTTCTGGACTCAGTCCAGGGATCATATGTGTTAATATCCTATTAACATACAAATAATAATATACTGTGATCTTGACTTGGCCTTAGCCTACTTTCCAGTGTCATCTTAATTGATCCCAGTTAACCCTTCTATCCCAGTTAACTCATATCAAACCTTTTTTTGAGAACATTTTTCTTTGGGGATCACAGCTGGCAGTACGTTCAGGGATCACACTGGTTGTTCCTAGAGGACCATGTGAGGTACAGGGAATTGAATTAGGGTTGGCCACATGCAAAATAGGCACCTTCACCTCCATATTATCTATATGGTTTATACTCCTGAATTCGTGTTAATTCTTTCACTGTCTACTCCCTAGACAGAGTGAATTCTTCATGCTTTCTGTTTATCACAGGACTCATTTTGATTCATGTGTAATCATTAATTACTTATTTATGTAATAATCTTTTTACTATTGGTCTCCTGACCTCTCTGTGAGCTTTAAGCCACTGCCTAAGGTACCAGTAAGTAAATATTGAATAGTGTAATTATCATTAGACTTGGTTCATTGTAGATCCCCAACAAATGATGAATGAATAAAATATGGCAGTATTAAATTTCATCTCAAGGTAAAATAGAATTTAGGAGATTATATTAATAATTTCAAGGTCAGGTCAACTTTACCAAATCCCTTCTAGACATGCATATATTAAATATTATAGCAATTTAATGAAGGAAAGAATTGATAATTTTGCTCCTGTAAGGAACTCTTTTTGTTCTGAACAGTTATGATTCTGAGATGCAAAATGTTGTCACCGCTGGGTTTGCTGACAGAATGTGTTGGAGTATATGGGTATGCCCTGAGAGAATTCACAAATTCTGAGAAATAAAGTATCTTCTTTTCCATCACTACTAATATCTCCTTCGATACAGTCTTTCAAAAATCAGTTCATAGTGATTGAGGAGAGCCTGGCAAGCTACCGAGAGTATTCGATATGCCAGACACAGTAACAACAAAGTCTCCAATGGAGACGTTACTGGGCCCGCTCGAGCAATCACTAGGCAAAGGCTTTCCAGCAGACAGCCTGAATGCTTCTGTTGACAACAATGGTTCCTCCATACCCTGATAATGGAGAGCAACTGACCAGAAAGATTGGGGATCTGGAAATATTGTGACAGTAAGGACTTAACATCCTCCCAAGGTGTTCATTCCATACTCACTGACCATCCAAATGAGGTAGGGGGATGTGCCACGTTCTCTGCTAATGATAAGCTCTTTCTATTCCCCCAGAGATTCGCCCACTTCTCAATGTGAGCAAAATTATTAATTGGAGATATAGTAAGGGACGGAGGTGGTATTGACCATCAACAGAGCCAATCAAAGTGCTGACTGGGAAGATGCCAAGGACAAACCAAGAGGAATCTTTTCTTTATCCCCAGACTTTCCCTCCCAGGAGCCTTTCTCTTCTTTACTAAATCTCCCCAAAATTGCAGAGAGGGCAGAAAGCATCTATCTTTCATATGGATTTGGGCATAAATGAGGAAAATCCCAGGGTAGCTCTCCCTTGCCTGATTTCTACCTACTTTTTAACAAAGTCAACCAGAAAGCAAACAGTTGGGCTTTCAGAGACTACGATTTAAAACAGAAAAAATTCTTCCTTTCACGGCTCTTATACTTACAAATACATATTCTGTATTTATACAGCATATTAAAACCCAAAACCTACAGTAATGCAACATTAAAGTCAAAAAATGCAAAAGTGAAGAGTTTATAGCATTGCTAGCTTGCCCATGTTGTGCATTCTGCATAATAAACCTCACCTTGAAATTCAAACCATATACTATGAAATGTAGTTCACCCTACCAGACAACCTTAAACTTTTGCATTTTGTGAATTTCATTACCTCAAATTACAATATTAATAACTGAAATGTGCAGCCAAGAAAATGCTAATTTTCTGCTTTTCCTTTGATTTTTTTCTTTCATCTTTTTTGCCTTTAATTAAAAAAAAGTGAGAAAGGGAAAGAAAGGAATGAGAGGAGGAAAAGCTGGTGAAGAAGAAATTCACTGTACAAATTCAGATTTTTGGACAATTTTATGGTGGGGAAACAGACAAGCCAGTGATGTCCATAGTTCCACATCTTAGTAGAGATTTCACAGTAAATTTTCCCCTGTAAACTCAATGCCCTTCAGGTGCATTTCTCCATTATTTATTTTTTTTATACAAAGTCCTAATGATACATGGGAAACAGATGCAATATCAAAGAAATATAATGCAAAAACCATTTTTTGTGATCAACTTTTACCTTTTTCCCCATTTATACTTTTGGCAGGAAATACAACTCAGTGGTAGAACATATATATGAAGCCCTAGATTTGATCAACAGAACACCAAAAGTTAGTCATTTATACTATATGGTTTTCAATGTTTAGTAGTACTCTGATGTGAAAGGGCAAAGAAGGACTTAAAAAAATTTTAAAAAGTATTCAATGGAGACTCATGTTTCAGACAACAAATAGAACGTATTCTCTCTTTAATTATATAGTTCTCAAAGAGAATGTTTTTAACCCCTAAAATAGCCAGCATGGACAGAGCTCTAGGGGCCATATGTTATTATCAGTAAGTGTTTCACTTTAAATGAACTGGGTGTTAGTCTCCTATTTTGTTATTTTATGTTCCCCAGATGAATGCAACCTTTCTATGTCTATTCCTCTCTTTCTGACTCATTTTGCTTAACATGATACTTTCCATGTAGTACCACTTGTATGTAAATTTTATGACTTCATCTCTTCTAACAGCTACATAGTACTCCATTGTGTAAATGTACCAAAGTTTCTTTAACCAGTCATCTGTTCTCGGGGCACTCAGGTTTTTTCCAGATTCTGGCTATTGTAAAGAGTGCTGCAACACATGCTAGGGGAAAAGGGAGCTCAGATAGAGAAGGGAGCACCAAATAAAGGGTGTTGGGAGGATCTTCCCAGGATGGGAGAAGAATGCTGAAAGTAGACTATAGACCAAACATGATTGCCACTCAATGCCTCTTTTGCAAACCACAACGCCCAAAAGGAGAGCGAGAACAAAAGGGAATGCCCTGTCACAGAGGCAGGGTGGGATGCGGCGTCAGGGGGGGGGGGGGAGAAGTAGGAGGGGAGGGATACTGGGACCCGTGGTGGTGGAAAATGGGCACTGGTGGAGGGATGGCTACTTTTATCATTGTATAATCGAAACCCAAGCACAAAAATTTGTAAGTTTATAACTGTACCTCATGGTGTTTCACTAATAAAAATTAGAAAAATAAAGAAAAGTAAAAGTGGTACCACTTCCATCACTTCAAATAAATAAATAAATAAGTGAACTGGGACCATTGCCTGGATGGAGAAACTATATGGAGTCTGGAATGAGAAACCTGTTGATAGTCCCACTTAAATTACTCTTGAACCGTCTTTTGTCTAGACAAATTGAGGTTATATGGATAGGAAAAAGGGTTAGTGTGACCTTGAGTCAGAATGAATATGGAGTAAAACTTCTTGAGACTTGGTCACAGAATTATCAAAAAAAATAATAATGAAAGGATTTTTATTTAAAGAAGTTTGACCATAGAACATGCATCTGTTTCTTAGTTAATACATCTGAAAGAAAAGAAAGATTTCAAAGCCTGTTAGCCTTTCCAGAAAGAGATGGGACTAGCTGTCAATCACCAACTGCTAGATCTCCCTTAGCCACTGTAAGGGTGATCTCTCAATATGGGCTTGACTATCACACATCTTTAAAGAGATGGAGTGAAGTTTCTATCATGTGAAAGTTTTTAGGATCACAGTGAATTCTTTGCTGGAAGTTAGAGGACCTTCTGCCTGGGACCTCTCTCTGCAGAGATATTTATGAGGACAAATAACAACTGTCCAGCTTGTACTGCTGCTTTTGGGATAAAGGGAAACAAGTGCTATAAAAGTGGGGGGTTGGAGAAAGAAATGAGTATCTTCAAGATGGTCTTACTCTTTTACAAATGAACTAGAAAAACCATGGCTAGAGTGAAAACAAATTTAATGAGGCAAAATATAGCGGAAAGAAGAAACATCCAAGGGTGATAGATCAAAGCCAGAAACTGATACCCATCGGACAGGGAACAGGAGGAAAAGAGCTTTTCCTTATTTCACCCATTCTGCTCAGACGTGGTTTATCCTTTCTCGGTCAGTGTATTGAATCCACAAGGTGCTTAGCCCAGCTAACAGCAGCCTGATGTCCTTCTCCCATCTCCCTTCCCAAGTCCCTGCTGTTCCCCTCCTAACAGATGGTAGCATACACCAGCATTTTTTCTTGTTCCTGATGCTAAGCATGATTTACAGGCTTGAGTTATTATTTATCATTATTCATTTTCTGTCAGCAGTGCATTGAAGGTTAATAGAAATGCCAGCATGCTCACTGATTTACTTAGTAAAATATTTGTTCCAAGGTTTAGGTCATATGATTGGTGTCTGAGTGAGTTTCAGGTTTATGCATTATGAAAAGCAAGATGACTTGACCTTCAGCCACCAACACTAGCACCATATATTACTTTTGTGAGTGACCTTCAGAGACCCAAGATGCAGTAGATGTATTCAACACATGTTAGCCTCCTCTATATTGTGGGCACTGTGTACATACCAGCCGAGCTTATGAAATGTAAGCTGAGCCCCAGAGCCCATCTAATGAATGGGAGGCAGATGAGATCTAAACTCAGGCTAAACCAGGTCCTCTTTATAAAAATAATAAGCTGGATTTGCAGGCTAGTTGTACTGAACCTTTGTGCAGTCCTGGATACTCTTCACTGTGCATCGTCTCCTGGGATTCTTGCAGCTTGGCAGCAAGAAGAATGCAGACAAAAGGACAATTCGAAAGGAAATTGGACTTGGATAAGCAATTAGTCAGGGCCCCAAGAGGAAGAAGGGCTTGTAAGAACCTGCTCTGCTGGTGCCATTGTCCTGTCACTGCAGAATGGAGGTGACAGAGGAAAGAGGTGGCACAGGGGGAAAGAGAATGAGCCTTGGTCCTTAGGAGTTTAGGCCAGTTTAGAGATTCAAATAGCATGGTAATTATACAGAAATTAAAACGATGTCAAATACTAGTAAGGAGTAATTGTTTCCTAAGGATCAGTTCTAACCTATGTGTACATACCTATTGGTTAGAACTGGTCCTTAGGAAACAATTATTCCTGTAATGCAGCCATGGAAAGAGTTCAAGCCATAAGCCTGGATTCAGGATGTAAAAACTGAGTCCCAGTTCCACAAGAAAGATTGTCTTAACTTCTTTAGGCCTCATCTTTCTTGTTTTCTAGTGAGGAGAGCAAGCATATATTTCTCTCAACTCTGCCCATAGACTCAATTAAAATAATACATGCATTTGCCCAGAACAGGAACTGAGTGCCCACCAAATACTCATCATTACTTTTAAATTCTGGGAATAGATGAGGAAATTGCTGAGAACATTTTGCAGATTTTCATGCTTGAGAAAGTACTAAATATGGGAGTTAAGACAGAAAAGAAAACAATGTGGGTTGGTGGAGGAAACATACACCTAAAACAACAGAAACCCTGCTGTGTTCAAGAAGCATCCCAAACTCTGAGCTTGAAATGAAAGTCACAATGAGTCTCACTTGTTTCTATTCCCAAACTCTTCTTCAATAGAGTATCTCAAAGAGCTTATCAATTTCCCTTTACAAGTAGTAAAGGGAAAGTTATTTACTTTGAATTACAAAGAAGTTTCTTTAAGCCTTTAAAATGGTCTCAGTCATGTATTGGTACTTACTTTTCAAATAACTAGTTTTTAGAAAGTATTGAATTGTAACATCAGTTTCAAATGTACAACATTACAATTTAACAGCTACACACACATACTGTAGTCAAACAGAAATTTGGCTTCTTTGCAGAAGTTTGATCCTGTCCTGTCTCATTAGTTAATTTATGCATCTCTTGCCATTGGAGTTGAATTCATAAAGATGTTCTAAGATCCTGATCAAGAAGTTCTTATAATCTCTCTCTCTCTCTTTTTTTTACAAGGTTTAAATTTCAGGTCTTACATTCAATTCCTTAATTCATTTTGGAGAGAGAGAAAGAGAGAGGGAGAAGGAGAGTGAGAGTGAGAGGGGGAGAGAGAGAGGAGGGAGGTGGGATGGTGATCTTTTTAACTATTACCAGTGTGCTCAGGGCTTACTCCTGGCTTTTGTGTTCAGAGATTGTGCTTGGCAGACCCAGAGGACCATATGGGATATTGAATCTGGATCGACCATGTGTACCTTACCCACTGTACTATTGTTCTGCATGCCCTTGAATTAATTTTTTATATGGTATCTGTTTAGTTTTATTCTTTTGCATATGGCTAACTTTCCCAGCACCATTTAGTGAGAAACTCAATCACCTGTTTATCTGTTTTGGTCAATTTGTCATATCTGATCATTAGGTATAAGTTTATTTCTGGGCTCCTGATTTTGTCTTATCCATTTTTTGTTTAGTCCAATGCCATGGGTGTTTTGATTACTATGGTTTTGTATTATAGTTTGAAATTGAGGAGCATGATATCTTAAACATACTTTTCTTCAGAGTTGCTTTGACTATTCTGGTGTTTTTGTTACCATATGAAAGTATAAAATCTCTTTTATTTCTGTTGGAAGTGCTATTGGAATTTGGATTGGATTGCATTGATATAATTGCATTATAGTGTTCTTTTTAGATAATGTAGCCATTTTAGAATTTTTTCTACATCTCATCTACAAACATGAGATATCTTTTTTTTTTTGGTCTTCTTTGAATAATGACTTTTCATTATGCTATTCTTTCCTTGGTTATATTTATTCATGTTTTGATTCTAGTATAATTTAAATTAAAATTGTTTTCTTAGTTTCTTTTTATGATGTTATTATTTATGCAAGAAAACACATTAAGTTTCTATTTTTATAATCTGCAAATAGTCACAGTTATGTTTTCCTTTTTAATTTGAGTGACTTTTATCTCATTTCCTACTTAATTGCTCTAGCTAAGACATTCAATTCTAAGTTTAATCTAATTTGAGTCACAAGAGTGGACATCCTTTTCTGGTCCTTACTTTATAGGAATTAATAGCTCTCAGTTTTCCACCACTGAGCTTAACGTTAGTTATGTTTCTAATTTGTTATGCCAAGGCATTTTCTTTCTTTACCTATTTTGTTGAGGTTTTATCATAAATGGATGTTGAATATTGTCAAATGCTTTTCAGCATCTATTGAGATAATCATATTTTTATCGCCATCTTGTTGATGTGATACATTATGTTGATTGATTTTTTAAAAAACATCCTTAAACTTGTGGAAAGACTTCCACTTGGTTATAGATCTTTTTAATGTGTTGTTGAATATGGTTTGCTAAAACCTTGTTGTGGTCTTTGCATCTATGTTTATCGGATATATTTTGTGTATGATATATTCTTGACTGGTTTTCATATCGGGAAAATGCTAACCTCATAAAATGAGAATGTATTCTCTCCTCTGATTTTTTTTGGAGGGGTGAGTTTGTGAAGAATTGGTATTACATCTTTGAATACTAGTTAGAATTCATCAGTTACATGGTCCTAGACTGTTTTAGGGGTGGGTGGAGAAAGAGCTTTTAAAATATAATAACTGTTATAATTTCTTTATTACTGATAGATGTATTTAATTTTTTATAATTCAGTCTTGGCAATTTGTGTAATTCTAATAATTTATTCTATTTCTTCTGATTTGTCTAATTTAGTGTAAATATGTTAATTATAGTCTTGTATGAATCTTTATTTATATAGTATTATTGTCATTTCTTTATCATATTTTATTGATTTCAGCATCTTTTTCCTCATTTCTTGGTGAGTCTAGTTAATGACTTGTCAGTTTTATCTTTTTAAAGAACCAGCTCTTAGTTTAATTGATTTTTAAACTCTTTCCACTCTGATTTTTATTATTTCCTTCTGTTAACTTGGATTTACTTAATTTTATTTTAGTTTCTTCTGATGTAAGATTAAATTATTTAAGATTTTCTTTTAAAAAAATCAGCCTGTATACCTATTTTAGTATTCTTTTTACTATGTCCTAAAGATACTGGCATGCATTTTTGTGTTTACTGTAAATAAGTCAATACAAAAATAAATACAGTATTTTCAAAGTTTCTGGTTTTGTTTCCTCATAGAACCAAGAGTTGTTCAATAGCATGCTTTTTTCACATATTTGTGATTTTTGTAGGTTTTTGGTGTGTGTGCACAGTCATATCATTGTAGTTAAAATGTCTCATAGTCTTCCTACAATTATTGAAATTGGTTTTGTGAAATAATGTAAAATCTAACTTTGAAAATGTTTCAAGTGCATTTGAGAAAGACAGGTATTTTGCAACTTTTAGTTAGAATGGTCTGTATGCAAGTCCATCTGGTCTTGTGTATAATATAAGATCAGTGTTTCCTGATGGTTTTCTGTCTGGACAACCTATATGGTGATGTAAGTGTGGTATTAACATCTTCTAGTTTTGTTCTGGACTAGAGAGACAGTACAGCAGGTAAGATGCTTATCTTGCACACAGTCAACTTGGGTTCAATCCCTGGCACCACATATGATCTCCTCAGCACTATTAGGAATGATCCCTGAGCACATCTGGGTATGCCCTATCCCCACCAAATATTACTGCGTTGTTAACATTTTCTCTGTTTTAGATCTGTTAATATTTTCTTTATCTATGTTGGTGCTTCAATGTTGGAAAAATGTAACATTTTCTTTGCAAGGTAGAGCCTTTTATTGTTATGTTTGTCCATTAGCCTGTCACTAAAGAGTTTTATTTAAAATTCTATTTTATCTCATGGGTAAAGATACACCTATTTCTTTTCATTTCTTTTTCCAAGGAGAAATACCTTCCATCTACCAAACTTCATTCTATGTGTATCCTAACTTCTAAAGTACGCAGTTTATAATTAAGTCTTGCGATTTTACCAATTCAGAAGAATGGATTTTTTTACATTTATAATGATTATTGATAGAGATATGCTTTTGTTGCCATTTTGTTCATTGTTTTCTGGCTTGTAGTTTTCTGTTTTGTTTTTCTCTTATTCTCTTGTTATTTGATAGACTGCTTTAGTCTCATGTTCATATTCCTTTTGTCTATATTTTATATTTCTACTCTAGATTTTTACTTTGAATTTAGTATTATTTTAATATACCAACCTATATGATTCACAATCTATTTTGAATTAATGTTGTACTCATCTTAACAGTCTATATTTTGTTCTTCTTTCATAGTGCTCCTTTTGTTTTATCCTTTGTTATTTTTATGTGTTTAATTTACTATCTTCACTATATACTCATATTTTTAGTGAGAGTTACCCTTTATTTTTTTGTTACTTCCTGGTGACATTTCTTTTTAGTTTATAGAAATTACCTTAATATTTATTGTAGGTTGGTGATAATAAAAATCTGTTGGCATTGTTTTTCTGAAGAAGTATTTATGTCCGCTTCAATTCTAAGTAATAACCTTTCCAGGTAAGGTATTATTGGTTGTAACTTTTGCTTTCAGGATTTGAATATATCAGGCTTTGAATATGTCATTTTGGTCTGTAAAGTTTCTGTTAGTCCATTTGATCTGCAAAGTTCATTCTATTGTTGATTGGCAGGCAGGAGAAAAGTTAGGCACATGCTCACTGGGAGGTCACACACATCAGTTGTGATCCTCAATATATTGGGTTGTAGAGACTCATAATTATACATTTTATTTGGAGTCCAGGGCTCATAAATGACCATCAGGATCAGCTCAGCATGTGGGATACAGTGACAGGAATTAAATTTGTAACCTCATGAGTCATTGTGCCATATTCCCTATTTCTGGATATCTTTGGTTTGACATTCACTGTTTCCCAGACCCAAATGTTTCCTTTCTTTCCCAAGTTAAGGAAATTTTCCATGATTATTTCTTCCAATAGTGTTTCTGCCTCCTACTCTCTTTTTTTAAATGTGATTTTTTGCTATTTTTTTAAAATTTGTATTAGTGAAACACCATGAGGTACAGTTGTAGACTTACAAATGTTTCTGCTTGGGTTTAAGTTATACAATGATCGAACACCCATCCCTCCAACAGTGCCCATTCTCCACCACAACTTATACCAGTATCCCTCCCAGCCCCCTAACCCCCCATCCAACCCTGCCTCTATGGCAGGGCATTCCCTTTTGTTCTCTCTCTCCTTTTGGGTGCTGCGGTTTGCAAAAGAGGCATTGAGTGGCAATCATGTTCGGACTATAGTCTACTTTCAGCATGCATCTCCCAACATGGGCGGATCTTCCCAACATCCTTTATTTGGTGCTCCCTTCCCTATCTGAGCTGCCCTTTCCCATAGAGTGTGTGGCTGGCCTCCAAGCCCTGGAGTAAACCTCCTGCTACTTAGCTAGGCTTTTATTGAGTGTTAGTCTCCTATATTGTTACTTTATGTTCCCCAAATGAATGCAATCTTTTTATGTCTGTCCCTCTCTTTCTGATTCATTTTGCTTAGTGTGATACTTTCCATGTAGTACCACTTGTATGTAAATTTCATGACTTCATCTACTCCATTGTGTAGATGTACCAAAGTGTCTTTAACCAGTCATCTGTTCTCAGGCACTCAGGTTTTTTCCAGATTCTAGCTATTGTAAACAGTGCTGTGATGAACAAATAAGTGCAGATGTCACTTCGACTATACTTTTTTGCCTCTCTGTGATATATTCCCTGGAGTGGTATTGCTTGGTCAAATGGGAGCTCAATTTCTAATTTTTTGAGAATCGTCCATACTATTTTCCAAAAGGGCTGAACCATTGGGCATTCCCACGTGCAATGAAGGAGGGTTCCTTTCTCACCACATCCACGTCAACACCAGTTGCTTTTGTTCTTTTGGATGTGGGCCAGTCTCTGTGGTGTGAAATGATATCTCATTGTTGTTTTGATCTGCATCTCCCTTGAGATTAATGATGTAGAGAATTTCTCATGAGACTTTTAGCCATTCAGATTTCTTCTTTGAGAAAGTTTTTGTTCATTTTGTCACCCCATTTTTGATGAGGTTGGATGTTTTCTTCTTTGGAGCTCAACCAGTACTTTGTATATCCTTGATATCAACCCCTTGTCGGATGGGTATTGGGTGAATATCCTTTCCCATTCTGTAGACTGTCTTTGTATTTTGTCACAGTTTCTTTTGAGGTGCAGAAGCTTCTTAGTTTAAAATAGTCCTATTTGTCTATCTTTCTTTTCACTTGCTTGGTCAGTGGTGTGACATCGTTGAAGATACCATTGGCTTCCATGTCATGGAGGGTTTTTCCAACTTTGTCTTCAATGTACCTTATGGATTCCGGTCTGATGTTGAGGTCTTTAATCCATTTTGATCTTACTTTTGTACATGGTGTTAGGCAGAGATCTGAGCCCATTTTTTTTGCATGTGGCTGTCAAGTTTTACCAGCACAATTTGTTAAAGAGGCTTTCCTTGCTCCACTTCACATTTCTTGCTCCCTTATCAAAGATTAGATGATCATATGTATGGGGAGAGATGTCAGTATATTCAACCCTGTTTCATTGGTCTGTAGCTCTGCCTTTGTTCCAGTACCATGCTGTTCTAATTATTACTGCTTTGTAGTAGAATTTGAAATTAGGGAAGTTGATTCCTCCCATTTTCTTTTTCCCAAAAATTGCTTTAGCTATTCATGGTGGCTTATTGTTCCATATAATTTCAGGAGTGTTGCTCCATTTCTTTGAATAATGTCATGGGTATTGTTTTAGGGATCGCATTGAATTTGTACAGTGCTTTGGGAAGTATTGCCATTTTGACAATGTTAATTCCCCCGATCCATGAGCAGGGGATATCTTTCCATTTTCTCCTATCCTCTTTTATTTCCTGAAGTAGCATTTTGTAGTTTTCTTTGTACAGTTCCTTTTCTTCTTTAGTTAAGCTAATTCCTAGGTAGTTGATTTTCTGGGGCACAATTGTGAACGGGATTGTTTTTTTCATGTCACTTTCTTCTCTCTCACTATTTGCATATAGGAAAGCCACAGGCTTTTGGATATTGATTTTATAACCTGAAACTTTACTATACAAGTCTATTGTTTCTAGGAGTTTCTTGGTAGAGGTTTTAGTTTTCTCTTAGTATCATATCTCTGCGAATAGTGAGATCTTGATTTCTTCCTTTCTCACCTGGATGCCCTTAATATCTTTTTCTTGCCTAATTGCTATTGCAAGTACTTCCAGTACTATAGTGAACAGCAATGCAGAGAGTGCGCATCCTTGTCTCGTGCCTGATCTTAGGGGGGAAGGCTCTCAGTTTTTCCCCATTAAGGATGATGCTTGCTGTAGGCTTGTGGTAGATGGCTTTAACTATATTGAGAAAAGTTCCCTCTAAACCCACTTTGGCAAGGGGTTTCATCATAAACGGGTGCTGGATCTTGTCAAATGCTTTCTCTGCATCTATTGATATGATCATATGATTTTGATCTTTTCTTCTGTTGATATGATGGATTCTGTTGATTGATTTCCGAATGTTAAACCATCCTTGCATCCCCGTGATGAATCCCAATTGGTCATGGTGTATGATCTTTTAGATGAGTTGTTGAATTCTATTTCCTAGTATTTTGTTGAGAATCTTTGCATCCATGTTCATCACGTATATCGGCCTGCAGTTTTCTTTTCTTGTGGTGTCTTTGTTTTCTTTTGGTATTCGAGAGATATGGTCTTCATAGAAACTGTTTGGGAGAGTTTCCGTTTCTTCAATTTCCTGGAAAATCTTGAGAACTTGCAATACGTCCTCTTTAAATGTTTGGAAAAATTTGCTAGTGAATCCATCTGGACCTGGGCTTTTGTTTTTGGGAAGACTTTTGATTACAGTTTCAATTTCCTTGATATTATTCAGATACTCTAGATCTTCTTGATTCAACCTTGGGAGATGATAGGAATCCAGGAATTTATCCATTTCTTCTAGGTACTCTTGTTTTGTGGCATACAGACTTTCAAAATAGTCTCTGATGATCTTTTGAATTTATTTGGTTTCTGTTGTGTTATCCCCCTTCTCATTTCTGATTGTTTATTCAGGTTCTCTCTCTTTCTTTGTGATTGTTTTAATGGTTTATCTATCTTATTTATTTTCTCGAAGAACCAGAGCTTGGTTTCATTGATCTTTCAGATTGTTTTTTTGAATGTCATTGATTTCTGCTCTAAGTTTTATGATGTCTTTCTTCCTGCCTGATTTGGGCTCCTTTTGTTGATCCTCTTCTAAGATCTGAGCTGTAAAGTCAAGTTATTTATGTGGGCCCTTTCTTCATTCCTGAGAAATGCTTGCAGAGCTATAAATTTTCCTCTTAATACGGCTTTAGCTGCATCCCATAGATGCTGGTAACTCATGTCTTGATTCTCATTTGCTTCCGGGTATCTTTTGATTTCATCCTTGACTTCCTTCCTGACCCACTCATTGTTCAACATTGAGTCATTTTAATTTCCAGGTGTTTAATTTGGGTCTCCGTGTCTGTGTGTGATTCACTTCTATTCTCAGTGCATTGTGGTCTGAAAAGATTGATAGTATTTCTATCTTCCTGATTCTATTGAGGTATGTTTTATGTCCTAGTACATGTTCTATTTTGGAGAATATTCCATCTGCACTGGAGAAGAATGTGTATTCTCTCTTTTTGGGGTAAGCCCTGTATAGATCTATAAGCCCTTTCTCTTCTATTTCTTTCAAAGCCAATGTTTCTTTGCTGAGTTTTGTTCTTATTGATCTATCCAGAGGTGATAAGGCGATGTTGAAGTCTCTGGCTACTATTGTGATACTAGTAATGTCCTCCTTAAAATCTGTTAGCAGTTGTTTTCAATATTAAACTCTTCCCTCATTAGGTGCGTATTCATTTAAGAGTGTGATTTCGTCCTATTGTATGTATCCCTTGATGATATAAAATAGACTTCGCTGTCCCTCCTAATCTTTTTCCACCTGAAATTGATGTTGTTGGATACTAGTGTGGCTACCCAAGCATTTTAGAGGGAGCTGTTTGGTTGCTGGATTGTTTTCTATCCTTTCACTTTGAGTTTGTGTTTGCTCTGATAGTTGAGATGAGTTTCTTGTAGGCAGCAGAATGTTGGGTTCTGTCTCTGAATCCATTTTGCCACTTTGTGTCTCTTAATTGGTGAATTTAGACCATTGACATTGAGAGAGATTATTGCTATGGGGTTTTGTGTCATCTTTCTATAAGGGTGTGTTGTGCTTGTAGGGTATTTATTGTCTTATAGTAGCCCCTTTAGCCCTTCTTTTAGGTTTGGTTTTGAGTCTATGAAGTTCCTGAACTGCTATTTATCTAGAAAATAGTATAATGTTCCTTCGAGTTTGAGTGACACTTTAGCCGTATAGAGTATTCTTGGGGAAGCATTATTTCAGTGAGTTTTTTCACTATATCCCACCATTGCCTTTGGGCTTGGAGGGTTTCCTCTAATATGTCTGCTGTGAATCTAAGGGGTGCTCCTTTGTATGTGATTTTCTTCTTTGATCTTGCTGCTTGCAGTATTGTGTCTCTATCCACAGCACCGATTGTTCTAACTATGATATGTCTTGGGGTGTTTTTGTTAGGGTCTCTTTTGGTTGGCACCGTTTGGTCTTCTTGAATCTGAATGGCTGCATTGTCCAGCTCTGGGAATTTTTCAGCAATGATTTGTTTAACCTTGGCTTTTTCATTGGGATTGTTTCCCTGAGCTTCTGGTATCCAATGTTTCTAATGTTGTTCCTCTTGGAATCTTCTCCTAGGACTCCAATTCGCTCTAGAGCTATTTTGAGGTCTCTTGCCATTGTTTGTTGTTGCCTGTTGGCTTGGTGCAGCTGATCTTCCAGCTCACTGATTCTGTCTTCAGCTGTGGTCATTCTACTGTTGAGGGCACAGATTGTGTTTTTTAATTTTATCTACAGAATCTTTTATTTGTGACATTTCTGCTCTCATTTCTTCCCATAATTTCTCGATTGTTTCTGTCATGTTACTGGATATCTCTCTGGCTGTTTCATTGAGTTCATTGAACATCTTCGTGACTTCATATCTGAATTCTTTCTCAGAGAGGTCTTTTAGGTGAGTAGCACCTGCTGAGGCTTCTGGACTCTTCATCATCGAACCCACATGGTGGGGATTTGCTTTGTTTCCTCATGTTGGTGTGTAGGTATGGGAATTGTGATGTTATACTAGATTTTTTGGTATGACACCCACTTCCGTAGAAGCCACGCCCACTTCTGAATAGGCCATGCCCCCACGGGAACCTGGTGTGTTTGGAGGGGTACTAGCTGGGAGGGGAAGAAGACAGCACAGCATTGGGGACGAAGAGGAAAAGGCTCAGGGCTGCTGTTGTCCCAGTGTCCTAGAGGACGCCTGGGGTGTTTCCACGGAGAAAGCCAAGTCCTGGGTTCGAATACTGGCAAGTTAACTGATCTGGAAGGGGAGGAAGACTGGCACAGTGTTCAGGACCCTCCTACTCTCTCTTATCTTCTGTTGGGACTCCTATAGTATGTATATTATTGCAGTTGACATTGTTCTCTATTTCCCTTCAGGCAATTTCTGGGGTTATTTTTCATTAATTTTTCCATTTACTGCTATGTTTATGAGTCCAAGCTTGTTTGTTTCTTACTTTCACTGAGTCTGAATTTAACTTCTTTTAATGTATTCTTCAGCTCCAGATATTCTTCAGTTCTGTGACTTGTTTGGAGTTTCTTCTATTTTTTTTGTTGGAGACGTCACTTTCCCAACAGTTCTTCTCATGAGTTAAGTAGCTTCTTTATGAACCATTTCTTGAACTATCTGTCTGGCTCTTTACTTATCTATGTTCATTAAGGTCTTCTTCTATGGGTTTATCTTGTTCTTTCACTTGAGATATATTTCTCTCTTTCTCTTATTTTACTTGATTTTCTGTTTGTTTTTCTAATCAAAGCAGTTCCTTAATGTTCCTGGGGCTAGTTTTTATCTAAGAAGTACTTTTCAGATTTGTACAACCTAGTAATGTTTAGGAATAATTCAGACCCATCTGCCTATCAGAGCTTGGAGATAAATATGTGTACACTGCCTGTGCCTATGGCTTTAATTTTTCTGTAAGCATGAATCCCACCATTTTTTAAAGGAGCATAACTCATAGATGTTGGCTAAGGATAGCTGTTTTTGATGAAAACTCAGAGTCTGGCATACCTGTGGGTCTTATTTTGGCTGCTTGTAACTCCTTGTTCCTGTGGTCTTAGTAACTCAAACTGTTATTGTTAATGTTTCATGGCACCCTTGCCAAGTTGTGGAGGGCAAATGTTAAACTGAATGCTGCCTGCCATTTCCAGATTCTGGGAGAAAATTATAGCTGGGTTCTTCTACGTCCATTCCAGAAACTATAAATTTCATTTACATATAAACCCTGTACTTACATTTGTATATAGTGTACATATAATTACTGTATTTGTTGAATCCCAGAATAAATGGTCTCATGTATGGACACTTTGAAAGGAATTTCTCAACTCTGATAACATCTTGGTTCCCCTGGATATATACACCATTTCAAAGAGAGTTGTTCTGAACAATCAAAGGGGATGGTTTTCCTTATCAGGCTATGTTCCTCACATGGATCCCAACCCTTTACTCAAAAATTGAAGCTCCTTATACTATTCCTGCCCACTGGGAATGGACAGGAGTGGAAGAGTAGTGGTGTGGTGTAGATGTCATCTCTGCCTCCCTTTCCCATTTTGATATGGCCCTTTTGGCTTTTGAGGAGGATGAGCCATCGAGTAGTTTTGCTTCAGTGGGGAATATGCTATGTGTTGGTATATGTTTGATATGTCCATGGGGGAAGGTCAGCATGAGACTTTCTATACCTAAGGAACTTGAGATGGTTTTGAAATTCAGCAATCTGCTGACATCCTCCAAAAAGCCTTCCCAACCATTCCTCTAACCTGTCCTTTCCCCTACTTACTAAGCCTACTGCCATCTGCACTTTACATGTTACCAGTAACATGGATGTAAGTTTATTCACTCAGATCTAAGTGACCTGGCCTATTTCACCAAATCATGTCAACATAAGGGGGCAAGTCGGTTAAGAAAATATACTCGTTTTGGAATCTGCATAGGTATTTTTGATACTCAGTGCCCATATGCTTCATGTAAAGTGTATGAGCCATCCATAGCTGCATGCTAAAATGTGAAAAAAAGTTATATTGGACAAATTCAGGGAAGGTGGCTCAACATCCACTGGAAATTGGTGTATTAAACACAAAAACATTTTTCCCCAGAGAAAGGGAACACTTGAAATAGATCCAGAGTTTCTCTGATCAAACATCCCAAGGAAAAAAGCAATACTGTATTTGAAATAAAACTGTCCCTTCCTAGAAATATTGCTGAGAAACTAGAACACAAAGACAGGAAGCTTGCCTATTAAACAGTTGTTCAGGTATTAGTTCTAAATACAATGTTAGCTAGGGAGGAAAAGAAACGGGAACAACTAGATTGAGGGCATTCAACTCTGTCTAGTAGTTTAAGTCCATGATGCCAGCTCTCACAATAAGTTGATAATTGGTCAGTTGCCCAGTCTACAGGCCGACCCTCCCAATGCTACCTTCCATGGCCTGAACTAAAGGTGGAAATGCAAAGAGGTCAATAGTATGTCAGAAATGTTGATGGCTAGATATTGCAGTGAAATAACAAAGGCAACTTTTGGAGGAATATGGAAACAAAGCAATTTAAATCTCATCTAAATAATTTCCTCTTATTTCCTCTATTTTCACTGTAGACTGTTCAATAAGCCTATCTGGATTGAATTTGGAGGGTATGTTCATTCTTTCACAATGGGGGCTGAGTGCTTGAAATGTCCTTCCATTTAATTTCCAGTACTAGCTAAATTATCTATTGCCACGATCTGTGATTGATTTAGTTTTTATTGCACTTGGCTGCAACAATCTATAAGAACCCAGCTGATTTTCCCTTTTTGGGTTTTAGGCTTTATTGCTGTCATTTTAATGACAGATATTAAACACAGAGAATTCTCATTTGTGTTTTCTCCAATAGGCTGAGCTTTATGTTTTGAGTGTGAAATAATACCAAGAACTAGTTCTTCTAAACTCTCCTCCCAATAGCTCCATGCAACCAGGTAGAAATTTTTAATAAGTCTGAATAAGAACACACATATCTTTGGATTAATTTAAGTATTTTAGTCCAGAATATGTAGAAAATATCTTATCTAATAAATGTTCAATAAAGTAATGAGTTAAAAAACCATCATTATCTTCTGGCTCTTTTCACCAGCATGCCATATATCTCATTTATAAACCCTAAGTGGGTGCCTACTACACGTAAGAATATTATGCTAGACAAAATTCAAAGATTTATATGATCATACTTTACATAAACTTATAATTTATGTATAAAAACAAAGAATATAAAAATCAATATTAAAAATATGAATTCGTGGAAAACGCTGACAGAAAATTCCTAAGGGTAGAGGAGTTCATTAAGGATAGAAAAAGGGAGTAGAAAGGAATAGCAAGACAGATGACAAAGGGAACCATGGAATACTATGTTAGGTCTTTTTCAACTACAGAATACAGAAATGCAGTTCAAATCAATTTATTGATCCACACAACTGACTTCCCATTGGTGAAGTGAAAGGCATTAGGAGACATCCAAAATCTGAATGTTCACTACAAGAGCAGAGGAATAATCATTCTGTCTCACCTTATACCTAGTCTGTTTTTCATAGCACTTGCAATGAATGCTTTTTCTTTGCTCTCAAAGGTAGACACAGGTTGTCAAATACAGAAATATAAAACTGGGGCCAGAGTGATAGTACTATGTGCATTTGCCTTGCATATGGCTGACCCAGGTTTGAACTCTGGCATCCCCGATGGTCCCCCAAGCCCACCCAGGAGTGCAGAGCCTAGAGTAACCTCTCAGTATTGCTGGAGGTGGCCCTCAAACCAAAATTAAATATATATGCACTGTAGCACCTGTTGTTCATCTATTTTCTCGGGCAGGCACCAGTAACGTCTCACAACAAATTGTGAGACTTGTTGTTATTGTTTCTGGCATATCAAATACATCACAGGTAGCATGCAAGGCTTTGCTGGGTGGCCGAGATACTCTTGGTAACTTGCCAAGCTCTCCGAGAGGGGCAGAGGAATTGAACCTGGGTCAGCCGTGTGCATGGCAAATGCCCTACCCAGTGTGCTATCACTCCAGCCCATATATATATATATATATATATATATATATATATATATATATATATGCCCTCCCGTTGTTCATCAATTTGCTCAAGCAGGCCCAGTAACGTCTCCATTGGAGATTTTGTTGTTACTGTGTTTGGCATATCAAATACATCACGGGTGGCTTGCCAGGCTCTACCATGTGGGCGAAATACTCTCGGTAGCTTGCCGGGCTCTCCAAGAGGGGCGGAGGAATCAAACTCGGGTCGGCTATGTTGGCTGCGTGCAAGGCAAACGCCCTACCGCTGTGCTATCGCTCCAGCCTTCATAATATTATATATGTATAATATATGTATATATATTATATACACACATATACATATATAATTATAAATTTTATTTTTTTAATTTCTGTATCTTTAAAATAAATGTTGAACTCAGGTGGAACCCCACAAACAACAACATAGCAAATTGGCAGGTAATTTGTTTGAAAACTCAAAATTTCAAAACTACATTTAGTTTCTCAATGGTGGAATCAAAAGAGGACTCCTTCCCCTCCCTCAGTGACTTTCTCACATTCCTGAGAATGTGAATCGCATCCTTCACTGACATCCTAACTCCTGTTCTTTGTGATGCTCTCAGTGGTATTTTCACTTGTTAATAAGCTCATGTTAGTTACTCAGAGTGTCCATTTAGATGGCTGACTCTGTTAGAAGAGAAGGAACTTTATTTATGTTTGACCATTATTGTGAGATCATTTCTGGGTGGTAAGAAGGGAAAAGCTCCCATTTAAAGAAACATAATAACCCCACTGAATTGAAGTTTTGCCTAGTCAGGAAGCAGAGAAAATGAGTAGATGACAATCAATATTTATTTATATTTAATGTAATTCTTGTATCAGTAGTATATATTAAATAATGCTGCAAGATAACTTTTCAAAACAGCTTTGTTGGTATTATTTTTTTTAGAAAAGACTTGGAGAATAATAAGAAAGGTATATTAGGTTAATTTATAGATGACAAAATTTTATGAAGAAATCTATATTTAAAATATATTTACTATTTTTTATTATTCTCAAAATACAGAAAAGTCATGGTGTACAATGTAAGAAAATGAGTTTCAAAACAACTATAAATGCCACTGAATATTAAGCTCCCCTTTTGTCCTCAGTTTTCTTGACCTTCAAAAATGTAGTTTTAAGTCACAGCAGAAAACCTGAACTTATAGTAAGCCTATCAGGTAGAGATATTCCAGTGACTTCTGGCAAGAATTTAAGAGAACTAAATTTAATCTCAAATTTGAGAGGTTGCACTTTGTTCTCTATTGGAAAATGGAATTTTCCTCATTCTAAGAAAAGAGGTTCTTAAGCAACTTACATTTCAAAGAGCTCTAATTAAGTCAAACTTATACATTCTTCTAACAAATACTTGCTGAGTGTTTTCTTTCTTCCATTCTATTTCCTAGACAGTAGAGATACATTGACAAAAATGATCAAAGTTCCTCACGGAAAAAAGTGGCTTTGGAATGTACCAAGTGGTATCCATTTCCTTTTTCATTGGAATTGAGAGGGAATACATTGGAAGGTGGGAGAATGAGAGAGACACTGGCTAGTATAGGGATTGGAGTAGCATCTTGGGGCCTCTGAATTACACAGGAAAAAGTTCTAACAGTAGTTAGTAATAACCCTGCTTCATCATTGACCTTAGGCCTAGAGTTTTCTGACCACTTTTTTTGCATCTTCAGAAATACCAGTATCTCCAACCTAACTCCCTCTATAATTATCCAGCCAGAGATAGCCTGAAGTCGCAATGGTGCTGAGAGTCCATCTGTTGCCCTGAAAAGTTCCTGAGAGGAAAAGGAGCCCAGTACAAGATCCAGATGTCTCAAATGAATCCAAAATTCCACCAGAAGGTTGAGGACTGTCCATTCCAACTGAATCAATAGAAAGACAAATCACCACAACCAGTATGCCAGCTGCTTTCTTTTGTATGTTCTATAGTGTTTGTAAAAGGCACTTTAAAAATCGGAGAACAGGTAGGAAATCCAGTTATGTTGGTTTTAACTGTGACTTCACTAAGAGTGTAAGAATATCTTCTATTAATATTAATACTAACTACTGTTATATCATAATTTTTTCTGGATATAATTCACTCATTCTATAACTGAACACAGTATGTGCCTGTTATACAAAGAAGAATAAAATAGAAACAAAAAAAGAAAAATATTAGTTTGTTCAAAGTTTCATAACAAGAAAATAGTAAAATTAGAACACTAATCCAGGTCTGACTATGAAACCTATGCATTTGTCCAAGAAATAATCCATAACATCTATAAAAGGCCCTCCCGTTGATCGTCGATTTGCTCGAGCGGGCCCAGTAACGTCTCCATTGGAGACTTCGTTGTTACTGTGTCTGGCATATCGAATACTCTCGGTAGCTTGCCGGGCTCTCCGAGAGGGGCGGAGGAATCGAACTCGGGTCGGCCATGTTGGCCGCTTGTAAGGCGAACGCCCTACCCGCTGTGCTATCGCTCCAGCCCCCATAACATCTATAAGGTATAAAATATTCAGTTCTTTTAGAGCAAAGAGAGAGAGAAAGAGATACAGCGGCCTCCCCAAGATCCTAAATAGGAAAAAAGAAAAAGAAAAAAATCTCTTAGCCAAGCAAGTTAAAACACAGAAATTGTGTATCTGGAACAATCTTAGATATAATCCAAATAGACCCACCTCCCGGACCAATGTTACACACTTCTTCATTGACTGAACCATACATCTTCCCCTGACTTTCACTGTGCAAGCTTAGTTTTGCTTGCAGCACATAACTACTATGCTATTCTTCCTGTTCTGTGAGTTCTTCAGTGCAGTAATATGGTTCAATATAGTTGCCAATGTAAAGCATATTGTCCTATTCCTTTAGAGGTCACTAAAGAAATTCCAATTTTCACATATTTAAAAGACTCCTTGGTGGACTCATCAATTGTTGAAATAAATTTGTTGGACTTCTTTTTTAATTTGAAAAATACAGCAGCTAGTGTATGACCAACCTCCAGTTCAGCTTTCTCAACCTCTTTCTGCAGACCTGCAAAATGTTACGTTACTACCTGAGTTGGAGCGAGGAACTCCAAACTCTACTTTCAGAGAAGAAGAACTGCAGTTTCCAGAAACTTCTCAGAGTATCATTCATAAACAATAACAGAAAGGGAATATTTATGTTTATTAACCACTTTAGAGTCTCTCAAAGAATTTATTTCTCACTAATACAGGCCAATATGTTACCGAACAAAATTCACAAAGGAGCAGAGATTCACTGAATCTTTCCACAGCAATAGTGGGTGGTAGTTTTCTCACATTTAGAAACAGGGGAGTTCAAGTTAAGATAGTTGAATTAATTTGCCCAAAGTCGTGTGCTTAATGTATGATCCTGGGGTTTCATCTGAACCTAAGTGTCATTGAACTTTTCTTTGAGCACTTAATCCATTTGGAAAGACATGTGTAAGAACATCCCTATAGCTTCAGCCCTTGGAAGGGTGACTTGGGATTATGGGACTAAAGTTTGCATCACCCTGCCTGACTGTTACTTGAAGAACTATGGAATAGATCTAGTGTTATTACCCAAAGTGGAGGGGGGAGTTCTCTCTGCATATTCTCATTTATCATGTCCAACAGACCCTCTGAAATTCATACCTAGGATATGGTATTCTGTGGGCTCCAAGGAGAAGGAGCATGAGTACAAAGCATTAGCCACATAGCTTCCTTGGGATCCTTTCAGATGTGGTCAGTAGAAACTTTGTGGTAGGCACTGTCAAGTACCAGGAACCTAGTTACCCCCCTCCCCCACCCACACACACACATGCAAACACCCTTTGTTCTCTTGAAAATATGTCTTTGTTGGTGAGGTTGCTATTGTTGTGGTCTTGGGAGGGAGGAAAATGCCGACATCTCCAGTTTTTAATATGGTAAATGTCAGTGTTTATGCCTGTGCTGGCTGGCCTAATTATCCCATGTCCTCTAAAATCTTCCACTGTAATTACCACTCACCGCAGTGACACCTACTGCTGCAGGGAGAGCCATCAGCTGCAGAGCTCAAAGCCAGAGCACACTCAGCAAACTGCAAAGGCACCAGCAGCTGTTTCTGGTTTCAAAGCAGTGGGAGCTTCGTGAGCCATTTTCCCTGGTCCCTTCGGAGTAAATGCCACTATGGTTGAAAAGTTGGAAATGTTTGTCAGGCTCAGAACAAAGCTGTGAATGAATACAATGGTAATTTGCTTTCCCACAATCCCATCCTTTCTCTAAACCAGCCACAGAATCAACTGATGGAGCTAGAGCAAAAATAAAAAGACTATTAGCACCAGTGGTATCTAGTATGCCGTTGCTATTATGGGTATAATAGCCTTTGTGTTATCTACATATGTACTGTAATGCATAGAGAACGAGCTGAAGAGTTGAGACAGCTCAAGAGAATAGCTTTTAAGCAAAACGCTATGCTAAAGAGACTGATCCTCCTTCTAATATTTTTTAAAAAATGTCCATTAGCAAACATGGATAATATTGAATTGTGTTTGCAATGGAAAGGGAATAGTTTGGCCTGTCTTCTATGTTGGTAACTTTATGATAGGAGGGGAGAATGAGGAGGAGGAGGAGGAGAGAAAAAAATCAATAAATTCAGTGTGAGCAAAGTCACAGCAACCTTTAAAATAATAAGACAAATCCATTTATTTCACAAATGTCTTCATTTCCAAATGCCATTGTTTGGGGCACTCTGCTGTCATTGTCCATGACATTTTCAAACATTTGTCTCTTAATCATTTAGGTGTAGCTGGAGTTCGCTTAGCAATAGCCAAGTTAAAAGATTATACAGTCACCCCTCTGCTCTGGCAGGAAAGATCGACTTTAACAGCCTGGTCCTATGAGGTGACAGGGGGAGACTGGGGGTGCGGGAAATGGGGCTAGGAGAAAGACAGGGCTCAACTCAGGACAGAAGAGCTTAGTTGTATCACTATATACAATGAAAAGTAATTACAGAGAAAAATGAAAGCTGTTTCTTGCTGTTAGCAGGAAGAATAAGAGAATTCTGTACCTTTTTAAAGCTTGGAGTCCATTTTGATGTAATTGGTTCTGGAATTATTTATGACATTAATTGCTGCGCTATCGACTGCCTGTCAGCTGCTCTGGCAGTTAGTCCATCTTTCTTAGCAGAGACAGCCTGCTCAGCCCAAACTAGACTGACAAGCTAATTATACCCATCTTCCCCTTCAATGACAAATGCTGCTCATCGGAAACCTTTCTAGAAATAAGCTCTCATTCTTTTCCCTTTTTCCTGAGCCAGACAGAACGGATATCTCAAGGTGCAGATCGCAGCTAAAACTCAGCTCACAGAGCTATTAGCTCTGAACATCTCACTTGAGCCAAAAAACCTAAGCATCTTATGTTATCAAACTGTATGTCATTCCCTGATGCTAGTTTTCAGGGATGAGCTGGGGCCTGACCTGTCAGTCAGGGCATGGCAGAGAGAGCCCAGCTGACTGAATGAGCCACATTCTTCTTCTCCACCAACTGTGTCCAGTTTAGGTGGAGCACTGAGACTGGGGAAATCCTCCAGTGCTTTGTGCTTCTGTGAATCTCAAATACTAACTTCTGGGGTCTAGTAGGGAGCCCATTGGATAGTTTTCAGGGCCACTTTTAAAAACACATTTTAAAATTCAAAAGCCCTTTTGAGATTGAACTTTGTAAACTGTTTTTTGATGGTTTGTGCTGCATGCAGTTTTAGGAGACAAGTTTGTGGTCATGATGCTCATTTCCTCAAAATTTGCTCTGAAAAGTGGGTCTCCTTGTTTGTGGGAAGTCACAGGAGAAGAAATGACACTAACATCATTCAATATCATAAATATTCCTTGATTTGGGGTCATAGGGTCATAGGTTTGTTTGCAGGCAAAGATATGGTCATAGGTAGGCATAAAGGTTCTTTAAGCATTAGGTAAACATGATACGTGTGCAGGTGTAATTGAAGCAAGTCTCTTTGAATATACCCCCTGGATTATTCTTTGCTAAGAGTATTGTTGCTACATTTTGTGCTGTCCAAAATTAGTCAGCAAGGTGAGTTCTCTTTTAAAATATCAAGTCTTAATATACTTTGGAAAATAGAGGATCATTTGTGCTTTGTTACTCATTTGAGAGAAAAGTTATGTTAACATTTAAGTCCCTCAGTGTCAAACTCTCAAAATCTTTTTTTTAAATCTTTTTTATACTCTCAAAATCTAAACCTATAAAATGAATAACTCTAGTCTTCCAAAGAAATCTTGGCAGGGCTCTACTTAGAAAACAAATCTGAATTGCAATGAATAATGAAGAAATCCCTTATATAGTCACAAAGTACACAGATAAGAACAAGCTGAAATACAAGTACTTTGGAGTAGGATAGTCAGTGGATGTAGCTTGCATTGAGAAAGTTCTTAGAAGGCCTTTGAGACTGTGAGATTCCTAAGGCAAAATGAGGGATATCAGAATTCATATAATTTTGCTATTGCCTTATTTATGACTGAAGTGACTATTTATAAATGCCAGGTCAATAAGAGGTAAAATATAAATTTGTATTGTAAAAGTACAAGATTATAAATTTGTATTGTATGAACTACATTTTCCAAAATTCCTTTTTCTGCATAGTTAATATAAGTCACCATTCTGGAAATATGGGACTGATAATAGAAATACTGACAGTCTTGGGATCTTTGGGATAGTTAATTACCAAGGAAATGATAACAATCTTGTTCTAGTTAGCAAGCTTAATTCCCCCTCCCCCAAACCTGAAGGCATTAAATAAAAAAGATATATGCACACATGTGTTCATTGAAG
Source organism: Sorex fumeus (assembly GCF_029834395.1). Taxonomy (NCBI): domain Eukaryota; kingdom Metazoa; phylum Chordata; class Mammalia; order Eulipotyphla; family Soricidae; genus Sorex; species Sorex fumeus. The sequence goes on along the minus strand of NW_026606077.1, from coordinate 11,661,950 downwards.
TGATTGTACAATAGCCAAGATAAGTAAACAACCGAAGTGCCCAACTACAGATGAATGAATTAATAAATTGTGAGATATATACAGAATAGAATGCTGTGCACTCTAAGAAAAGGAAAAATCATGCAATTTGCTGTGACTTGAATGAAATTAAAGCATATCATGCTGGGCTTAGTTGGTCAGAAGGAAAGGGACAGGTACAGGATAATCTTCCTCATATTTGGATTTAAAGATACACAGTAATGGTTCAATATGAGACCAAAGGCAACAGAACTGGAGAACTGATCCAGATAACGGAGCTTAGCAGGGTTATGGGGGATTGAATGGGAAAGGTCCTTTGGTGGAGGGAAGTAGATACTATGATGGAGGTTAGAATGCTCTATGCATGAAACCATCATTAACAGTACCGTAAATCAGAGGACATCAATAAATATTTTAAAAATAAAAGCTACAAAATCACCATCAAACAAAAAATTAATTTGCCTAATATTATAATGCTTTTCATAGCTGTCAATGTTTCCTCACTTAAAATAGTTTGAGAATTATTTTTTAAATGTATGAGGCACATTTACCCATAGTTCTTGAAAAATAAAAACATATATGTTACTAATTAGCAAAAAATATCAGTAAAGGAACATGGAGATTAAACTAAAACAGAAAATTCATATGTGCTATAATAATAATCAAGTTAGATTGAAAGCAAGTGCTATCAGTCCATTTATAAATATAATTTTGCATAAATATTTTTATTCTAGTATTTAAAAAATTACTTTTGCTATATAGATAATTTTATGCTTTATTTTAAGTAAAAATATTTTTAAAAATTATACCAAAATACATTTTTGAAAATAATTTACTCCATATGTATACAATATGAAAAAAATGTTATCATGTATATATAACTGTCTAGTAAGCTGATTTATTCTAACAATATGTTTTTTTCTCCCCGTGTTGACTGCCATTATGCTCTATGCCTCTATCAAAGATTAGTTTGCATTTTCTAGAATTTTGTGTAATTGGAATGCGGTGTTGTTTGCTGCTTTGTTTGACATCTTTTAATGTGAAAAATTGACCCTCTCAAAGAACCAAATTTTGGTTCCTTGAACTTTCTCTGTTGTTCCTGTGTTTTCTTTTATTATTATTATTCTTTTATAAATTAGTTCACAATTTTTGAGTACACTTAATACACTTCAAACACCAATGCCACCACCATTACACCTTCTGACCACCAAATTCGGGATGTTTACATCCCAAGCCTCAAGCCCTGTCCCAAAACACAAACAAAAGAATATATTTGTATTGTCTGTTATGAAGAACTGCTGAATATGCTTACCAAAAAGTGTTCATAGAGGAAACAGTGTGAATATTGTTCTATTTTGGCAGGAGCCATTAAGACATTCTATAGGATACCATTAACATGTTGTTAAAGTTTGGGTGATGTGAGCTTTAGTATATATGTCTGAAAATATGTATATATGCATATATACATATATATATATATACATTTCCCTCTATGATTGGTTGTCTACTCTCTGAACCCCATCAAATATGGTGTAATTATGGAGAATGGGTAGAGAGTGTCTTATAGATGTGTCCAGGAATATGTTCACTCATATGTGAGGCTCAGCCCAAGCGTGTTGAAAATGGCCTGGAGCGAGGCAGAGGTTGGGTTGTGGAGGTCAGCTGCCGGGGCTTGGTCCTTTGGGGTGGGGAGGGCTCTCACCGACTTTTCTCGGGCATCCTCAGTGAAAACAGCCTGGTGCAAAATCCAGTGGCATAGCTATGGAGGCCTCATTTTATGCTCCCTTCCAGGAGAAGCAGCCTTAGGATCTGGAGGATAGCCGATAATGAGATAATCTGGTGCCAGCAGGAGGTGGCTTAGGGGAGTGACCCCTGAGTCACCGGAGACTGGGGGAATTGGGCACATGATTTCCACTCCTGGTTCCATTGAGCCCAGAGTCCAAGGTCAAAAAGTTCCATTCCGTAGGACTTCACTCATGTGTGAGGCTCAGCCCGAGCATATGGAAAGCAGCCTGGAGCGTGGCTGTACTTGGGTTGTGGAGGTTGGTTGCCAGGGCTCTGTCCCTTGGGGTGGAAAAAGCACTCACTGGACCCCCTCTGGGGCGTCCTGAGTGAAAACAGCCTGGCACAGAGTCTGGTGGCTATGGGGGCCTCATTTTATGCTCTCTTCTGGGAGAAGCAGCCGTGGGATCTGCTGTAACTATAATTTTGGATAGAAGGGTCTTGTATTCATTCAATTGAGAAGATACTCTGGAGCAGGCAAGATTAAGGCATTAGATTGAATTGGTAAATCAAGTGATCACTTGTTCCAACTAAAAGTCTGTGGAATAGTCACAATTAAGACACAAGTAAAACAAAATCATTTGAATATTGTAAAAGAAAACAGTTCAATGTCCTCACAGGTGATTTGGAGGAAGATGTAAATTAGAATGGTTAATCAGAGGGGTTCTATGATAAAGTGACCTTGATAATTAATCCAAACGGATAAAACAGAGTAAGTCAAAAGAACTACAAGAGAAAGGGAGGAAGAGGGCTCAAAGAATGTCTCTTAGAAGAGATTGGATTTGAATTGGGTCTTGAAGAATAAATGAAGTTTCAATGGACACAGAGAAATTATGCCTATCTTGGGTCATTCTTCATCCTTTGTGTCCTTGGAAAAATTCTTTCCATTACCAGGCCTTTATTTCCTTTTCTATGAGCAAAATGGTTTCAGCAGAATGTTCTCCAGGGAAGAATTATGGTGATGTGATTGACTATACCAAAAAAGGTGAATAAATAAGAACCATGAGTCACTTTTATTAGCCACAGCCTCATGCAAAATATCTCAAAGAACTGAAGTGAAAATATGAATTCCTATGGTTGCTATAGTTGCTACCCATTAATTGAATGGACTAAAATGTGAGGACTTGAAAGGAAGACAGGATATCAGTTAGACCTGCCCAAGAGCACATTGGATACATGTATCTCTCTCTGTAGGAATAATTTGTGCTTCTTATTTTCAGTGAGTCATTTCAGTGGGTCAAAGAAAAAAGTTTCCTTTCATGAAATCCCTTTCCACTAGGAGAAGTAGGATAATTGAATAGCTAAATGGTGGACGTTTTACTCCTCCTGATAAACTTAGGGAAAACCCACATAAATTTAACATGGAGCTTTAAAAATTGGCTCTTAATTTAAACCACTCTCTGCCTATAAATTGTGTGGTGCTGAGGACCACTTTCTTAGGCCATTCTTTTACTGAGTGTGCAGAGCTGCTGAAATAGGTAGGTTAGAAGAAAAGTTATTATATAAGCCCACACTCTCTCCCTAGGCAGCCAAAGATTCATTTCTGTGCTTTGCCCCGAAAATTGTCACGTGGAGGAAATTAGGACTTCTCTAAGGGATATTACTATGCCAGTGAGCCTCAAATGTATAGAAGATCCTTCCTCAACATCCCTGACTCAGAGCTTGGGATCTGGGAAGTCAGATGCTCTAGGATGAACAATAAAACTAACTTTAAGAAAATACCTGGCTCCATGGGAATTGGGACACCAGAGAGAGATTGAGGCAGCATTTAGGGAAATAGTAGATCTTGAATTTTTGAAAGAAAAAATAGACTCTGTTAAACTATAGAAAAGGGTATAACTGGGGCTCTTCAACAGGTCACCTTGATTCTGATGGGTTATTCTCTCATCTGAAGTCAGGTTGGTAAAAATTTTCTCCTATCTGGAAAAATATTTTTTGTTTCCTTCAGAAAAGAACATTTAACAAGTAAAGACTTTAGTATATTTTCAAAGAAACGAGCAAATCGATGAACAACGGGAGGGCCAAAAATTTTACAGTATAACATAGGATGACTTAAGTGTAGTTTTAATGAAGATAGAAATTATGTAACAATTGCAATAAAAATATCAATAGTATCTTGTAGTTAGTAAACTAATTATAGGCTCAGATCATAGATTAGTGTTCAAATTGAAGAATGTAGAAATTTTAAGCTCATGAACAAAAATCTCTAGAAACACAGAAGCCAAATGTAGATGTTTTTTTTATAGAAATTGCCTCACAAATGAAAAGGAAAAAAACAACAACTATCACCAACCCTGACCTCATTATAATTTTGTCTTATACCATGCTATATGGATGTTCAATGGGTCATTATTTTAAGGTCAATGATTACTTTTATAAAAAAGATATTTACTAATAAGCCCAAGTAAGGTTTCTCTTTTTAAACTCCTTTGGATTTTCTGTAAAAGTATTCTTTGGCCAAAAATTAGCATTTGCAGATACCATGCATATATTTTTGCCTCTAAGAATAGTATCATTGGCTTTTGGAAATCACCTTTTTGGTAGTTCAATATTCTCTTGCAGAGGAAATCCCACACCTGACTGTTTGCAAGTCTCTGTAATGACAGAGGAAGTGGAACACTTTAACATCCAGCCACAATCAGAAAGGCTGTAGTGCTTAACTCCAGGGAAGCTCTAGTATTCAGCAGTGCTTTCCTCTTTGTAATTTCTGAATTTAAGACTACTGTTAGAAAGATAAGAAAGATGGTCACCACCTCTTCCCCCTTCCATTTTGTCGATACACTCCCATTAGCTTGCTTTATGCTTACACATTATCGTCACTCGAGACAGGTGGTGGAAGGGACATCTGCTCCCTCTTCACCCTGTCCTTTTAGATTTCCAACACTTCTAAAGCACGTGTAGACCTTTTTTTTTCAGCTGAATGCCACCAGAGATCTCATAGAAGATGCATTTGTTTTGACTTCTAATTAATCAAGATAACATCTCTCTCAACCATTAGACAGTAAAATCAATACCTCAGACAGCTGCATCGCCAGTTAGACTTATACACCAATACCTATTATTGGCAAATCAGTGATGTATTTAACCATGTTCTACTTTATCATTTTATAATATGTGATCAATGTGATTATGTTAAGGCTATGAAGAGAAGACAGCTTCTATCAGAAGAATCAGTCATGGAATTTATACTACATCCAAGCTACAGTCTATTCCCTTGCATACCAAAGCCGACATGGCACTTTAGTTTACAGATTCTGAGTGACAGGAAATCTCTCCATGAGGGATGTAGAATTTTGGGACACAAAAAAACACAGAGCAAGGAATCCTAGATAAGGAACATGAGTGTATCATGAGCTTTTTTTCATCAATAGACAGCAGTGTCCTGACACAGAAAAGGCCCTACCTGTTCTGAAGCTCTGCCCTACAATAGAGGGGTTGAAGTATACAAATAAATGAAAAGGCAAATGGAGAGCAAGTCCTTTTCTGAACAAGCATCTGGAGGATGTTTCAGGTCTAGCAAGGATGGGGGAAGTCAGTTCCTATGGGTTCGCTATAGAAGCTGTATGATTTAAAACTGCCTTAATACTGTAATCATTACTTGTAGGGATAAAAGAACACTAAGGACTTTTTGGTGAAGGAAAGGCTTTCTCTCTCGAGCAACTCATACCTTCCTGACCCAGAAAGCTTGAGTGACAAGTGCATCTTAAGCTCAACTTATTGTCAAGGCACCTTAAGCACTGTTTTCCTCTCACTTAAGAAAGCCAATTTAAAAAGAGAGATTCTTCTTTTATTCATATATACAACATTCTTAAGTCACCCAAGTGACATATGACAGTATACAAATTCTATAGTGAATCCCAGAGAAACTTATTGTCCCCACCCTGAACTAGACCTTAGCTATCCTCCAGATCTCATTCTAGAAAGGGACTTGATTTCCATTCCATATATTCATTTATTATGTAAGTATTCATAGACATGACTCTTGAAGAAATAGTGAGTTTTGCGTTGCCTAGGATATGTTCCTGAGGCAAAGGAGAAGAGACATATGACAAGAGTGCAAGGGTGAATCAGAGAACTGTGGAAGGCACCATGGAGTTGAGCTAATCTTTTGATAGGTAATTCTACTGACCCTTTATGAGAAAAACATCTCTGACCATATTAGGCATCCCCTATGTACCTATACTTGAAACTCACTATTTTCTACATGTCACAGTGAGTAATTGTTTTGTGCTTTCAATAGTGACTTCCTTTCCATTCTTCAGTGGAAGCATAGCCTAGGTTAATTAGGGAATATTCTATCAAGGACAGCTGGGTGTATGAAAATTTTGTTTTAGCACAACACTGAAGTTTACCCTGAAATCAGAAGGACTCAGGAGAACTGCGTTGTCTGCAGATAGGAGGACCACACTTCCATAACACCTATGCAATACGGTGGAAAGAGTAGCAATAACTATAATATATATTTATTATGAATATAAGTATGTGGTATTAAGTCTACCCCTGTCAAAGTAGTTTTAATAAACTTTTTTGTTGAGAAAACAAATTTATAAATCACAAGTAATATAACAGAGCTGCACAGCATTTGCTCATGAGTTTTAATGCTAACACCCGACTCCTATTATGCTACATTACCTGTGATATAAAACTCTGAAAAGACATTTATTTGGTTTTCACTGTGGCATTTTCACTGTTCTTCAACACTTTAGTTTTCAGACCTTGTGATGTTCACAGCCTGTGTTCCTCTCATTTGAAATCTAAACTCTAAAAGTCAATATATTAAGAAAATAATCTTCTAGAGCGATAGCACAGCGGTAGGGCATTCGCCTTACAAGCGGCCAACATGGCTGACCCGAGTTCGATTCCTCTGCCCCTCTCGGAGAGCCCGGCAAGCTACCGAGAGTATTCGATATGCCAAACACAGTAACAACAAAGTCTCCAATGGAGACGTTACTGGGCCCAGTCGAGCAAATCGACGATCAACGGGAGGGCCTTTATCTTTACCTTACAACTGTACCTCGAGCAAATCTTCTAGAAAGATTATATTTTTAGAAATGCAACCAAGATACATATTTTTGGCCACCAAGATGATGGTGATTTAGTGAACCACAGACATTGAAGTGAACACTTGTGTGAACACACTTTCTGTAAATTGAAAAACAAACCACTGTGTGTGTGTGATATAAACTACCTATGGTATTTCCTCTGATCTAAAGGTGCAAAAAATTGACCAGTAACTTGAGTTGTTCAATGAGAAATCTCTTTTCCATCACCTCCTACCCAAATTTCCCTTTTTCCCCTCTCTCCTCCCTTCCTTTTTTTCCCCCTTTGCCCTGATTATTTCTGGTGTGTCCTCCTGGCTGTGTGTTCAGGGATCTCTCTTGGTGATGCTCTGGAGATCATATGTAGTGGTGCTGATCAAACCAGAGTCAATTATAAGCAAGGTAAGTACTCTACCTGTTTAATTATCACTCTGGCCCTGGTTAAATTTCTTATTGAATCTTTTCCTCAATATATTCTAGAGTGCTGTGAGTTTTGGAGGGTGAACCATGAAGAAATTACCTGGCACCAGCAGGGAGTAAATTATGGGTGTGATCCCTGAGTTGCCAGAGACAGAGAGAAGCAGGCAGAGAATCTCTGCTCCCAGCTCCTGTTGGGCCTAGAGTCCAAAGTCACAAAGTTCCGCATTACCTGGGTTCCGGGGGACTTCATTCATGTGTGAGGCTTGGCCTGAGCATCTGGAAATCGGCCTGGAGTGTGGTGATGTTTGGATAGTGGAGCTCAGCTGCTGGGGCTAGGTCCCTTGGGGCAGGGAGGCTCTCACCTGCCCCACGCTGGGGCGCCTACAGTGAAAATAGCCTGGTGCGGAGTCCCGGAAGGGAGCATAAAATGAGGCTCCCATACCATGCCACCAGACTCCAAGAAGCAGCTGTGCAACACATCATAAGACACTTCCTACCTGTTTTCCATAATTAACACACTATATTTGATGGGGTTCAGACAGTAGGCAACAAATTTTATATATATATGTATATATATGTATATATATATGTATATATATATGTATATATATGTGTATATATATATGTATATATATATATTTGACACATAATGAGGTTTAGAGATGACCATTGGACTAGAGCCATTACTGACTGGATTCCACTGGACGTCAAAAGATCGCATGGACACCCACCTACAAGATGGTCAGACGTCTTCGTCAAGACCCTAAATTATCAGTTTGAGGCTCTGCATATTCCTAGAACAAGCAGATACCATTGGGCTATGCTTGGGCTATGCTAGCATGCAACAGGGATTAATGGAGACATTACCGGCACCCACTCGAGTAAATCGATGAGTAACGGGGTATCAAGTGATCAAGTGATATATGCCTCTTGGAGAGCCTGGCAAGCTACCAAGTGTATCCCACCCGCACTGGCAGAGCCTGGCAAACTCCCTGTGGCGTATTCAATATGCCAAAAACAGTAAAGATAACAGGTCTCATTCCCCTGATCCTGAAAGAGCCTCTAGTTGTTGGAAAGAAGAGTAAGGAGAGGCTGCTAAAATATCAGGGCTGGGTGGAATAGAGACATTACTGGTGCCCAAGTAAATCGACAAACAATGGTATGACAGTGATACAATGATCCTTGAGTGGGAAAATGAATATATAATTAAAAAACAAACTGGTATAAAAAAGCATGTATTGTCTCTTTCTGTCCTCAAAACATATTTCTTCTGATTTTGAAATTAAAAACGTTTATATAAAACACCCTATTAGTTTCTAGTACAGAATCACATTTTGACCTTGTATATATCACATAATCATTAGCACAATACTCGTTTCTATGCCTCACAATAAAACTGATTCTTTACCCAATTTTTTCACTCACCAGCTCTCTTCTCCTTTGACAACAGTCCCTGTTCTCAATACCTAAAAGTTTATTTTTATTTCAGTTTTAGTTTTCTTTATATCCACATAAGAGTTAAATTATGTTGTTTGTGTTTCTCTATGGGATTTATTTCACTTAGGAAAATACAATCCCAAATGGCAAGATTTCAGTCTTTTATGACTGAGTAGTATTCCACTGTATAGGTGAGTGTGTCACATTTTAAAGTCTGTTCATAATTCAGTGAGCACTTAAAATACCTCCATATATTGACTATTGTAAATAATACTATAACCAACACTGAGGTACATATATCCTTTTAAATTAGTGTTTTTGTGCTTCAGAAAAATGACTAGAAATGATTAGCTAGGTCATATGGTATTTCTATTCTTAATTACTAGAGAAACTGCATCTTTTTTTACCATGACTGGAATAGTAGTCCCATCATCAGAATATAAGTAGTTCTTTTTTCCATATTCCTGCTAACAATCATTGTTTTGTTTGTTCTCTTAATGCTCTAAAAAAGCTGTTATGTTTAACATTTAATACATACTTTTCATTTTCTAGCACCATGTTTAACAGTTTATTTATATGCATGTACACATATAGGAAGTGTATATAGGAAGTATTTCTTTCAATTTACATATTTGTCATGCACTGTTGAGAGCTTTGATAAATTTGGAAATTTAGCTGGACTTGTGTCTACATTTTTTAAAAGCTACTGTATTTCTGTTTTCTCATTCCTCATAATAATTTGCGGGTGCTAGGGGTGGAATTTCAAATTCCAGATGGTCTAAGCAGTGGTCCAGTATGTTGTTCACTATCAAGTTACTATTTATACCTCTATTGCTTTCCAAACATCACTGAAGAATTTTTTGCAGAGGAAGCAGAGATGGAGATCGCATTGAAAAATATATGGTGGTTACAGAGTTGGGGTAGAGATGGGGGATGGGATGGGGTTGGTGGGAGGGATACTGGAATCATTGGTGATTGAGAATGGGCACTGGTGGAGGGATGGGAACTCGAACATTGTATGACTGAAATGTAAGCACTGAAGTTTTGCAAATCTGTAACTGTACCTCAAGGTGATTCATTAAAAAATAAAATTAAATTAAAAAATACACAGGGGATATGGTGCCACCAGCAGGTCAATTTGTACCTGTGAGGCGAGTGTATCAGCAGCCTGATGGCACTGTCAGGCTTTCAGATACTCCAAAATTGCTGCTGTGCCTTTGGCCAGACCCAAAACACTTGGAGCAAAGTTTACCAAGAAAGAAAACGGCCAAAAGTTAGGTATGTGGGAGACACACCCACAAACCACCTCCGGCTCAGCTATATAATTGGAGGCATGGCCTCTCTGGTTCCTGATTGAACTGCTTAACGACCATGATCCCAGAGGCTCAGAAATGAATCTTGGAAGCCAAAGGCTTTTGGCAGAAATGTGTCCTGTCCCTGCAGTAGGTTACTGACGCTGGGCCACTCCAGGTGGGATTAGGTTTTGTGCCTTGGCCTGTTCCCCCTGGCGGCCTGGTGACCACCATCCTCCAGAGGCCACTAGACAGTCAGGTTTGGGCCTACAGTGACAAGACACGCAGGGCTGCACCAGAAGGGGGTGGAACTGGCCCTTTCCTCCCCATCCCAATGACACCCTGAGTCGCTGCCTACAAACAGCCTCTCTGGCTCCTGATCAAGCTGATTAATGGCCATGATCCCAGAGACTCAGAAACAAATCTTGAAACCCAGCGGCTTATGGCAGAAATGGATCTGGACTGCATACAATGTGGCTGCCGCCTCAGAGCTTCTTGGAAAGCCAGGTATGAGCCGGTGGTGACAGGGCAACTGCAGTCTCATAGGAAGGGGGACAGTACTGGCTTGTCCTTCATGCCCTACCGAGGTCACGAGTTGCCCCCCACAAGCGGCTCTCTGGCACAGCCATGGCTCCAGAGGCAAAAGTACTTAATTCAGAGCCCGGCTGCTTGCGGCAGAAAAGTGAATGGACCATGTGTTAAACTATGGTGCCATGCCTCCCCGGGAGGGAAAGGGTGTTGCTCCCTTTTGCCTTTTTCCCGCCCGGCAGCAAGGTGGCCACTGCCTCAGAGCTTATATGAAAGCCAGGTATAAGCCAGCATTGACAGGGCATCTGCAGTCTCATGGGAAAGGGGGCGGTACCAGCTCATCCTTCACGCCCTACCAAGGTCACAAGTTGCCCCCCATGAGCGGCTCTCTGGCACAGCCGTAACACCAGATACACAGAAACCAATCTCATAATTTTCTGGCTCTTTGCAGAAATCCAAAATCGCAAGGCCGCTATTGCAGCCATGAGAGTTTACATGATTCTCATAACCAGCTATAGAAAACAAAGTATTTCACAATGCCTTTTCAGCAATTCTGATTGTTAGGGGGGAAATTCTAAACAATAATGGTGCATCTTTTGTCGAAATAATGAATGTCATCAATGTAGAGAATAGTTAAGTGGAAATCATCTGCCTCATAGGCATTGGGAGGGGTGGGAAGGGGGTATATCGGGGTTCTTGGTGGTGAAAAATGAGTACTGGTGAAGGGAGTGGTGTTTGATCATTTTTGACCGAGACTTAAACCTGAAAGCTTAGTAACTTTTCCCACAATGATTCAATAAATATAAGAAGAAAAAATAATAAATAAATACACACACAAATGTAAGCACTCATTAGAAATACTTCTTATATTAAAATATTTCTTTTTCAATTCGGGCCGCTGGAGCGATAGCACAGCGGGTAGGGCGTTCGCCTTACACGTGGCCAACATGGCCGACCCGAGTTCGATTCCTCCGCCCCTCTCGGAGAGCCCGGCAAGCTACCGAGAGTATTCGATATGCCAGACACAGTAACAACAAAGTCTCCAATGGAGACGTTACTGGGCCCGCTCGAGCAAATCGACGATCAACGGGAGGGCCTTTTCTTTTTCAATTAAAAGGTTGTCATTGTAAAACTGAAACCCAAGCACAAAAATTTGTAAGTCTACAACTATACCTCATGGTGTTTCACTAATAAAAATTTAAAAAGGAAGAAAAAAATAAAGAAAAATATGTGGTGTTCTGTATGTGGAAGATGTATCTACAGTATCTGCAGATGAATCTCCAGTGAATTCACAGCAGGAGATTCTGGTGTCATATTGTTTCCAAAAGGCTGAAACAGTCAATATTCCCACCAGCAGTGGGCGAAGTTTCTTTCTTGCCTACATCCATGCCAACATGATTATTTTTGTTCTTTTGATTTGTGTCATTCTCTATATGAATAATTGTTTTAATGGATTATTAAATTTAGTTTGTCACCAAATATATTTGTCTATAGTTGTGTATGTAACAGAGAGAGAGACTGAGAGAGACAGAGAGAGATATCCTTGCTTGCTTTTAGAATTGAGATAATGTTGGCATCATAGAATGTGTTTAGAAATGTTCTATCAGTTTTATGAAAACCTTCATGAAATATCAGTATTCTTTAAATGTGGTATAATTTACTTGTTCAGGCATCTAGTCTGGAGCTTTTATTTTTTGTGAGAATTGTAATAGCAATTTCACTTTTCTTACTCTTGATGGTTTTCAATTGCTTCCTGACTTGAATGTTTGTAAAAATTTGTACATTACTTTTAGGTTGTCCAACTTGTTATTATGTAATTATTCACTATTCTCTTTGTACTTTTATTGTACATATTCTAATATATCTTAAATTTCTGGCATCTTTTTGTCCTTTCTGTGTCTTACTAGCATTTATGTGGTTAATATTTTTAAAGAAACAAGTCTTTGTTTTATTGATCTTTTAAATGTCTCCTCGGTCTCTATTTCATTAATTAGTTCTACATTTTATTATGTTCTTCCTTCTGTTGACTTTGCTTTCAATTCCTTTTCTAGGTTCCTTACTTTTAAAATTATAATTTTATTTGTGATTTTTATTTTCTGTTGTGAGGCTCTCTGTATTTCTATAAGCCTACCTCAGCATTACTTTTGGTGCATCTTATAAGTTTTGATAAGTTGTTTTTACTTTCATCAATTTGTGGTACTTTATTTTTGTTAATCTTTTATCTTTTCATTGAGTCAATAGTTATTTATAGCAGGTCTTTTGTTCTCTAAAAATATGTGGTTACCCCCTTTTTTCTTTCTATTTTCATACCATTTGATTGAAAAATATGCTTGATATTATTTCAGTCTTTACAAGTTTTTGAGACTTGTTTTCTAGTCCAAACATAGGGTTTATCCTTGCAAATGTTCCAGGAGAACCTGAATTTTTTTTTTCACTTTATTTGGAGGTAGAATGTTATGTAAATATTTATTAAGTCTCATCTCATTTGTAATTTATGGACTTCATTCCCTTTTTGGCTTTTTGCTTACTACTCTTCCTGTTGCTGTAAGTGAAATACTTAATTTCCCAATTATTCTTGTGTTGTTTTCAGTGTCTCCCTGCAGTCTGTCAGTATTTATTTTTATGTAATTGGGTTCATATTCTTTAATACTTGCTATTCCTTCTAATTTTTCAATTGTATAATCATTCAACCACCCTTTGTATCTCACTACTTTTTTGTCAGATTGGAAGTCTATTTTACTTGGTAATAGTAAAGGAATTGCTATTCCTTTTAAAAGATTATTGCTAATCTTTTAAAATTTCTTACTTTCAGTATACTGTAACTCTGTTTGTCTAGAGGTTATGTATCTTTGTTAGCAGCATATGGTTTGGTTTTGGTATTTTAGTTCATCCTGTCACTTTATACCTTTTGACTGGTTACTTTATTTGCTATATTTTGAATGATTATCGATATGTTAGGACTTTCTAATGCCACTTATATTTGTTTTCCAGTTTTTCTACTTCCTCATTCAATTTTGTGTGAACCTCTATGTAACTTTTCAACGTAGGAGAGCCATTTCCAGTTTCTTGTAAAGCAGATCCAATTTTATAAAAATTCTTTAGCTTTTATTTCTCCCTCACACCTTAGGGAGATCTTTGTAGGATATAATATTCCTAGCTGGCAAGTTTTACCTGGGATATTTCACAAAGTATATTGTCAATATATTTTCTCTTGGCCTGTAAAGTTTCTGCTGAGAAATTTTATGAAAACCTGATTGGGGAAATTCTATAAGGTACCTGTCTTTTGTTTCTTCAGAACAGTCAGCATTTTTGTCTTGAATTCTTGATCATCTACTTCTATGGGTCTTGAGTTATATTTTATTGTCTTTAGATGTCAGGTGTCCCGTTAGTTCCTCCCATTTGTTTGGTAAGTTTTGGGCTACGATTTTCTCTTTCTTTCTTTGGAGAAGAGAGTGGGTCACACACAGTGTTGCTCATAAATTACTCCTGGCTCTGTGCTCAGGGATAAATCCTGGTGATGCTTAGGGGACCGTATGTGATGCTGAAGATAAAACTTGGGTTGGTCAGGTATAAGGCAAGCACCATACCCAACATAGTCTCTTTGACCCCAAGCTATACATTTGAATAAACTCTCTTCTAGTTCTCTTCTGGGATTTTTGTTACCCATGTGTTGCCATTCCTAGTGGAATATGTTCTTACAGTGTTTGTACTGTATATTACTTTTGTCTCTTTTTCTACATAACATTATTTGTACATTATTATATTTCAGCTCACTGTTTCATTCCCTTATTTGGTTCATTCTGTTTCCATAATAGTTGGTAGTATTGTTCATTTCATTTATTGAGTTCTTCTCATCTTGAATTTCTCTTTTTCTTATGTCATGTTTCAATTACTACCTTCTACATATTACTTCATACTACTTTTATGTCTTATCTCATTAACCTGTTTTTCTGAGTTTTGCAGTATCTTTGACTGTTTTGATAAACTCTCTCTCATATTTTTGGGCCACACCCAGCAATGCTCAGGGATTACTCCTAGCTCTCCTTTTGGTAATTACTCTTGGTGGTGCTTCAGGGGCCATGTGGGTTGCTGGGATGGAACCTGGGTTGATCATGAGCAAGGCAGTGTCTTAACAGCTGTGCTATCTCTCCAGTCCTTTAATAAATTCTCTTGTATAATGTTGACTTGATTTTATGATTTTCTTATCTTTTCCTTTATTATAGCAATCTTTAATTTATCATAGGGTTATATGATTTTGGAGAGTAGTTCTCTTTCTGTGATGTCATATTCATTTGAGGTCTCAATTTGCCATCTTTATATTTTGAATTGGCCCTTTTCTACTACAGATTTTCTTATTACTTCAGTTATTTTTCAACAACTCTGCAACTTAGAGAGTTGAACTGCGTATCTTTTACTTTCCCAGCTTGTTGTCCTGTGGCTTTATTTAGTGATTTTAGTATCTGAGTGTTCTAAGTATTTATGCCGGTATTAGCAGTTGCTAAATTAGTGAGGTAAAAAATGGGCTGTGGATAGATTGAATCATTGTCATGAATGGGCTGGGGAACCTGGCTTGTGTTTGTAACATAGTTGTCATTTCCACCTTCTGGGGCTGAGATTAGAGACCCAGCAACTCTGTCTGCTCTCAGTATACTTTATGATGATATTACAGGTCCTGAGGGTTGTGGGTGTTGGGCTGTCTCTGTATTGTAGAATGAATTCTCTGTTGGCCTCCCTGCTGAGGTCCTAGCCTGCCCATTGTGAACTTTGCCTACAACAAGAACATATACTTCAACACTGTTACTGACCACCCCACTCCACAGATCTGTCCCATACCCCAGACTACCACCTTGATTGCCCGTCTGTTCAATGATTTACCAATTGTTTGTGTGTCTCCTCTAGTGCAGTAAGTATTGATCTGTCAGGTGAAAAGTTACACACTGAACTATGAATTTCTTTGTTATTTTTCTCTCTTATTAATGATTACTTGTTTCTCTTGGGATAGAACAAGGGAACTTTCACCCTCCTGCTGCCACTTCTTTATTCAATAAATTAATTATATCTTACAATTTTTCTTGTGGTTTTATCTTGTTTCATTTCACATATGTACCTCTTGTACCTCTGTTTCCCTTTTTTTTTTTGTTGGGCTCTCTGTATTTTTTCTCACATATAGTAAAAACAGTCACACTGATACTTTACTAAGAACATCTCCAGATGGTGCTTTTGAATGCAAACCACCTACATTCTAGCTCTTAAGGTGTGCTATCAATGGGACTCCCTTTTGTGAACTACAGGCATCCAGGAAGTCAAAGCTAAAGCTTTGCTGCATCAGAGAGGAGGGAGTTTGACCAACCAAAGGATTTAGATTCAGCTGTTTGCATGCACTGACCTTAATGTCTGTACTTACAACCCACAATAGTTCAATAAGAGTTTCATACACAAACACACACACATGTGCACACACACACACACACACACACACACACACACACACTTCTACCAGTAAAGTGGAAGGAAAATGTAAAAATACTTGACACATGTCAATACCTAACCTTATTCCTGGAGAGTTTAAGTTGGTTTTCATCCCTTCACCATTCACTCAGGCTCAGTAAAATGTTACTTCTACTCTTCCAGTAAAGTAGCTCCATGTGCATGACCACTGAAGACCTCTTGGTTCTTCTGGATGAGTGCCCTGTCTGTTTTTAAAGTCAATGTAATCAGCACCTTTACCCTGTCCCAAGGATTTTCTTGCCTAGTGTTGTTTCAAGTCTCTTTTTCCTTGGGGATAATCTAGGCGTTTGTAAAATCCTCATTACCATGCCAGGGATAAAGTTCACAGAAATCATGTATCTGTCTCTTACATGCACATTTATTTTGTCTTTTGATGTGAATAAGCCTTTCAGTTAGTAGTCAAAGCATTTTTTGGAGTAAATTATACTCTACGTGGGGTATATATGGTGTGTCTTTGGAGGGGTATGATAACCTACACTGCCATCCCATCTTTCCAAATATAATTTTCAAAGGCAATTCTGACATTAGCTCATATTTCTGCATCAGATTGTCTTGAACAATACAGCCTGTCCCATTTGAATTAACCCCCTTGTATCAACCACAACATACTGCTCAGTGCATTGTTCACAGGTATGTGGAATAAATCCGGGTTTTGATTAATTACCTGGTGTCTAACTTTGATGTCAGATATCACCATTAATGTATTACCATGTAAACATACATTATGTATTGTAAAACCATTCACCCACACAGAAGTTGTGTGGCTGACATTTAATTTTACCACCTGTCAGCACCATAATATGAGAGACAAGCCATCTTTTGACTGAAAATGCTCTAAAATCTCTTAAAAGATTTGTTGGTGGTACACACACTTCTGCAGAGCATTTTATGATTGCTTTTCCAGTCTGGTATTCATGTTTTAACTCATGTTGGCATGAGTCCACAGTATTTCTTATCAAGTTAAGGGTTGCTGTTCTTCCAACAATATAGGAAGGCCATGTGTGTCTAGACTTATACTTTCTTATTGCATCCAAATTCATTGTTGTATCTTCCTCTGTGTTTTCTTGGAGCAGGAGAGTTAGGTGACTTGTAATTTGACCCCTCTTTTCCAGATGATTCTCAGTTCAACTTGTCTGGTGCAAACGCCATGACTGCTTTCTTGCATTAATTATTAGTATATTTATTCTTTCATTCATTAAACATCTATTGGTTGAGTACCCCTACTATATAACAGGCACCCTGCTATATGTTATGGATTAAGTAATTGGTATTATAATTTTCATGGCTCTTATATTTTCAGAGTTTACTGGAAGATATAGAATAGCAAAATAGCTAATGTGTAGGTTTGTTTTAGTCTCAATTGACATTATGACTGGACCATCACTTAAAATTCTTATGATTACAAAATTCCCTTCAGCAAAATCTGTTGGTAGACTAGGAGAAAAATATTGATTTGCATGCTGGAGACAGTACAGTGGGTAAGATGCTTACCTTGCACACAGCCAACATGGCTTGATACCCAACATATACCCACCAGGCACCTCCAGCAGTGATTTCTGAGCACAGCTCAAAGCAAACTCGGCACTACTGAGTGTAGCTCATAACCTCTCCCCCAAAGCAGAATTTTGTTATTTGCAAGACCTAGAAATAATGCAGCACACCTCACAGCCACTGAAGTGGTGAATAGATAGATAGTAATGGGCTAAGATCCTTCATTTATTATAATTTAAGGTTGAGGGTATCTAGGTTTTGTGGGCTCATTCTTAATTAGTGAATACAAACTCAGTATGATATCTTAAGCACCTGAAGAGAGGGGGAAAATGTAGGAATAGGAGAAAAGGAAATTCACATCAGCCACAACTGTCTACATATGTAAACCAATCAGGATCAAAACCAATCACTGTCAAATGAATCTCAATGGGAAGAGGTGGCCTGGCTCTTATATGATGATTCAGTCATTGTTTTGAATCAGCTCTCTTTGAAGTGGATGCTTTTTTGAAACCTCAAGGTTGAATCAGTAACTTCCACTAAAAACTTAAATATATTGGTATTCAATAGGAAACATGCCACTTGAGGGGGCTAGGGGATAAGAAAGGGAGGGGGCAACATCTACAGCAGAGGGAAGCATTCAACTGGGAGAAACGTGGTGCTGAAAGGGTAAAGTGTTAATATATAAATCCCTATCAGCAACAGTATTGTACACCACAGTGCAAAAACTTATTGGAAAAAAACCAAGTGCCTCTCATAGGACCAGACAAGTCGGGGGCGGAGGCAAATAGGGATGAAGGCGTGGGGGGGTGGGGGTCATTGGTGGGGGGAAGTGGATACTGGTGAAGGGATCAGTATTGAAACATTGTATGCCTAAAACCCAATCAAAAATAAATTTATAATTTTGTGGTGACTAAAATAAGAATGTTTCAATTTAAAAAACATAAAGAAATCTGGGGCCTGGGCAATAGTATAGTGAATAGGGTGCTTGCCTTGCACGTGGCCATGTTGATCCCTGACAACCCACATGGTCCCCTGAATGTGACTATGAGTGATCCCTGAGCACAGAGCCAGGAGTAAGCCCTGAACACTACCGGGTGTAGACTGAAAATCAAATGAAATAACCCAACAGAAAATAAAATGTGGAAACTTAACCATGCACAGTAATTACAGGTGTTAATAAATGTCAGGAAGGAAAATAGTAGCATGCTATAAAAATGAGTGGCTTAGGATGCATTTGTGATAAGTCAGACAACCTGTGATTCCTCATTGATTAGAATAAGAATTGTATGACTCCACTTTGTCCATTCTTGGGGAATTACCACTCAAGACAGTCTCACCCATGGAAATATCCCTTTTCTTCACACTTGTATTCAATAGGGGATTCAGTAGGCACACAGGGAATATAGGTTCCTGATTCGCTTGCCTCAGGGAAGGACTGCTTTCTTTTTCTGTTTTTAAATGTCCAAGTATATTTTATTTTTTCAACTCAGACAATTTTAATTCTATTTTAAAGAAATAGATGATACACACACAGATACGACAATGTATTACTATTTCTCTCTTTAAAATTATTTAATTTTTTATTGAATCACAGTGAAATACACAGTTACAAAGTTGTTCATGATTGGGTTTCAGTCATACAAGGTTCCAACCCTGTCCCTTCACCTTCCTATCATCAATGTCCCCAGATTCTTTTCCACCACCTACTTTTCATCTTTTCTTCCCAATTCTGGTAGGATTGATTTTTTTTTATAGTTGTTAAATTTTATAAGTGCTTTGCCTATCATGGATAGTAACCTCTGTCACTGTTTGGCAAACATTTTTTCAAGTCTGTAGGATGTATTTTTAGTGTAAGTATTGTTTTTGCAATGTAAAGTCTTCTTAATTTAATGTAGTCCTGTTTACCTTGCTACCCTTTGGTGGACCAGTGGCATTGAGTCATCAAAGGTGCCTCTAGATTCAATGTCATGAAGAAATCTACATTTTCTCAATATAATTTATGAATTTGTATTTTATATCTAGGTCTTTTCTTCATTTGAAACGACCTTATTCATCTGAGATAAGAGTCTGAGTTCATGTTTTAACACGAACTAATGATCAGTTTTGGATGTTCAGTACATTTGAACAGCATTCTTGTGTTTTAATTTTTCCACCTCTGAATCCACACTTAACATAAATTTTGTTAGAAACTTAGTTTTTCAGTTTACATGTGACTGGCCAGTTTTTCTGACACAATTTTTTGAAGAGACAACTTGCTCCACTTCATACTCTTTGCTTCTTTGGCAAAGATTAGCTTTCCATAAGCATAAGGATTTGTCTCTGGACTCTCAATTCTATTCCACTGGTCTGAGATTCTGTCATTTTTTTTGTTTTGAGGGACCACACAAATGGTGCTCAGGGGTTACTTCTTACTCTGTGCTCAGAAATCACTCCAAAAGGTGCTCCAGGAACTATATGTGACGCCTTAGTTCAAACTTGGGTAAGATTTCTGCAAAGCAAGTGCCTTAGCCTCTGAATGAATTATCTCTATGGCTCTGAATGTCAATTTTTTAAGTTAAGCACAAAAATAGGATTTTATAAGCTAAAGCTATTGGTTGGGGTGATAGCACAGCGGTTAGGGCATTTGCCTTGCATGCAGCCGGCCCGGCCAAGCTGGGTTCGATTCTTCCACTCCTCTCAGAGAGCCCGGCAAGCTACCGAGAGTATCTCGCCCACACAGCAAAGCCTGGCAAGCTACCCCTGACGTATTCAATATGCCAAACACAGTAACAAGTCTCACAATGTTACTGGGCCCACTCAGGCAAATCGATGAACAACAGGAGGACAGTGACAGTCACAGTGGCAGCTATTGTTTATTTTATAAATAGTAATATTTATATTTTAGTACTGGAGCGATAGCACAGCGGGTAGGGCGTTTGCCTTACACACGCAGCCAACATGGCCGACCCGAGTTCGATTCCTCCGCCCCTCTCGGAGAGCCCGGCAAGCTACCGAGAGTATTTGATATGCCAGACACAGTAACAACAAAGTCTCCAATGGAGACGTTACTGGGCCCGCTCGAGCAAATCGACGATCAACGGGAGGGCCTTTACCTTTACCTTTTATATTTTAGTACAATTTTTTTTAGTTAGGGATGTAACCAGATTTAGTGGAGGTAAAAACATTGATAACAATGCAGCAATCTTTGCTACCAAGTGTACTACAATTAAATTGACAAGAAAAAGGAAATGTCAAGTCACGTTTGCAATATGTATTTACTTCTAATAATCATGATAATGTTGAAGAACACCTTTGTTCAATTTGTAATGAATTTTTCACTGGACAGCATGAACCAGTCATACTAAAATAATACCAAACTTACAGCACATAGCAAAGGAATGTTTGGAAGAACTTGAAATATCTTAAAAGAAAAACAATCACCGTCACTGTCACTGTTCTCCTGTTGTTCATCGATTTGCTCTGGCGGGCCCAGTAACATCTCCATTGTTACTGTGTTTGGCATATTGAATACGTCACAGGTAGCTTGCCAGGCTTTGCCGTGAGGGCGAGATACTCTCAGTAGCTTGCCGACTCTCTGAGAGGGGCGGAGGAATCAAACTCGGGTCGGTCATGTTGGCTGCTTGCAAGGCAAATGCCCTACCCACAGTGCTATCTCTCCAGCCCAAAAGAAAAACAATGATTAGAGAAATTTGATACTTTTGACAAAAAGTATTCATTTGCATCTTATGAAACTTATTTGTAGAGATTAAATGACTCTACATAATAAAGAGATCTCATGTTACCTGCTGCTATAAAAGTGCCAGAAATACTTATGGGGGAAAATACGGATATTAATTTCATGAAATCCCTTTATCAAATGATACTGCTTCCAAAAGAATTTCTGAAATTAGGAATGATCAAGTCCAATAGTTTCTTACCAGACAAAAGAGAAACCCAAAGTTTAAAATTCACTTATATGAAGTAACTGACATTTCTAACATGAAACAGTTGTTATTTCATGTGATATGTTTAGAAAGGAGGTATGCATTGGGAATTTTATACTTTGGAAAGGCACACAAGAGGGGATACAGTATATCTTTAAGTCTATTACTTTTTTCACAAATGAAGTTTTGCATGAAAAAATTTCATCATGGTTACAGATATGGTGAGTAAGAATATTGGATGTATGATATGAATAAGGGGTATAGACATATATTCAAAATACAGATGCAAAAGAACTGAAAACATGAGATCTAAGTTGCAACCACTAGGACTTGGTAATGTGTCTGTCAAGTTGACAGGTGGTGGTGGAATGAGGATTGGGATATGGAGCAAATCTGGGAATACTGGTAGAGGGAAGTTGATATTGGTGGAAGGATCAGTGTTGAATTATCGTATGCCCAGCACTCAGTTATTGGTAACTTTGTAAATCAGGTCTTTAATAATAAAAAGAATATTTGATATAGGCATGATGACAATATTAATATGGTTATTTTTATGAATTTAAGTAAAAATTTTATTGCATTCTGATGTGCATACAGAAAACTCTGTAAAATTTAGAGATTCAATGATTTCCCTATAAAGTGGACATAGTCATATAAACAACCACCCAAATAAAATAACAGAAGACTGTCACCTGCAAAATTCTCTCAAGGTCTACTCTAATCTTTGCGCTTCTCAATGTAGCAACTATTAAGAGAGTTGTCATGTTGTTTCACTTCTTTTCTCTCTTCTCCATTTCCATTCCTTTTGTTGTTGTTAAATCTGGGTCTCCATAAGTGTTGTGAGTCACACAGACAGTTGGTTGCAATTACCTGAGACTGCACAGTCATGTGCTTGGGATCAGAAGGAAAACAATGCGGCCATATTGTACTTTGCAGTACAAGGCAGTGTCAGCAAATAAATGTATATCCTTATACGTACACAGGACTTTGCTTCTCCTTTATTTGAGGACACCATTTATATTGATTCAAAGATGTTTCTAAACACTTATGGATGAATGCAATTAAATCTACATAACAGTTATGTTTTAATTTATTATTGTACAGGTAACATGGTTACAATAGTATTAATGTTTATTTATTTATTTGGGGGCCACACCTGTCAGTGTTCAAGGTTTACTCCCAACTGTGCTTATGTATCACTTTTGGTGGGCTTGAGGAACCATATGGGGTGCTGGGGACTGAACTCATGTTAGCTGTGTGCAAGGCAATCGCCCTATCCAGTCTACTATCACTATGGCCTAAGTGTTTATTATTTTGGTCTACAAAATTATTGTATCTTCAGCACTACCATCATTAGTTTTAAAGCTTTGGAGTTAGTTACCTACTTAGCTCACGTTGTTATATCTTTTTGGTAAATTAATTTTATTCTCATTAATTTTCCATGTTTATCTTATATTTTGTTTCTTGAGTGAACAAGTGTGTGTTCGTTTGTATAATTTGTGATATAGGCATTTTATTTTTGTTAGTGCTTCTAATGGTCTTCCATCCCCTCTCCTCTTCTCTTCCCCTCCCCTATTTGTTTACCATACTTTGCTCTTGGCATCTGAAGAGAATAAAGTCACACTAAAGTTGACATATCATTCAAAAATTTTCTCTTGATCCAGAAAATTTTCAGTGGAGACAAGACTCATAATTTGCATGTACCACTGACTTGAAAAAATAATAATTAAACATTTTAATGAATGCTCTTATACAGTCTTTATGATTTTGAAAGTGATTGACAAAAAGCCATTGCATTAACAGGTATGAAATAGATACATTCTCTGTTAGTGAGATGGAATCTGGGCTAAAGAGTAGATAAATATCTGCCTTCATTCATCATGCCTTAATTCCAGTTAACCAGCACTTCTAAACTTAAGCTAATCAAACTGGTCTCTCCCATCAGGTAAGCTTAACCACCTATTAACTTGGCTATGCAAGGGGCCTATCCGTGGATTTGTATTTAGTAGAAATATCTGACTTGGTAGCATTAAAAGAAGTAATATTTCAAAATACTGCAACAGAGCATTATTTATGAAACTGTTTGCGCAGTGTTACAG
Source organism: Sorex fumeus (assembly GCF_029834395.1). NCBI lineage: Eukaryota > Metazoa > Chordata > Mammalia > Eulipotyphla > Soricidae > Sorex > Sorex fumeus. The sequence continues at coordinate 11,638,413 of NW_026606077.1, read as the reverse complement.
AAAAGCTAGCTCTCCTTTCTCATTATAAATTACTCCCCCATCAGGTCAGTAGAGCAGGTTTGCTAAATATTTAGATCCTGAAGACTCTTGCTGCAGATCGTTATATTAAAGGAATTAGAGGCATCAGAGGTTACAGGTAGAAGAAAATGCTGGCTACACAAAACAAATGACAGAATGATAGGAGTGGTATAGAAGATTAAAACATTTAACTTGGAGGACAACACAGAGACTGAGTCAGCAAACTTCTCCCAAAGCATTCGATGAGCCCTGCCTTTCCCAGCTAGAGCTCACTCACTTTGAATGACTGATCCTATGATATTTGGCTTGGCAACCTCATTTGGTAAAGAAACAAACATTCTTAAGTTTTCTGAACACTTCCCCCGGCTCTGTCCATTTGTAGTTAACATTATGAAGTCGGGGTATGACAAGGATTGAAATTGACATACACCAAACTCTGCATGTCCTACAGCCGGCCTCAATGTTTCTGCCACTGTCATGTCAGGCTCCATCACTCTCAGCTGCTCAATGCTTGTACCCATGACACCTGTCAGAAACTTTCAAGTGTGTGTTCGTTTCTTCATCAGGATTTTCTGCACATCCTGAACAAGGAAGAGATGACATTTGGGACAAGGGAGGCAGTGCTTTCTGCTTCTGCCTCCTCTGTCAGTTTAGGTTTGCTCACAGCATGTCAAAACTTAAAACCAGTCAACTTGTCATTTAGAAACGCATGCATTGGTAACCAGGTCTGAAAACAATGTGTTTGAGAGAGAGATACTTGGGCTCATCTCCTTAGAGAGTAATACTGTTGTATGTAAATTAAGTGAACAAAAGAGAGATTGCAGACAGCTATGGCTGTCCTTTAGTAATGTGCTGCTTTGGAAAATGGGTGGCTGCCATCTGAGCATCTATCCTAGGACCTTTTTCATTTTTTTCTCTTTCTATTACAGTGGAATAATTTGGCACATGAGTTATTCAAGATAGCAGAGTTTTCTTGGTGGAATATTTTTAGTTATCTATTGTTTTTCTTAGTAATGCTTTCATTATAATAAAAGATGAAGTGGAAAGACAATGAGGCCAAATCTTCCCAGTATCACAAGTTCTGTATGGCTACTCATCTGTCATGCACTTTCTTGTTAACATAATTCCAAAAAATGCATCAATGCTTGTGATCCAGCCACAGATTTCTTGGTGGCATTAACAGATAGTACTAGAGATTACTTGTTAGCCTTTTATCAGGATATAAGTTTTCCTTTTTTTTAGTCTATAGAATCATTGTAACAAGGCAATATTTGTCTCACACCTTGTTGTTCTAATATGTTTAAACACTGGCTCTTCCCACTAAAAGGTCCGTCAAATCTTTATTTGCTTTTAGTTTTATACTACCACATAAATTATTATTCCTCTATACTCAGGGAATATTCCTTCTAAAAAGCTACAGAAATAAGACATTTAAAATGGATTGATGGATTGACAGGATTGGATTCTTGTGGCACCAGCCTCTTGTCAGCCACAGCAGATCCTAGTGATGGCTGAGCTGTCCCAGGAGAGCAGTGCAAATGAATGCAGGAGGAGATGTTCTGGCTCTAGAGGTCAGGCATATGTACGATCCAAGTCATGTCCCTCAACTCTCTTCTAGGCCTTCAGCTAATGACCAGCATCTTTGAGATGCCGTCCATGGATATAGAAACAGAAGAGAATAATGAAAGATTTGTCTCTCTTGTAGGACCCTTTCATGGCCTAAATGAGATCATGATTTGTTTCAGTAGAACAAAGATAGTATTATCACCCAAAAGGGGAGCATATCAGATAAGTTTTGATGAGCTATCACATGATCAGATAATATGTTTATCCTCTAAATATGAAAATGGGGGGTCTCTGACCTGGCTTTTCCCCCAAAACAACACACAATAAGCTAAAAGACTGTGAAGTCTAGTTTATATAGGAACAGCTCACTCATTTCCAAAAGGGGGTTAAGTAGAAGCAGAGAGCATAAGTAGGGAGAGCGTAAAAAATGTTATGTATACCTTGTGTTCTAATATTAAATAGGATTTTACAGAAGCTTCCAGACACTTTGGGAAAAATAGGAGAACTCTTTGTACCTAGATAGAAATAGAACATGAGGATAAAAGATAATAGTGGGAAGGGAGGGCACTCTAGACTTTAGGAGTGAAAAAAATCAAAGGGAAAGGAATATAAATTTCTATCTACAACCCCACTCAACCACACACAGATTCTCCCTGCATCCCAAGGAATAGTCAAAGGAGCTTGTCAACAGTAATTTTCATCATCTCTGACCAGAAGTTTGCTTATTTCGGCCCAGACCTAGGAAAAGTTTGAGAACAGACTTCAGGGAAATGAATGCAAAATGATGGGGCATACATGTCCTTAGCTATCGGGTAATACTGGATCTTACAAAGTACAAGATTCTGAGGATAGAAAATATAAACATACAAAAAATAGGAGGTATTTCCTAGACTGATATTGACTCCTCAGACAAAACTCAATGCCAAAGTCAAGTGTATGAGCTTGCAGGAGCTTGTGTGTAGAGATGTAGGTCCTCTATATAGGAAATTCTTTTATTTTTAACTCTTTTATTGAATCTCTATTTTATAGACCATTACAAAGATGTTCATGATTAGATTTCAGTCATTCCGTATTCCAATACCCATCCCTTCACCAGTGTATATTTTCCAGCACCAGTGTCCCCAATTTCCCCTCCCATCATCCCCCTTCCCCCATCTCCTGCCTGCCTCTATGACACGCACATTTTCTCTTTCTCTCTCTTTCTCTCTCTGTGTCTCTCTCTTTCTCTATCTCTCTCTTTTTCTCCCACCCCCCTCCTTTTGGGCATTATGATTTGCAATATTGACACTGAAAGGTTATCAAGAATGTCCCTTACCTACTTTTAACCATCAGATTTTGTTTAGCATTTTTGTCATACCGGTCTCTTCTTTATCTTACCTACCCTCAGCCCACCATACACTTGTGGTTACTTCTAACCATTGACCAGTCCTCATAACCCCTGTTATCCCTATCCATGGATATTATTCTTCTAATATACATATATATACATATATATACCACAAATGAAAGCAGTCATTCTGTCATTCTATAGCTGTCCTTTTCCTTTTGACTCATTTCACTCAGCATGATACTCTCCAAGTCCATCCATTTATAGGTAAATTTCATGACTTAATTTTTCCTGACAGCTGAATAGTTAGTATTCCATTGTGTAGATGTGCCAAAGTTTCTTTATCCATTTATCGTTTCTTGGGCACTCAGGTTTTTTCCAGATTCGGCTATGGTGAAGAGTGCTGCAATGAATATAGGACTGCAGATGATGTTTCTGCTGTATGCTTTTGGGCCCCCAGTGTATATTCTCAGAAGTTGTATTGCTGGGTCAAAAGGAAGCTCAATTTCTAGTTTTGTGAGAAATGTCCATATTGCTTTCCAAAAAGGCTGGACCAGTTGACATTCCCACCAACAGTGAAGTAGAGTCCCTTTCTCCCCATATCCACACCAACACTGGTTGCTTTTGTTCTTTTGTATGTGTGCCAGTCTCTATGGTGTGAGATGATATCTCATTGTTGTTTTGATTTTCATCTCCCTGATGATTAGTGATGTAGAGCATTTTTTCCTGTGCCTTTTGGCCATTTGAATTTCTTCTTGGATAAAGTTTCTGTTCATTTCATTGCCCCATTTTCTGATGGGATTGGATGCTTTTTTTCTGGTAGACTTCAACCAGTGCCTTGTATATCCTTGATATTAACCCCTTATCAGAAAGGCATTGGGTGACTACCCTTTCCCATTATAAGAAATTCTTGTTCAAGTGAATTAATGAGTCCTTTCTTTGACCACTTGTCTGTTAGGTTGGATGACATGGACATAAATAGAATGGTAGGAGGTGAATGAAAGTAAATCTTAATTCTATCATAGTACAGAGATTACTGGAAATGACTTGTTAAAGCAGGTTCTTATCAACTAAACTTACAAACTTCAAGTTATCTAAAATGCAAACCTCACAAATATGAGTGAGCAATACATTAAATAGATTATTATTCATAATGGAAATCAAGATTTTTGAAAATATCTGTAATTATGAATGTGAATGCCAACTACAAACTTAAACAGAGAGATGAGATTAGAACTCCAATCTATTCTTTGAGAATGTTGTGGTCAGGTTAAGCATTTGGGTAGAATATTAGAAAAGAGGCACATAGGAGACAAAGGATGGTGAGGAGAAGGAGCTAAAGAATACTCTTGGTAAAAGAACTAATTGGACATAAGTTGGTTGAGTATTAGTTAGCCAACTGATAATAACGTAGAAAAGGAAAATCATGTAATTTGCATCAACATGGATGGAACTAGAGGATGTCATGCAGAATGAAATCAGTTGGGAGGAAAAAGATAAATGCAGAATGATCTCTCTCTTATGTGGGACTTAAAGATAGCAAGATAACGACAAAGGTTCAAAGGCAACATAATAGGAGGCATGAGAAACACAATTCGGTTGGGGAAGGAGCTTGAAAAAGAGGTGTCTGGGGGTCATTAGATGGGGGAGGCAATACATTGGTGATGGATGTGGTGTTGGAATTATGTGCATGAGAAACCATTATTACTAGCATTGTGAACCACAAAATCTCAATTTAAATATTTCAAAGAACTAGAGAAGCTAATATATATGAAGGCCAAATGGTGAATTAAGGCAAGTTTTATAACAATTAGTCTAAATTGAAATAAAATGCGTACCAAATAGTTCTTACCCATTATAATAGATATGGAATTCATGCATAAAATTAGAATTAAATAGAGTGAGATAATAAATATATCTGTATATCCGATGTGCTGTGTTTCTAGGTATCACTCATATAATATGTATCTATCAGTCTTGAATTGCTATATCTAATTCTGAATGTGCTCTCTCTTTTTATTTGCTAGTTCACTCATGGGAACTAACTTAATGTCATTCACTTGTGTACTTGATAAATATTTATAAAGTTAGTAGTAGACACTCAAATGCTTTTGATGATGGTAATGTTATACTCAATAGTATTCAAGTTGTGGATCAGTAAACAAAGAAGTACAAAGAAGTATTTGTACACATTATCTTTTTCTATCCTGCTTATTAACACAAGCAAATCTTCCTGACTTGGTAATATTTCTCTTTGACATTCTTTATATAAGTTTAACTCAACATTCCTTGAATCATTGCCCTGTTTGAAAAAGAGCAATGTAGTTTTAAATTGTTTTTATTGAATCACCATGAGATACAGTTACAAAACTTTCATGTTTAAGTTTCAGTCATACAATAATCAAATACCCATTCCTCCACCAATGCACATTTTCCACCACCCAGGATACACCCCTCTTTCCAACCTTCCCCGTGCCTCTATGGCAGACAATTTCCCCCATACTCTCTCTTTGCTTTGGGGCATTATGGCTTGCAATATAGGTACAGAAAGGCTATCATGTTTGGTTCTTTTTCTACTTTCAGCACACATCTCCCATCCTGAATTATTCCTCCAACCATTATTGACTCAGTGATTTCCTCTCTATTCCAGCTGCCTTCTTCCCCAACTCATGAGACAGGCTTCCAAAGATGGAACAATATTCCTGGCCTTTATGTCTACTGTCTACTGTCCTTGGGTGTTTTTCTCATATTATGTTATTTTATATTCCACAAATGAGTGCAGTCCTTCTATGTCTGTCCCTCTATTTCTGACTCATTTCACTTAGCATGATACTCTCCATGACCATTCACTTATAAGCAAATTTCATAAGGACATCTTTCCTAACAGCTGCATAGTATTCCATTGTGTAGATATAACAAAGTTTTTTTTTTTTTAACTAGTCCTTTGTTCTCAGGCACTGGGGTTGTTTCCAGATCCTGGCCATTGTGAACAGTCCTGCAACAAACATACAGAGGCAGATGTCATTTCTACTGTGCTTTTTTGCACCCTCAGGATATATATTCCAAGAAGTGGTATTGTGGGGTCATATGGAAGCTCAATTTCTAGTTTTTGAAGGAATGACCATATTGTTTTCCAAAAATGCTGGACCAGTTGGCATTCCCACAAACAGCAAAAAAGCATCCTTTTCTCCCCACATCCATGCCAATACTAGATCCTTTTGTTCTTTTGAATGTGTGCCAGTCTCTGTGGTGTGAGATGACATCTCAGTGCTGTTCTGATTTACAACACCTGATGATTAGCGATGTAGAGATTTTTTTCCTGTGTCTTTTGGGCATTTATATTTATTTTTTGAGGAAGCTTCTGTTCATTTATTCTCCCCGTTTTTTATGGGGTTGGGTTTTTTCTTTTACAATTCCACTAGTATCTTGTATATTCTGGATATTAATCCTTTATTAGATGGGAATTGGGTAAATATTATTTCCCATTCCGTGGTCTCTCTCTGTATTTTAGTCACTGTTTCTTTTGAGGTGAAGAAGCTTCTTAGTTTAATGTATTCCCATTTGTTTATGTTTGTGTCCACTTGCTTGGTTAGTGTGTTTCATCCTTAAAGATGCTTTTAACTTCAATGGCATGGAGGCTTCTGCCTACATTTTCCTCCATGTACTTTGTGGATTCAGGTCTGATATTGAGGTCTTTAATTCACTTTGATCTGACTTTTGTTCCTGGCATTAGACAGAGGTCAGAGTTCATTTTTTTTGCAGTAGCTATTCAGTTTTCCCAGCACCACTTATTGAAGAAGATTTTCTTGTTCCACTTCACATTTCTTGCTCCTTTGTCAAACATTAAGTAACCATATATTTGAGAGTCTGTGACAGAATATTTAACTCTGTTCCATTGCTCTGTGGGTCTGTTTCTAGCCCAATACCATGCTGTTTTAACTACTACTGCTTTGTAGTACAGTTTGAAGTTGGGGAAGGTGATGCCACCAATCTCTTTTTCCCAAGGATTGCTTTAGCTATTCATGGGAGTTATTGTTCCATATGAATTTTAGTAGTGTTTTGTCTATTTCTTTGAAAAATGTCATAGTTATCCTGATATGGACTGTGTTAAATCTGTATAGTGCTTTGGGGAGTATTGCCATTTTAATAATGCTAATCCTCTCTATTCATGAGCAGGAGATATGGCTCCAATTCCTAGTGTTTTATTTCTTGAAGTAGTGTTTTGTAATTTTCCTTGTATAGGTCCTTCACCTCTTTAGTTAAGCTGATTCCAATGTACTTGATTTTCTGAGGTACAATTATGAATGGGATTTTTTTTTAAATCTCTTTCTTCTCTTTCTTTATTTGTATATAGGAAAGCCATGGACTTTCTGGCATTGAAATTGTAGCCTGCCACATTACTATATAAACTTATTGTTTCTAGGAATTTTTTTTGTAGAGTCTTTAAGATTTTCTAAGTATAGTATCATATCATCCACAAATAGTGATACCTTGACCTCTTCCTTTCCTATCTGTAATACTCTTGATATCTTTTTTTCCCCTAACTCCTATGGTCAGAACTTATAATACTACATTGAATAGGAGTGGTGAGAGCAGGCAGTAGTTTTACATTTTATTAAAGATGCTCACATTCATAATTTATTTGTAATCTTCAAAATAACTCCAGGAGGCTGATACTTTCCAAATGAGAAGGCTGGACCCAACAATAGGCAAAGACTTGTTTAAGGAGGGAGACAAATCCAGTTAGTAGCAGGGTTTGAACCAAGGACAAGGTCCATTCTAAGTCACATGCTCTTTCCACTATAGAAAAGCATCCCATGAAGGAATATGTGTAAGAGAGATTGTGCATTTCACTCTGCTTATGTTTGTCAGAACCACCTATTCCTCATTTTACTCTGTTTCTATTCCTAGAATCCTACATTTAACAAAGCCCACTTCTCACAGAGGATATGGCTCTGGTTTGCCTGGATGCAAAGCTGATGGTGATGCTTTGTGAATGTGACTACAGCGTAACTTGTCTTTATAATTATCCATTCCTTGCGGCTTGTGAAACTACCCACTTGATGTCTGAATCTGTTTGGCAGAGAGACAGGGACAGAGCAGCTTTAAGTTGTTACCCTAGGGTAGTCCATCACAAGTCACCTCACTTAAAGAAAGATAGAAAACTGGTGAGGTAGTTTAATATCAAGACTTAAGGTAATTTCTACCCTGTGACCTGGGTTTGCAAGGTGATATGTGAAGAGAGACTCAAATATAATTAGACATACTCTAGGTACATGTTGGTTGCCTCTTAAATACTTTGGGAAAGGGAAGTCTATTAAATGTACTCCTTAATCTCCTTTCTTCTTCAGTAATAGCTCCTCCCATTATTTTCTTTTTTACCTTAAGAACCAATAAAAGTAACATGCATTCATAATGAGATGAATTTTCTTCTCATTAACTCATTTAATAAATATAAGCACTTAGTAATTGCCTGATGTAGAGCTAAGTTCTGAAAAAACTTTTAAATACTGTTTATGTGATCAGCAAGTTATAGTTTCATGGTAAAGGGAACAACTTAACTGACAAAGGGTTATTAGTGCTAATAATGATATGCTATAATTATTTTTCCTCAGAATATTTTCAGAATTAGTGGACTAATTAGGACTATCTTTATCAATGAAAGTATCTCCAATCTAAATCAAACTCACCTGCTAGGGACTTGTAATGTATCAGGTAAATTCATGAATGGAGACCAAAAGTTTTTGAGGTTTAAGGAATCTAAGAAAAAGCATCAAGATTTTTGCAAGATAGACCCCACTCATTAGAAACCTTGTTTTTGTTTAAATGATATTATGTGACTAGCTCATAGAACAAAGCAATGCCATTTTTTATTGGGAAAGATTGGACACTCCTGGCAATGCTCACGAATTACTTCTAGCGGGTTGCAGGAATCTTATGGAATGCCAGGGATTGGACCTGTGTCAGCTGCGTGCAAGGTAAATGCCCTAAATGCTATATTATAACTTGGGTCCCAGTAATGCCATATAAAAATTTTTTATATATTCCCGGAATTTTCTAGTTGCCTTAATTTTTCCTTTGAGTTGACATTAGTTATAATATTACATAAGCTCTGAATATATATTTCCCATCACCGTAAATTTGAGTTCATTACCCACTTAACTTACTTTCCCAATCCTCTACTAAGAACCACTAATATGTTCGAGTTTGTTTCCTTTTTTGTTAAACTATGCATATGTATAAAATAGTTGAAATTTGTCTTATTTCATTTAGCATGGTATATCCATGTTTTTTAAGCAAATGGTGTGGCATTATATATAATATACAACATATAATATGCATATATGTGTACATGTAGTGTATACACAATATATACACTGTAATATTGCCTATGCACAGTTTTCATAAATACAAAATGTTGTATACATATGTGTAATATATTTATTGCACACATATATGTTCATTATAAGCATAAGTAAGTAAGTAAAGTAAAGGCCCTCCCGTTGATCGTCGATTTGCTTGAGCGGGCCCAGTAACGTCTCCATTGGAGACTTTGTTGTTACTGTGTCTGGCATATTGAATACTCTTGGTAGCTTGCCGGGCTCTCTGAGTTGGAGTTGGGGCTGGAGCGATAGCACAGCGGGTAGGGCGTTCGCCTTACTAAGCGGCCAACATGGCCGACCCGAGTTGATTCCTCCGCCCCTCTCGGAGAGCCCGGCAAGCTACCAAGTGTATTCGATATGCCAGACACAGTAACAACAAAGTCTCCAATGGAGACGTTACTGGGCCCGCTCGAGCAAATTATAAGCATATACATATTATATACGTATGTACCACATTTTTTTATTTGAGGTCAATTGACACTTTTTGTTTACCTTTACCTCCATATCACAGTTATTATAAATAATGCTGCAATGAACAGCGGGCTATGGATACATATTTTTCAAATTAGTATTTTAATATTCTTCAAATAAATATACAGAAGTGGAAAACTTGGGTCATAATGTATTCCTATTCATAACTTTTTGAGGCATGTGTCTATTGTCCATAGTGTCACACCAATTTGTATTATGTTGCTGGGCCCGCTCGAGCAAATCGATAAACAACAGGAGGACAGTGACAGTGACAGTGACCAATGTTGTATGAGAATTCCATTTTCTTCACATCCTCAACAATACTTAATTTTTTGGATTTTTTTGACGGGAGGGTCACAACCATGGTTACTTTATTACCAGCTCTGTGTTCAAGGGCACATGTGGTTCTGGAAATCAAGCCAGGGTTGGACAAATGCAAGGTAAATGACCTACTACTATACTGTAGTATAACATAGCCTCAGATAGTTTAGGTTTATTTTTTAAAATTTTTATTAGTGAGACACCATGAGGTACAGTTGTAGACTTACAAATTTTTGTGCTTCGGTTTCAATTATACAATGATCAAATCCCCATCCCTCCACCAGTGCCCATTTCCCACCACCACAAATCCCAGTATCCCTCCCACACCCCACTGCCCCCATCCCACCCTGCCTCTGTGGCAGGGCATTCCATTTTGTTCTCTCTCTTATTGGGTGTTGAGGTTTGCAAAAGAGGCAATGGGTGGCAGTCATGTTTAGTCTATAGTCTACTTTCAGCATGCTCTTCCCATCCTGGGAGGATCCTCCCAACACCCTTCATTTGGTGCTCCCTTCTCTATCTGAGCTCCCTTTTCCCCTAGCAAGTGTGGCTAGCCTCCAAGCCATGGAGCAAAATTCCTGGTAGTAATTTCGGCCATTCTTGGGTGTTAGTCTCCTATTTTGTTACTTTATGTTCCCCAGATGAATGCAATATTTCTATGTCTATCCCTTTCTTTCTGAGTCATTTCACTTAACATGATACTTTCCATGTAGTACCACTTATATGTAAATTTCAAGACTTCCTCTTTTCTAAAAGCTATATAGTACTCTACTGTGTAAATGTACCAAAGTTTCTTTAACCAGTCATTTGTTCTCAGGCACTCAGGATTTTTCCAGAATCTGGCTATTGTAAACAGTGCTGCAATAAACAAGTGCAGATGTCACTTCGACTATACTTTTTTTGCCTCTCTGGGATATATTCCCAGGAGTGGTATTGCTGGGTCAAATGGGAGCTCAATTGCTAATTTTTTGAGAATCGTCCATACTGTTTTCCAAAAGGGCTGAACCAGCTGGCATTCCCACAAGCAGTGAAAGAGGGTCCTTTTCTCGCCACGTCCACGCCAACACTGGTTGCTTTTGTCCTTGTGGATGTGGGCCAGTCTCTGTGGTATGAAATGATATCTAATGGTGGTTTTGATCTGCATCTCCCTGATAATTAATGATGTGGAGCATTTTCTCATGTGCCTTTTAGCCATTCGGATTTCTTCTTTGAGAAAGTTTCTATTCATTTCATTGCCCCGTTTGTTGATGGGGCTGGATATTTTCTTCTTGTGGAGTTCAACCAGTACTTTGTATATCCTTGATATCAACCCCTTGTCAGATGTGTATTTGGCGAATATCCTTTCCCATTCTGTAGACTGTCTTTGTATTTTGGTCACTGTTTCTTTTGAGGTGCAGAAGTTTCTTAGTTTAAGATAGTCCCATTTGTCTATCTCTGTTTTTCACTTTTTGGCCAGTAGCGTGACATCTTTGAAGATACCATTAGCTTCAATGTCATGGAGGGTTTTGCCAACATTTTTCTCAATGTACCTTATGAATTTCGGTCTGATGTTGAGGTCTTTAATTCACTTTGATCTTACTTTTGTACATGGCTTTAGGCAGAGATCTGAGCCCACTTTTTTGCATGTAGCCATCCAGTTTTCCCAGCACGATTTGCTCCACTTGACTTCCCTTGCCCCCTTATCGAAGACTAGATGGTCGTATGCTTTGGGGAAGATGTCAGTATATTCAACCCTTTTCTGGTGCACAATTGTGAACGGGATTGTTTTCTTCATGTCACTTTCTTCTTTTTCACTATTTGCATATAAGAAAACCATGGACTTTTGGGTATTGACTTTATAGCCTGCCACTTTACTATACAAGTCTATTGTTTCTAGGAGTTCCTTGGTAAAGGTTTTAGGGTTCTCTAAGTATAGTATCATATTATCTGAGATTAGTGAGAGCTTGATTTCTTCCTTTCCTACCTGGATGCCCTTAATATCTTTTTATTGCCTAATTGCTATTGAAAGTACTTCCAGTACTATATAACAGCAGTGGAGAGAGTGGACATCCTTGTCTCATCCCTGATCTTAGAGGGAAGGCTCTCAGTTTTACCCCATTGAGGATGATGCTTGCTATAGGCTTGTGGTAGATGGTTTTAACCATATTGAGGAAAGTCCCACCTATCCCAATTTTAGCGAGGGTTTTCATCATAAACGGGTGCTGGATCTTGTCAAATGCTTTCTCTGCATCTATTGATATGATCATATGATTTTGATCTTTTCTTTTATAGATATGATGTATTATGTTGATTGATTTATGAATGTTAAACCATCCTTGCATCCCCGTGATTAATCCAACTTGGTCATGGTGTATGATCTTTTTGATGAGTAGTTGAATTCTATTTGATAGTATTTTGTTGAGAATCTTTGCATCTGTGTTCATCAGGGATATAGACCTGCAGTTTTCTTTTCTTGTGGTGTCTTTCTTTCCTTTTGGTATTAGAGAGATATGGGCTTCATAGAAACTGTTTGGGAGAGTTTCCGTTTTTTCAATTTCCTGGAAAAACTTGAGAAGGACTGGCAGTAGGTCCTCTTTAAATGTTTAAAAAAATTCGCTAGTGAATTCATCTGGACCTGGGCTTTTGTTTTTGCGAAGATTTTTGATTACAGTTTCAATTTCCTTGATGTGAATAGGTCTATTCAGATACTCTAGATCTTCTTGATTCAGCTTTGGGATATTACAGGAGTCCAGGAATTTATCCATTTCTTCTAGGTTCTCTTGTTTTGTGCCATACAGACTTTCAAAGTAGTCTCTGATGATCTTTTGGATTTCTTTGGTTTCTGTTGTGTTATCTCCTTTCTCATTTCTGATTCTGTTTATTAGGGTTCTCTCTCTTTTTCTTTGTGAGTGTTGCTAGTGGTGTTTCTATCTTGTTTATTTTCTCGAAGAAGCAGCTCTTGGTTTCATTGATCTTTCGTATTTTATCTTTGGTTTCCATGTCATTGATTTCTGCTCTAAGTGTTATCTCTTTCTACTGCCTGACTTAGGCTCTTTCTGTTGATCCTTTTCTAAGGTCTTGAGCTGTAAGGTCAAGTTGTTTTTGTGCATCCTTTCTACAGTCCTAAGATATGCTTGCAGAGCTATAAATTTTCCCCTTAATACAGCTTTTGCTGCATCTAATAGGTTCTGGTAGCTCTTGTCTTCATTCTTATTTGTTTCCAGGTATCTTTTGATTTTATCCTTGATGTCTTTCCTGACCCAATTGTGTTCAGCATTGAGTTGTTTAATTTCCAGGTGTTTGATTTGGTTCTCTGTGTCTGTGTGTGATTCACTTCTATCCTCAGTGCATCATGGTCTGAAAAGATACTATTGATACCATTTCTATCTTCCTGATTCTGTTGAGGTATATTTTGTGGCCTAGCACATGGTCTATTTTGGAAAATGTTCCATGCACACTGGAGAAGAATGTGTATTCTTTCTTTTGGGAGTGTAAAGCCCTGTATAGGTCTATAAGCCCTTTCTCTTCTATTACTTCTTTCAAAGCCAATGATTCCTTGCTGGGTTTTGTTCTTGTTGATCTATCCAGAGGTGATAAGGTGATGTTGAACTACTATTGTGTTGTTAGCAAAGTCCTCCTTAAAATCTGTTAGCAGTTGTTTTAAATATTTAGCTATTCCCTCATTAGGTTTGTATACATTTAAGAGTGTGATGTCTTCCTGTTGTACATATCCCTTGATGAAGAGAAAATAGCCTTTGCTGTCCCTTCTAATCTTTTTTAATGTGAAATTAATGTCGTCGGATACCAGTATGGCCACCTCTGCTTTTTTGAAGGAGCTGTTTGCTTGCAGGATTGTTTTCCATCCTTCGACTTTGAGTCTGTGTTTGCTCTGACTGTTGAGATGAGTTTCTTGTAGGCAGCAGAATGTTGGGTTCTGTCTCTGTATCCATTTTGCCACTCTGTGTCTCTTAAATGGTGAATTTAGACCGTTGACATTGAGAGAGATTACTGTTATGGGGTTTTGTGTCATCTTTTTGTAAGGGTGTGTTGTGGTTTTAGGGTTTGTCTTGCCTTATAGTAGCCCCTTTAGCCCTTGTTTTAGGTTTCGTTTTGAATCTATAAAGTTCCTGAGCTGCTGTTTAATCTAGAATATAGTGTCCTGTTCCTTCTATTTTGAGTGTTAGTTTAGCTGGATAGAGTATTCTTGTTGAAGCATTCATTTCAGTGAATTTTTTCACTATATCTCACCACTGCCTTTGGGCTTGGAGTGTTTCCTCTGATAGATCTGCTGTGAATCTAAGGGGTGCTCCTTTGTATGTGATTTCCTTCTTTGACCTTGCTGCTTGAAGTATTCTGTCTCTATCAGTAGCATCGATCATTTTAACTATGATATGTCTTGGAGTGTTTTTGTTAGGGTTTCTTTTAGTTGGCACCTTTCGGGCTCCTTTAACCTGAATGTCTGCATTTTTTAGCTCTGGGAATTTTTCAGCGATGATTTGTTTAGTCTTGGCTTTTTCACTGGGATTGGTTCCCTGAGCTTCTGGTAGTCCAATGATTCTAATGTACTTTATCTTGGAATTGTCTCCTAGTACTCTGATTCTCTGTAGAGCTATTTTGAGGTCCTTTGTCACTGTTTGTTGTTGCCAGTTAGCTTGATCCAGCTGATCTTCCAGCTCACTGATTCTTTCCTCAGCTGTGGTCATTCTATTTTTGAGGGCACAGACTGAGATTTTTATTTCATCTATGGAATCTTTGATTCGTGACATTTCTGTGCATAGCTTTCCAATTTCTGCTCTCATTTCTTCCTGTATTTTCTGGATTGTGCGATCCATTGTTTCTTTCATGTCCACTTTCAATTTACTGGATATCTGCCTGACTGTTTCATTGAGTTGATTGAACATCTTCATGACTTCATATCTGAATTCTTTGTCAGAGAGGTTCCTTAGGTGAATAGTACCTACTGAAGCTTCTGGACTCTTTTCATCGTCCTCTCCCTGTGGTGGGGATTTGCGTTGTTTCTTCATGTTGGTGTGTAGGTGTAGGGACTAGATTTCTTGGTATGAGTAAACTACTTGCGGCTGCAGGAGTGTTCACCCACAGGAAATTAGGCCCCGCCCACTTCTATAGAAGCCACGCCCACTTCTAAAGTGGCCACACCCCCACGGGTACCTGGGTGGGGGGGAGTAAAGTCTGTGTGGGGGAGAAGACCAGCTCAGCTTGGGGGACGAAAAGGATGAGGCAGAGAGGCTCAGAGCTGCTTTGTCTCCCAAGGTCCAAGAGGACGCCTGGGGGACTTGCAGAGTGAAATCCAGGTCCTGGGTTCGAGAAGCAGCAGATAAACTGACTTGGGTGGGGAGAAGAGACCACCTCAGCTTGGGGGGCAAAAAGGAAGAGGCCTAGTTTAGGTTTATTGGGTTGTTTCTATCCCAGTGCTTCCTTTCCTGTGTTTTTTTGTAATTTCTCTCTTTGTGCTCTGTTTAGTTGTAAATATGGTTTTTATCTTCTCCTTAAGTCCTTTGTATAGTATATTCAGAGCAATCTCCTTTTTGTATGGGCACAGGAAGACAGTCGTAAATGCTATGTTTTTGTTATGTGGGAGTCATTTGACTCTAAATGATATTTTCCTCCTGGGCATCTGTTCTCTCCACCTACGCCTCAGCTTCCCTTACTTCCTAGCTCCCCCAAAAGCAGTGGCCCGACAAGGGACTGGATGGACCCAGGGCACACGGTGAGCTATGTGCTACCCTGGCATTGGGATGGGTCTGGCCAAAGTGCCTAATGCTTACCTATAAGTGAAGAGCTTGGTTATGGACAGATGCTGTCATGATACAAAAAGCAATAACTAGATTTGAACCCTGGTAGGGTTAGGAACAATTAATCTGGTCTGACTGCTGTAGTCTGAGTCTGTGGTAAGATGTTCCTAGGAGAGCTGCCCTACAAGCTTCAATGTATTTCTTACTGTGTCCATATGAAAATAACTAAAGGAGAAAAAGCACTTTAAGAGCTATTTTGCCTGCAGGCCGTCAGGAAGGGATTCCTTATGTTTATGCTTCCAAGTTGAGCATAGGCTGGAAGGGCAAGGTGGAGAGATATAAGTAGGGGTAGAGAGAGAAGCAGAGGGGTTCAAGTCAGAATTGAGAGAGGAGTCAGAATTGAGAGAGGAGACAGAATTGAGAGAGGAGAGGAAACCCAGGCTGCAAGATGCAGTGTGGAGAGATGAGCGGGAATCTAGGAATGAGGGGCAAGGAAGGAAGAGTGCCTGAGATGGGAGTGCCGAGAGATTGAATAAATGGCAACTAATCAGCAACGAGCCTGGTCCTTGTTCTTCCTGCACCTGTCCATTGCCTATACCTGTCCCAATCCTGTCCATATACAGTGGCTCGAAATCACCGAATGCGGGTGGTGAGAGAGAGCTGGCCGGAGAGTCCATGAAAACACATCCTTTTGCGTTCCTGTTCTTTACACTATACTATCTCTCCAGCCTTTTATTTCCTGTTATTACTTTACATTGTTAAATTTTATTGATTCAATGTGAAAATTGCTCGAGCGGGCCCAGTATTCGATATGCCAGACACAGTAACAACAAAGTCTCCAATGGAGACGTTACTGGGCCCGCTCGAGCAAATCGATGATCAACGGGAGGGCCTTTACTTACTTAATGTGAAAATTACTCATAACTTATAATGCACCCAAGAACGTCCACTGGTGTCCTGTCACTTCTGGTGTGACGTTCCTGATTTCTTCCTCCTACAGTTTGTTTTTTAATCCAAGGTCAAGTTATTATTCAATGTTATTCCCTTGTTTTTTCTCTGTATAGTTCTCATATGAGATCACCCAGTATTTGTTCTTTTCCCTCTGACCTATTCCATTTAATATGATGCTTTCAGTTCTATCCCTGTAGCTCCAAGCTACATGGCATATAGTTGTGTAGTATTCCACTGTATATAAGTACCAGAGTTTCTTTATTCATTCATCTATCATGATGAATTTTCAATTGTTTTCACATATTGTCTCTAGTCCAGCAATGTGCATAGAATGAATATATTTTCAAACTGCTTTTATGTTTTGGGGGTAAAAGCTAAGAAGTCAAATCAATGGGCTATATGATATTTCTAGTATTAGTTTTAAGAGAAGTCTCCATACTACTTCCTTCCACAGAACTTTTGATAAAAGCCATTTTACCAGGTGTGAGAAAATATCTTATAATGCTTTTTATTTGCATTTCCTTAAAACTGGTAATTGTTATTTAAAAGAAATATGTTTATGTTCCTATTGGCAATCTATTATATTAAGATACCCTTTTCATTAGGATCACTATAAACCTTTGCCAAATGTCTCTTCTGCTTCTATTGAGGTGATAATTGTTAGCCTATATTTTTTTATGTAAGTAAAAGCAAAATTTAGGGTTATGGATCCCAGAGAGAATAAGGTGTAGGCATAAGTATAGGGATTAAGGTGCTTGCCTGACATTACATGGACCCCGCTTTGAATCTCCTACATCACATATGGTGTGGTTCAAAATCAAATAAACCATAAATGACAGTGGAAGGAGTGAGGTGTGAGGTGTTTATATGGAGGATGCCATATTTGGTGTTCTAACTATCAACTCTAGGTTGACTTTGTCACAAAATATAGGGCATAAGGCAGTTTCTGCTACTTTAGCCCAAAGAACCAAACATAAAGTTCTAGTATCTTTGTAGCTTATTGAGAACAATCAGCATAGTATTAATGTTTGGCAAATGACAAGCTTTAGACTATAAAGATAGAGATTGGACTCTACAGTGAACAACATATTGAATTATAAATCCAAAGAATAGTGAGTGGTTCAGTTTTATTCACAACCTTTCTTCTTTATATGACTAAAAAAGCAGACTGAAGTCTGTTACCTAAGGTAATTAACTACTAACCCAAATCTTTTGAAACCTACCATTCTAGTAAGGATTTAGTTTGATAAAAATGTTTGATTTGCATTCAATTAATGTAGATAGTCCTGCAATCCTTAATTTTAGGATTTAAGTAATTAATACTTTGTTGGGCCTTTGAAGGTTCTTTTCTCTTATTTCATAAATTTCTAATCTTAGTATTACTGGGTTGAGTTGGAGAAATCTGATATTCAGATTCATAGTGATGTTTTCAAAGTGTCATCTTGTTTTACATAGTTTATATATGTAAAGTTTATATGTTTATATATAGAAAATAATGTTCAATAAATACTTTAGAAGGAGTAGAGGTATAGAACAGCAGGAAGGGCATTTGTCTTGCATGAAGCCAACCTGGATCTGATCCTCTGCATTCTATATAGTCCCTCAAGAACTGCAAGGAGTCCAGAGCCACGTCCTGAGTACTGCTGGGTATGGCCCCCAAACCAAACAACCCCATTAATTTACATAAATTAATAGGAAATAATTATTCAGTGGCTGCTAGTGTTGGTATATCTTTTTTCTATATTGATTATTAATTTAGGTTATAATCTTGGTAGTAGTGAGCTTCTAATGATAATATGATAGTGAGGATGAATGTGGTATTTAGTGGTATTCTATTCCATTATTTGGAAGTGAAAACATGTTGTGGTGAATAAATTATATAAATAATATAAATGGAGTAGGTGTTATAAATGAACACATTTGGGGTTATTATAGTTGTATTATAAATTATAATAGCTATTATTCTGCCTATGTGGGCAACAAATGAATAAGCTATCGTTTTTTCATAGTTGAGTTTGGTTGAGTCTTCTTATCCTCCTACTATGATTTGATAAAGTAAATTTGGCTAATAGCATATTTAGGTTGATGGATGATGAAAATTGATATAAGAATAAATGTGTTGCAAGTTTTTGTCATGCTAATAAATTGAGTTTGATGTTAGTGGCATACCCTGTGTAACTTCAGGTACTGAAGAATGAAATACAGAGAGCACAGGTTTTAAAACTTAGTGGTATTATGATGATGGATGCTACTAATTAAAAAACTTTGTGATTGTTCATTGGTCAAAGTATTAAGTTAACGATGATAGCTAGTAGGAGAAGTATTGATATTGCAGTTTATATTAAATAACATTTAATAGCTTTTTCCATGAGTTTTTGGGGTCAGTTTTAAAAATTAAAACTAGAAATATAGGTAATATTGTTTGAAGAAAATTTACATTATTAAACTTTAATATGAGTTCCTTCTTTTTCTTGTTTTGGGGCCACACCTGCTTGTGGTGAGAATTTATCCCTGGATCTGTGCTCAGGGATCACTCCTTATGGGCTTAGTGTTAAGCATGTAGTCCCAGACCCTGGGTTTGCCCTATACAAGACAATGCCTTTACCCACTGTACTCTCTGACTCCTGAGCTTATTATATAGTTCCTAAAATAATAATGAAATCATAAAATAAGATTATTTTTACAAAGGGAATGATATAAATCAACATTTTCATTGTATGGACCAAATCTCATATTTAGCTGACCTTTGTAGTATAAAGTGATATCTTAGAAATACAGGACTTGAACCTATTACTGAAAACTCATAATTCTAGAAACAAGAAAAGATTTAAACCTCAATATTCTATCAAAATTGCTGTTTTGCTAGATATATTTCTTACATTTGTGGTGGGATGCTTGATCTGATTATGAATAGAATATATGTTGTATGTAAAATGCTAGAGTTAATGATAACTATTTTTCATAGAGTTATAAAAGAATTGAGGGTGGGATGGATATTTACATGAAAGAAATGGTTAGGAAGAGAGTTTTGACAAAAGAGTTGATGGCAGGTTTCTGGTAAATAGGGATTGTTCAATGTTCCTAGGAATACCGTTGGTATGAAGCTGTTATGATAACATATTCTTTTGTTATGTGGAAAAAACATGGATGTTAGGTCTTGTTTATATTTAGTGTTGAGGCAGAAACAAGTTATCTTTGCATATATTAGGTCTATTGAAGCTCAGTTAATTTATGCAAGGGTTAATTACTTATATTATTGAATAATATTCATAGCAGAATAACTGGTAGTGTTACTTCACATGAAGTTATTTGTGCTATTAAAGTGTCCCAATTAATTTATATCTTGAAGTTCAACCCAGAGAATAGAATATATAGGTAGGCTTCAAACAGCTAACATGAACAGAATACCTACTTTTCCACTGATTAATGAATATGATATGCATAATGGAATTCATATTGTTAATATTAGTTCTTATAATGGCTCACTGATATATAGGTTTATGGTGTCAGTAGGACTTAAAATGTCTGGTCTCTTAGTTGAATATAATTTAAACTTTACATTCAATTAATGTAAAAAAAGGGAGGGATAATTAATGAAGGAAGGTTAATTATAGACATGTTGTTAAGGTTGGACTCTGGCTATAAAAGTTAAGTTTTATGCAATTTCTGGGTTCTGCCACCATAACAAACCCTGATCTTGGGTAGGGTTTCCACAAATTAATTAGATTAAGATGAAATTATTTTAGTTTAAAGTTCCTTTTGTAAAGTACATTTTATTTCTCTTGTTATCGGTATCATAAGAAATAAAAAACAAACACAGATTGGGTTAATTTTGTCTGAACTCATGGTTTTAAAAGTTGAACATTTGAAACTCTAGTAATGTTTATACCATTAGGACTCTGATACAATATCTTTAGAGTTCTATACTTCTATCTCTAGAGTAATATAGCCAATAGATCCAATGTTTAGATCAATAAGTGATGGAATCTTTCAGCTAGTCTATCTAGATTTTAATCACTCAAAAATTACATTATTTTTAGAGGTCATCCCAATTGATAATTAAAAGTTGTTCTATCCCTTAGTTTGGTTAATTTGGGTTGGGCTGTCAAGCTCCAAAGTGCCTACTAATTTTGCTATTCTTGCCTCTGATTAAAATGTAGCAAAACCCTCATGTCACTATCAAGTATCCTTTAGAGAATAAATGATTATGCTACCTTTGTAGCATAATCCAGACACTGCATCAGTTAAACAAGTGTCACTTGTCAGGCAGTGACTTTAATACTAAAGGTGATGTTTTTGTTAGTATTTGTTCTTTTTAAGTAAAAGAGTGGGTAGGGCACTTGTCTTGCACTCAACTGACCTGGGATCAATCACAGATTCCCCTATGGTCCCCTGAGTCCTGTGATCCAACCCATCCAAAAGTATCCTTCCATAGTAGCATATCTATACTATAATAACAACAATAGGTGATCATTCTAATATAAGCTTATACTTTAATAATCTTGTTACTAGTATGAAAAGAATTGTGTCTACTGATAGATTAATTCGTTATTGTGTTTCGCCTTAGTTACTTGAATTAAAATGTACTATTGAACTGAAATTTTCTTTGTGGGGAGAAAATTTGGGGCTACACAGAACTGGAATCATTCTGACCAGTCTTGGGAAACTAGGTAGTTCTGAAGATCAAACTTTCCTCAAGCAGGTAAGTGTCTTACCTGCTTAAGAAAATATTTACTGTCTAAAGGACTATTTCTTGGGGCCAGAGTGATAGTACATACAGAAAGTAGGTCAAAGCTAACCCGGTTTGATCCCAGCATCCCATGTGGTTCCCCGAGCACCACTGGTTATGCCCCCAAACAAAGCTTCTTTAGAATAACATTGAAAATGAGATTCACATCCTTTGGGTCCATTCTATTGTGGATAACCACCTTTAAATAAGCTCAGTTAAAAAGTAAAGAAGGTCAATAAGAAAGGCTTGTCACTTCTACTATGAATTTTTATGCTATTTTGCTCAGAGGTGTTTTTTTTAATTTATGCATCATAGTTTCAAAGTGGCATGCTGATTTACAGTGGCAGAGCCCTCCATCACTGCCTCATGGTCCCTTTCCCTTTCTAGTTATTGACCATGTTTCAGGATATGTTTCCTTGTGAAATTACACAGTGTTTCTCTGTCTTCTGACTCAAATTTCTCTTAGCATGACATCCTTCTTCTAGTCCATCTAGGTGCAGAAAGCAGAAATATTTCATCTTTGCGTCAAAGTTGAGTACTATTACAATGTGTATATATCACATTTCTTTACCTATTCATATGCTGTTGAATTATTTTTGTTCTATACTCCAAGAAGTGCTCAGGAGACCATATGTAGTGCCAGGAATTCAAATTGGGGTCTTCCACATGCAAGGCATGCACCTTACCTCCCGTTCTCTTTCTCTGAGCCCTATTTTATTAGCTAGTGCAAATAATGCTAGAGTGAACATATGTGCCCACTAGTAGAATCCAGGTCAATCCTACGAAAACAGGATGAGAACACTATTTGGGTCTCTCAAAGATGAATCCAAAGAGCTATGTTTGGTGTATCACGCTTCACTCAAATGAGAGAAAGAATCCTGAGTTCCGACCTCCGTCAATGCTCAAGTGTCAGCTGACTTGTTTGGCAAGGCATCGAAAATCAGATGGGCTGGACACATAATGTGATTTAGAGATGACCGCTGGACTAGAGCCATTACTGACTGGATTCCATGGGACGTCAAGAGATCCCGTGGCCACCCACCTACGAGATGGTCAGAGTTCTTCGTCAAGACCCTGAACGATCGCTTTGAGGCTCTTTGTGTTCCTAGAATGAGTACATGCCATTGAGCTACGCTAGCATGCAACAGGGATGAATGGAGACGTTACTGGCGCCCACTTGAGCAAATCAATGAGGAACGGGATATAAAATGATCAAGTGATTACTATTAGTCAACATATGTGTAGACTGCATTAAGTTAAAGTCCAAGTCTTTCCTTTAGTTTGTCAATTTCTTCATACCCCTTCCCTCCAATAACCACTAATTTTGTGTACAATGTAAATGTTTATTTTTAATATAGGAGGTAAGGTTAAACACTTTTCTTTTAGGCAGCCAACCACAGTTCAATCCCTGGCACTGCATATGGATAATAGGGTGTGGTAATTCACACATGAGTATAAATAAATCATCTATAAGTGGAAGTTTTTATAACAATAGATTTGATAATACATGACACCAAAAGCATATGCAAGATGCAAGGCTCAACCTGTAACAACATGATAGTAATTTCTTATACAAGAGTTTAATATCTCCAGATTGTGAGAAATAACAATCTTTATACACTTTCCTCTAAGGAAAGTTTTTTGGGTCATTTTTAGTGTATTATTCATAACAAGCAATACAAAATAAATTATTTAGGATCTGCATTTGGATGGTTGTGGGAAATCCAAAATAATGGTGGTGGGAACGTTTAATGATGATGGGATTGGTATTGGAATAGAATACTAATGAGATGGAAAGGCAGCCCAAATAATTAAGGAATTCCCAAATTATTGATCTAATAAGGGACTAATATCCACAATGCATAAAGAACTCCTACAACATATATACAAATATAAAATATTAAAATGGTCAACAATTACATAAAAAGATAGTATCATTAGCCATAAATAAAATTGGAATTCATGTATATTAGTGGTATAGAATTACTATTTTCATTGTCTATATTTTAACATAATAAAAGAAATAATAACAAAAATATTTCCAGAGTAGGGAAACAAATTATAATATCTATAAATTAGAGAACTATTCAGCAGTTTTTTAAAGTGGATAAAGTTTATAAATACTGAGAAAATAATCGGAGACCAAATATGAGTCTGTATATTGGAGTAAAATATGTAACTATGCAAAAACTAATCTTTAGTCAAAAAATCAATGTTTTGAGTAGTTTGGTGTTCTGACTTTTAAAAAAGACTGAGGGAAATATATTTTTTTAATTTTTATTAGTGAGACATCATGAGGTACAATTGTAGACGTACAAATTTTTGGGCTTGGGTTTCAATTATACAATATTCAAATACCCATCCCCCACCAGTGCCCATTTCCCACCACCACGAATCCCAGTATCCCCCTCACCCCCCCAACCCTCCATCCCACCCGACCTCTGTGGCACGGTATTCCCTTTTGTTCTCTCTCTCCTTTTGGGTGTTGTGGTTTGCAAAAGAGGCAATGGGTGGCAGTCATGTTTGGTCTATAGTCTACTTTCAGTATGCTTCCCCCATCCTGGGCGGATCATCCCAACACCCTTTATTTGGTTCTCCCTTATCTATCTGAGCTCCCTTTTCCCCTAGCCCTTGTGGCTGGCCTCCAAGCCATAGAACAAAATTCATGGTACTAATCTCGGACATTCTTGGGTGTTAGTCTCCTATTTTGTCACTTTATGTTGCCCAAATGAATGCAATCTTTCTATGTCTATCCCTCTCTTTCTGAGTCATTTCACTTAACATGATACTTTCCATGAAGTACCACTTGTATGTAAATTTCATGACTTCGTCTTTTCTAACAGCTACATAGTACTCCATTGTGTAAATGTACCAAAGTTTCTTTAACCAGTCATCTGTTCTCTGGCACTCAGGTTTTTTCCAGATGATAGCTATTGTAAAGAATGCTGCAATGAACAAACAAGTGCAGATGTCACTTCAACTATACTTTTTTGCATTTCTGGGATATATTCCCAGGAGTGGTATTGCTGAGTCAAATGGGAGCTCAATTTCTAATTTTTTAAGAATTGTCCATACTGTTTTCCAGAAGGGCTGAAGCAATCGGGATTCCCACCAGCAGTGAAGGAGGATCCCTTTCTCACCACATTCGTGCCAGCACCTGTTGCTTTTGTTCTTGTGGATGTGGGCCAGTCTCTGTGATGTGAAATGATATTTAATTGTGGTTTTGATCTGCATCTCCCTGATGATTAATGATGTGGAGCATTTTCTCATGTGCCTTTTAGCCATTCGGATTTCTTCTTTGAGAAAGTTTCTATTCATTTCATAGCCCCATTTTTTGATGGGGTTGGATGTTTCCTTTTTCCTCAATGTACCTTATGGATTCCGGTCTGGTGTTGAGGTCTTTAATTCACTTTGATCTTACTTTTGGACATGGAGTTAGGCAGAAATCTGAGCCCACTTTTTTGCATGTAGCCGTCCAGTTTTACCAGCACAATTTGGTAAAGAGGCTATCCTTCCTCCACTTCACTTTTCTGGCCCCCTTATCAACGATTAGATGATCATATGTTTGGGAGGAAATGCCAGTATATTCAACCCTGTTCCATTGGTCTACAACTCTGCCTTTGTTCCAGGACCATGCTGTTTTAATTATTACTACTTTGTAGTAGAGTTTGACGTTAAGGAAGTTGATTCCTCCCATTTTCTTTTTCCCAAGAATTGCTTTAGCTATTCGTGGGGGCTTATTGTTCCATAAAAATTTCAGGAGTGTTTGCTTCATTTCTTTGAAGAATGTCATGGGTATCCTATTAGGGATTGCGTTGAATTTGCACAGTGCTTTGGGAAGTATTGTCATTTTGACAATGTTAATTCTCCCGATCCATGAACAGGGGATATTTTTCCATTTCCTTGTGTCCTCTTTTATTTCCTGAAGTAGCATTTTGTAGTTTTCTTTGTGCAGGTCCTTTACTTCCTTAGTTAAGCTGATTCCTAGGTACTTGATTTTCTGGGGCACAATTGTGAACGGGATTGTTTTCTTCATGTCACTTTCTTTTCTTTCACTATTTGCAAATAGGAAAGCCATGGACTTTTGGGTATTGATTTTACAACCTGCAACTTTACTATACAAGGCTATTGTTTCTAGGAGTTTCCTGGTAGAGGTTTTAGGGTTCTCTAAGTATAGTATCATATCATCTGAGAATAGTGAGAGCTTGATTTCTTCCTTTCCTACCTAGATGCCCTTAATATCTTTTTCTTGCCTAATCGCTCTTGCAAGTACTTCCAGTACTATATAACAGCAGTGGAGAGAGTGGACATCCTTGTCTCGTCCTTGATCTTAGAAGGATGAGACATCTGCCATTGAGGATGATGTTTGCTGTAGGCTTGTGGTAGATTGCTTTAACTATATTGAGGAAAGTCTCCTCTATCCCCATTTTGGCGAGGGTTTCCATCATAAACGGGTGCTGGATCTTGTCAAATGCTTTCTCTGCATCTATTGATATGATCATATGATTTTTATCTTTTCTTTTGTTGATATGATGGATTATGTTGATTGATTTCCGAGTGTTAAATTATTCTTGCATCCCCGGATGAATCCCACTTGGTCATGGTGTATGATTTTTTGATGAGTAGTTGAATTCTATTTGATAGTATTTTGTTGAGAATCTTTGCATCCGTGGATCAGGATATTGACCTGTAGTTTTATTTTCTTGTGGTGCCTTTGTTTCCTTTTGGTATTAGAGAGATATGGGCTTCATAGAAACTGTTTGGGAGAGGTTCTGTTTTTTCAATTTCCTGGAAAAGCTTGAAAAGGACTGGCAGTAGGTCCTCTTTAAATATTTGGAAAAATTCGCTAGTGAATCCATCTGGACCTGGGCTTTTGTATTTGGGAAGACGTTTGATTACAGTTTCAATTTCCTTGATGTTAATAGGATAATTTAGGTAATCTAGATCTTCTTCTTTCAGCTATGGAGATGATAGGAATTCAGGAATTTTACCATTTCTTCTAGGTTCTCTTGTTTCGTGGCAAACAGACTTTCAAAGTCGTCTCTGATGATCTTTTGGAATTCTTTGGTTTCTGTTGTGATGTCCCCCTTCTCATTTCTGATTCTGTTTATTAGGGTTCGCTCTCTCTCTGTTTCTTTGTGAGTGTTGCTAGTGGTTTATCTATATTGTTTATTTTCTCGAAGAAGCAGCTCTTGGTTTCATTGATCTTTCGGATTTTATCTTTGGTTTCCATGTCATTGATTTCTGCTCTACGGTTTATGATCTCTTTCCTTGTGCCTGATTTCGGCTATTTCTGTTGATCCTTTTCTAAGTTCTTGAGCTATGAGGTCAAATTGTTTATGTGCATCCTGTCTTCTGTCCTGAGTTATGCTTGCAGAGCTATAAATTTTCCTTTTAATACGGCTTTTGCTGCATCCCATAATTACTGGTAGCTCGTGTCTTCATTCTCATTTGTTTCCAGGTATCTTTTGATTCATCCTTGACTTCCTTCCTGACCCACTCATTGTTCAGCATTGAGTTGTTTAATTTTCAGGTGTTTGATTTGGTTCTCCGTGTCTGTGTGTGATTCATTTCTATCCTCAGTGCATCGTGGTCTGAAAAGATACTATTGATACCATTTCTATCTTCCTGATTCTGTTGAGGTATGTTTTGTGGCCTAGCACATGGTCTATTTTGGAAAATGTTCTGTGTGCACTAGAGAAGAATGGGTATTCTTTCTTTTTCGGGTGTAAAGCCCTGTATAGGTCTATAAGCCCTTTCTCTTCTATTACTTCTTTCAACGCCAATGATTCCTTGCTGAGTTTTGTTCTTGTTGATATATCCAGAGGTGAAAGGCGATGTTGAAGTCTCCAACTACTATTGTATTGCTAGCAATGTCCTCCTTAAAATCTGTTAGCAGTTGTTTTAAATATTTAGCTGTTCCCCCATTAGGTTTGTATACATTTAAGAGTGTGATGTCTTCCTGTTATACGTATCCCTTGATGAAGAGAAAATAGCCTTTGCTGTCCCTTCTAATCTTTTTCAATGTGAAATTAATGTCGTCGGATACCAGTATGGCCACCTCTGCTTTTTTGAAGGAGCTGTTTGCTTGCAGGATTGTTTTCCATCCTTCGACTTTGAGTCTGTGTTTGCTCTGACTGTTGAGATGAGTTTCTTGTAGGCAGCAGAATGTTGGGTTCTGTCTCTGTATCGATTTTGCCACTCTGTGTCTCTTAAATGGTGAATTTAGACCGTTGACATTGAGAGAGATTACTGTTATGGGGTTCTGTGTCATCTTTTTGTAAGGGTGTGTTGTGGTTTTAGGGTTTGTCTTGTCTTATAGTAGCCCCTTTAACCCTTGTTTTAGGTTTGGTTTTGAGTCTTTGAAGTTCCTGAGCTGCTGTTTATCTAGAAAATAGTGTACCATTTCTTCGATTTTGCTTGAGAGTTTAGCCGTATAGAGTATTCTTGGTGAAACATTCATTTCAGTGAGTTTTTTCACTATATCTCGCCACTACCTTTGGTCTTGGAGGGTTTCCTCTGATAGATCTGCTGTTAATATAAGGGGTGCTCTTTTATATTTGGTTTCCTTCTTTGACCTTGCTTCTTGAAGTATTGTGTCTCTATCGGTAGCATCGATTATTCTAACTATATGTCTTGGAGTGTTTTTGTTAGGGCCTCTTTTAGCTGGCACCCTTTGGGCTCCTTGAAACTGAATGGCTGCATTGTTGAGCTCTGGGAATTTTTCAGCGATGATGTGTTTAACCTCGGCTTTCTCATTAGGACTTTTTCCCTAAGCTTCTGGTAGTCCAATGATTCTAATGTTGTTTCTCTTGGAATCATCTCCTATGACTCTCATTCTCTGTAGAGCTATTTTGAGGTCATTTGCTACTGTTTGTTGTTGCGTGTTGGCTTGGTGCAGCTGATCTTCCAGCTCACTGACTCTTTCCTTAGCTGAGGTCATTCTATTTTTGAGGGTATAGACTGAGTTTTTTATTTCATCTATGGAATCTTTGATTCGTGACATTTCTGTGATTAGCTTTTTAATTTCTGCTCTCATTTCTTCCTGTATTTTCTCGATTGTGCGATCCATTGTTTCTCTCATGTCCTCTTTCAATTTTCTGGATATCTGTCTGATTGTTTCATTGAGTTGATTGAACATCTTCATGACTTCATACCTGAATTCTTTGTCAGAGAGGTACCTTAGGTGAATAGTACCTACTGAGGCTTCTGGACTCTTTTCATTGTCCTCTCCCTGTGGTGGGGATTTGTGTTGTTTCTTCATGTTGGTGTGAAGGTGTGAGGACTAGATTTCTTGGTATGATTAAACTACCTGCGGGCACGTGAGCATATGCCCACCGAAAATTAAGCCCTGCCCACTTCTAAAGAAGCCACGCCCACTTCTAAAGTGGCCACACCCCCACGGGTACCTGTTGAGGTTGGGTATTAAAGACTGTGTGGGGGAGAAGACCAGCTCAGCTTGGGGGGCGAAAAGTAAGAGGCAGAGGCTCAGAGCTGCTTTGTCTCCCAGGGTCCGAGAGGATGCCTGGGGGGTCTGCAGAGTGAAATCCAAGTCCTGGATTCAAGAAGCGGTGGATAAGCTCTAGTGGGAATATTTTCATTGGCATAATGATATGTGTTTGATACAATTTGAACTCTTGTTGTATATAAATAATACCTGAATAAACTTGATAACAGGAGGAAGTAAGGAGCAAGAGGGAAAATTATATAGCTATATCAAGAAGATCTGGATGATATTGGCATTAGAAAAGGCAATTAAATACTCTAAGAAAAGTGTACAGAAGTCAGTCCAGATATACTTAATCACTTGATCACTTGACTTCCCGTTACTCATTGATTTGTTCGAGCGGGTGCCAGTAACGTCTCCATTTGTCTCTGTCGCGTGCTAGTGTAGCCCAATGGCATCTGCTCATTCTAGGAACATGAAAAGCCTCAAACCGATCATTCAGGGTCTTGACTAAGAAGTCTGACCATCTCATAGGTGAGTGACCACACGATTTCTTCACTCCCGGTGAAATCCAGTCGGTAATGGCTCTATTCCAGTGGTCTTCTCTAAATTGTATTATGTGTGCAGCCCATCTGATTTTTGATGCCTTGGCAAATTATACAGCTGATTCTTGAGTGTTGACGGAGGTCAGAACTCAGGATTCTTTTTCTTATTTGAGTGAAGCGTGGTACTTCAAGCATAGCTCTTTCGATTCCTCTTTGAGAGAACCCGAATAGCGTTCTCATCCTGTTTTCGTAGGGCCCGGGTCTCTGGGGCATATATTAATGCAGGAAGAACAGTGGAATTGAAGAGATGTGCCTGTAGGTGGAGGTTCTTCATCCTCTTAGCTATTTCTTCGATGCTGTTGAAGGCGTTCCAAGTTGCTCTCTTCCTCCTGTGCAACTCAGGTGCCAGGTCATTCATCGTATTGACTTCTCAACCTAGGTACACATAACTGTTGCATTTGGAGATGGTCATTCTGTTGAGAGCGAATGGAACATCAGGAACAAGATTGTTTCTCATGAACATTGTCTTTGTGAGATTCAGCTGTAATCTGACCTTTCCTCACTCACAGAAGCATTTGTGCCACTTGGCTAATGTTTGGTGTTATTAGAATGATGTCATCAGCAAAACAGAGGTGATGTAGTTGCCATCTATCTTCACTCCCATTCCTTCCCATTCCAGTCGTCACATGATGTTCTCGAGGGTGGCACTGAAGAGTTTCAGTGAAATAGTATCACCCTGCTGAACCCCTCTCTTGACAGGAATGATCACTTCTTTGTAGAATGGTGAGATCCTGGTATTGAATCTGTAATACAGCTCATGGAGGATCCTGATATGTTGAGTTTGAACACCCTGATTGGCTAGGGCTTCGATGACCCCTTCTGTCTCAACAGAATCAAAGGCCTTCTTTAAATCAATGAACGTTAGACAGAGTGGCATCTTGAACTCCCGAGAAACCTCAATGAACTTGGTTATCATGTGAATATGGTCAATCGTGCTGAATCCTTTGTGGAACCCGGCTTGCTCAAATGGTTGTCCTTCATCTAGCGTTCTGTCAATCCTATTCAGACTTGAGTGAACAGCTTGTAGATGACAGACAATAGGCAGATTGGGCGATAGTTGCCAATGTCGTGGATGTCTCCCTTCTCTTACAGTAGTACAGTCCTGCTGGTTTTCCACTGGGACGAAAACTTGCATTCAGACAGGTAACGTGTGAGCCCCCAAGCCAGTGTATTGAGTACTGATGGTAGGTTCTTCAGGTGATCAGGTCTGACCTTGTCTTGGCTAGATGCTGTTCGCTTCTTTACTGATGAGATGGCATGTCGGATTTCGGAAGGGAGAATGTTGGGAACAACATGTCCATCCTGCAGAATTTGGTATGTGGGCAGGCAGACATGGCTATTAAAGAGATCTGAGTAGAAGTCATGAATAATCTTCTCTATTGCCCTTCTGGAAGATGTGATAGATCCATCAGGACGTCGTAGGGTAGTCATCTTGGTTTTGTAGTTGGTGAAAGACAGGCAGGCATTACGAATGCTTTTCCTGGCGTCTGCCGATGCGGCAGACCTACCAGCAGTAGATGCTACCAGCACTACTGCTCTTCGCTCTTTGAGTTCTTCCTTGATCGCTTCTCTGCACTGCTTTGCAAGCTCGGACGTTTGCTTGCAGTTGCCTGAGGCATGCACCAAGCCACAGTGGCGAATAAGCTCAAGAGTGTTCAAAGACAGGCGTGTTTTTGTGGTTATCTCTCTCTTGGAATTCCTCGCACAATCATGGAGGTGCTGAACCAGTCGATCATATTCCTCATCAATGTTGTCAATGATGGCATCTTCCCAGGTTGCTGCAACAGAGCCAAAGAGCTCCCAGTTGGTAGTCGTTCTGGGAGTTCTCTTCTTAAACTTTTCAGTCATTTCTCCCCGCTCTGTGAAGTAGAATTTTGCATGAAGGAGATGGGGGTCCAATCCCGCTTGGAATTTTGGAACAGCAGTGACATCGGTCAGGCAAAACTGTCGATTCAATATGATGTGGTTAATTTCATTGTGGAAATGTACACCGGGAGACTCTCATGTCCAACATTTAGATTCGGCCTACCGGAACTGTGAGTCACCATAAATGGTCTTGGTTGACATAATGAACTCAGTCTGTCACCCTGTTCGTTCCATTCAACGCCATGGGTCCCAATGTGGATTTCTTCGGCTGATCTTCTCAGTCCTATCTTGGCATTAAAATCACCGACAATGATCTTGTAGAAGGTGTGGTCTCCTGTATAGAACTTCTCCAGTTCCATGTAGAACTTCTCAATTTATCCTTCTTCATAATTGGATGTTGGTGCGTAGACAACGAAGATAGAAACTGCCGGCAGTGAGCCACATCTATTCAAGTGTAATCGTTCGATTCGGGTTGTTAGGCATTTGAATGAATCAATGCTCATGGCTAAGTTCTTGTTGACAAGGACACCGACACCACCAATGCCTCTTTTGTTGCATGTTCCAAGGAACAGTTCTTCTCCAGTGTCGAAAACGGTGTAATGTGATTGATACCTTCTCATCTTGTTCATACCAATGATGTCGTACTTGATCTTTCGCGCTTGTACCATCAGGTCTTTGATGGATGCATCTGATGCCAGCATATGTGCATTGAAAGTGCAGACAGTCATTTTTGTCTTTCTTCGTTTGGGCAGCCTAGTTCGGCTTTGAGATTTTTTCAGCTTCTCCTTCCACATCCTTCTCAATGCTGCCGTATTGGTGGCTCCTTCAGGGTCAGGGGAATGAGACCCATTGTATTTACTGAATTTGGCATATTGAATACACCACAGATAGCTTGCCAGGTTCTGCCGTGCAGGTGGGATACTCTCGGTAGCCTGAAAACACAAATAAACTTTACAGGTGTTCCTATTCAGGCATATGTGCTGGTATAATACTCTCAGTAGCCTCCCGTGTTCTCTGAGAGCAAGAACTATAAAATAATAAGTCGTGCAGTCGCATTTGTGGCCGTGCACTTCCGGGAGCTTGGTGTTATAGTCTCTGGATCCCAGCCATTGATGGGGTTACACGGCAGTTGGTGGGTGTAACTGTCTAGCTACTGGAAGATGGGGGAGCTGGGTGGAAGAGGCTCAGTCCCGAACCGAGCAGGCCTGGAGATCTACGCCCCAGGTCCCACACACCTGGGTTCCTCTGCCGGTTCCTTCAATGGTGAGGCTCATCCAAGCATGTGGAGAGTGGTCACAGCATGGCTTTGGCTGGGTCCCAGAGGTCTTCAGCTTTGGGGCTCTGCTCTGGGCAGAGAGGGAAACTCAACCCACCTTCCTCCAAGGGGTCCTTGTGAGTACAGCCAGGCATGAAGGCAGGAGACTCTGCTTTGTTCTCTTCTGGGAGCTTGGTATTATAGTCTTAAGTATTAAGATATACTTAATACAGATGAAAATTTTCAATTTTATCCCTGAATTACATCACTATATGATAAGGTCTGGATGGTCCAAACACCTATATAATACATTTTTCCTGATATTTAAAATAAAACATAGAAGAATAACTAGTATCAAAGAATTGAATAATTCTCTCAGATATGTTGCAAACCTGATCTTCTCTATAAAGATACAGCTTTGGTAGATATTTTTGTGGGGACGAGGGAAAATGAGGCTTGCCCTTCAGTGCTAGGACTATGTGCCATACTAATGATAAAAGTTGGGTCTTGATACATGCAAAGCATTAAGTATTATGTTATGAAGTGGATCATGTGATTATAAAGGCAAAGGAGTCTCATGATCTGACATATGCAAGTCGGGGCCAACAAAACGTAAGACACTAAATACTAGCTAAAGCCTTTATTTCGCTTTTACTCTGGACTGCATCCAGATTGGATAATGCCCACATGGAATGAGAAATATACTTTGACTACTCCACCAATTAAAAGACAAGTGTCAAGCAGAAAAACTCCCTAGAGAACCAGAACCAACATTTAACCTAATACTACATGTTCAGTCACGTTAATACCACAATTAAGGACTATTACATGAACAATAAGGAGTAGAATACTGCATATGCATGTATTTATATAAAATTGAAATAAATATGAATACAGACTTGCTATCAGTTCCAAAGTAAGAAATATAGTGCCTTTTTGAAAGATCATTCCCCTCACATACAGCATCGACAAACGAAGAGTTATAGTTTCCTCTGGTTTCTGCCAAACTGTGTAGAAGAGGAAAACAACTTTTATGATAACTGAAACCATGGCAAAGATAAGAGAAACCATCCAAAATAAAATATAGCCTTCATATGAAACTACAATCTACAGTTTAGAAAGATTTTTTTGGTAAATTATACCAGTGTTAACTATTGACAGGACTAAGGGTTTTAAAATAAACATCAAATAAATGATGTCTAAATCCCCCCAGTCTTCCCCAAGGGTGTGACCTGGTCGGAGCTGGTCTGAAATGATGTTTCTTACCAAGGGCATATGGGAACATCAAAGGAGTGAAGAAAGTAAGAGTCTGGGTAGAAGCACCAGGGTCCCTGTAGCCAGGAGGAATGTCTGGAAAATTACTAAAATTAGATGAGAATGAAGGGTCGAAATTAAAAGTGACACAAAAGTCAAACACATCAAGGAAAAAAGGATCAAAGAGATAAGAGTCAATGAAACAAGGTGAAAGAAAGAAAAGGGGGATTTCTGAGTGATTACTTGGAAAACATCCTGGTCTTGCTTACAATTATGGATAGGTCAGAGAACATGAATTTTTGCTTTGATGCTATAAGAATAAAATGCAAAGACAGTTGACTATAGTGCACTTCTGAGCCATCTTGTAGCCAGGAGAAAAGGAAAAGTTTTATTTTAACATTGATATCTTGTTCAAAGATAATTTCTCATAATTTTTTATGTGTTGCATTAAACTTAAAATTTCTATTACTGCGTGTCTCGGGTACCTCCTTACTATCATCCTTGGGCTCAACACTCACTTGCATCTACTTGATCTGTAAATCAAAGAATTGTTCAGTTCATACTTTCTAGCTATGATGAATAAAGTCAGAGTAATCAGTTATAATAAAATTAAAACATGGTCTATACATATACAATAAAGACTAAACAAAAAAATCATATAACTAAGGGACAGAGTGATAGTGTGTTGGGCGTTTGCCTTGCATGAAACCGACCCCATTTTTATCCCCAGCAACCCACATGGTTCCCTGAGTACCACAAAGGGTAATTTCTGAGTGCTGAGCCAGGAACAACCCCTGAGCATCCTTGGGTGTGATGCAAAAAGCAAATAAAAAAAATGGTTACTTATTTTAGTACTGCACTGTACTGTCCTTCCGTTGTTCATTGATTTGCTTAAGTAGACCCAGTAACATTATGAGACTTGTTGTTACTGTGTTTGGCATATTGAATACTGTACGGCAAAGCCTGGCAAGCTACCCGTGACATATTCAATATGCCAAACATAGTAACAAGTCTCACAATGTTACTGGGCCCGCTTGAGCAAATCGATGAACAACAGGAGGACAGTACAGTACTTATTTTGGAAACCCCATTCTGGGTTGTGATTAGGTCTGCTTAAAGTGTTCATCTTGAGAGACCACCCCCTATTTGTCCTGTGATTGAATCTCATTTTCTAAAAATGTTCTGATACTTATTGCTGTAAAACACCTCAGTTTGTTGTTTACCATCTGATAAGTTATATTTGGGTTTATTCTCAAACTGCTTTGATATATACTATATTTCACACATTAAGTGTTCCAAGTTTGAAGAGAAGCACTTTTCCGTTTTCATTAAAGTTCACTTCAGCTACCTTTGAACAAATACTATTTCCTCATTTACATAGTACAAATACTGAAGACCAGAAAAATGAGTGAAACAAGGGACAGAGAAGCTGTGCCTTCTCTCTCTGGTCAAACTGTATAATCATCCACTAAAATGGGGTTATCCAGAAATGGCTGCCCATCAATGGAGCATCAGCTCTTAGTGGATCATCAAGAATACATAGCGGGGCTGGAGAGATAGCACAGCAGTTAGGGCGTTTGCCTTGCATGCGGCGGATCCAGGCTTGATTCCCAAATAGTCCCCTGAGCACCGCCAGGAGTAACACCTGAGTGCGGAGTCAGGAGCAACCCCTGTGCATCGCTGGGTGTGACCCAAAAAGAAAAAAAAAGAATACATAGCAGAGCTATGCAATATTCTACTACTTATATATAAATACATGAAATATTGCTTTTTATAACAAAGTCTATGCAGCTAGGGAATATAATGCTTTGTAAAATAAGTCAATTGAAGGAAAAATCTCTAGTCTTCTGTGGTAAATAAGCAAATAAGTGAACTCAATAAAATAAGATTTTAGATTATAAAACCAAAGTAGTGCCTATAAGAAGGGAAAGAGGGAGAGTAAAGGGGATCCACTATATGGCGAAGATCGAATGAGACTTGGATTGGTAAACATAATGCAGTAGATACAACCCATATAATGTTATAGGTCATCAGTACTTCAATAAAACAAAGTGAACACTTAAAATCAGGGGAGATAAGTGTTCCATGTGGAGGCATCCTTAAATGCATTTATTTTAAGCAAAGTAATGGGAATTGTTGTATTCCAGAATGTAGAGGTTATTTCATAGCTTACAAAACCATGGGTATTGAGAATGCATATGGAAAGATAGGGACTCTATAAATTAGATAATTTGTATAGTGACTTTCTGAGGAAACCCATGTACCTATTTTTTACTGGGTAACAGATATCTCTTAATTGAAAAAATTTCCCATGTTATACTTTGAATGAAGATCCCATTGTGTACAAATTAGGTTAAAAAGTAGAAAGGAAAAAGTACTACATGTCGCTGGTATGTTTTCACTATTTAGTATTAGATAAGTTATTTCTGGGGTCAGTGGGTAGGGCATTTGCCTTGCACTCAGCTAACCTGGTTCAGTCCCCAGCATCCCATATGGTCTCCCAAGCACCAGGATTTATTGCTGAGTGCAGAGCCAGAAATAACCCCTGAGTATTGCTGAATGTGACCCCCTGCCCCACTAAAAAAAGAAAAGTTATTTTTATTACTATTAATTCTGAAAAGCATTAAATATGAAGTATAAATTAGAATAAATTTTTTCTAAAAGAGTAAATGAAATAAAAAAACATGCTACATCTGAGTACAAAGTTAATTTAAATCTTGATTCAAATGAAGTTTTTTTTTTAAGTTCTTTACATATTCTCTGATTTAGACAGCTTTACAGTGTGTGTTATTGTGTCAGGAAGAGCTCTATATATGTTTTTCCTTATTAATCTTCATTACAATTCTATGTCATTTATTATTAAAAGCATAATTTCATCAATGTAAACTTTGTTTAGCGGTACTGCACATTTTAAACTATTTTGACTCCATTATTTGAATATTGTGGGTGAAGTTTACCACAATGCACCTTTATCACCAATATTCAAATCAAAAATTTCACGTTGAAAGAAAATTATCCCTGGTGCCTTTCAAAGTTATTCTAATTTCTAATGCTGAAAGAATCATCCCAATAACATAAATGGAAAATTTGATTTAAAGTAGTTAATGACAATTCATAAATAGTATTTCCAGAATATTCTAGATGATAGGTCTAGTCTCCAGTTTATCTTGATTGCTATTCATGTTTCCAGGGCAGTCAAATTCTATTGACAGCCTCTTCAGTGTCACACAGATGCTTTGTCACTGTATATCACTGTATATATATCACTGTCCTCCCGTTGTTCATCGATTTGCTTGAGCAGGGCCAGTAACATCTCCATTGGAGACTTTGTTGTTACTGTGTTTGGCATATCAAATACATCACATGTAGCTTCCCAGGCTCTGCCTTGCGGGCGAGATACTCTCAGTAGCTTGCTGGACTCTCTGAGAGGGGCGGAGGAATCGAACTGGGTTCAGCCATGTTGGCCACTTGTGAGGCAAATGCTCTACCACTGTGCTATCGCTCCAGCCCGATGCTTTGTCATCGTCCTTAAATATTGTTACTTCTACATCATTTTGTCATCTACATCAAAACTCCATGTATATATGATGACTTGGCATGAACATAAAATTATTTTCTCTCTTGATCTCTTATTTCTGAGACATGAAGTTTTCTTCTTATCTTTGGGTCCATCTGGCATCCAGGTGACTTTGTTTAGGATACTGTTTTTCATGGACCATCAGTGTTATAGCTGTCTATATGTATCCATCACACATACAATCATTTGTTCCTAAAGTTTTTGGATGGACTTGTATTACATATTGCTTGTCATTGACAGATTTATAAAACATTACTTTTTTCCTTAGTATTTTTAATTATTTTATAAAGTCATTCACAATATTTGATTACAAACACCAGTCCCACCACCATACACCTTCCCACCACCATATTTCAAGTGTTTTCACCCTGTACCCCAATCTCTGCCCCAAAGCAGAACTGAACTAATATTTCCCTCTAAGGTTGATTGCCTGCTACTTTGAATACCATCAAAAGTGGTGTGGTACTCTTGGAGTATGGGTAGGGTGTGTTCAATGAAGTGCCATGTGGCCATGAATGCAGCCATGCAGTCCAGGTAAAGGTTCATTCATGGGTGAGGCTTGGCCCAAGTGTGTGGAGAGCAGCCGTGAGCATGGTGGTAGTTACGTTCTGGAGGTTTTCAGCTGCTGGGGTTGTCCCTTGGGGTGGGGAAAAGTCTCACCCACTCCCCTCTAGGGTGCACTGAGAGAAACAGCCTGGCATGGGGTCTGGCAGCAAAAACATTACTTTCTGATACTCCTCACTTGAGATTTTTACGTTTGAGTGTTGAACGTAAGTGACCTTTTAATAGGCAAAAAACTGTCTTTCCCTTTCTTCTAACATTTTTCTTCAGCATTGTATTTACCCATGCTCACTAGAAGTCCACACATTAATTCTTTATCACACTATTTCATGCTATCCCTTGATAGTTTACCATTTATATGTTCCTTATTTTATAGCCACTTATCCAGATGATTCCATATTTAGAATTTTTTTCACAAAATAGCTCAATATTGTACCTTCTCAGTCACATCATGAGCTCTTTTGTTTTTCAAAAGGAAGTCTGGAAAGATAACACAGGTACAGTGGGTAGGGTAATTACCTTGTACACAGCTGACCTGGGTTCAATCCCCAGTACAGAGCAAGCTCTGACCACTAGCTGTGGTCCAAAGCAAAGGAGACTATCACATGCACAAAGTGGCTAGGCTAGCATTTAGGATTATCATTACCTAAAGGAGAACTTCTCACATTGGAAACTTCCAAGTAAACTTGTAGAAACACTAGATTTTCAGTTAAGTGGCTCTGTCTTCAAATCCCCTAAGCTTCTGTTGATGCTTTAGTAGTAACAGATAACATTCTGCCCAAGCCTGATAATGTCATTAAAACAATTAACCAATATGCTTTGCATTCCTCTGGCCTCATTTCCTTTCCTGGATCTTGGTCATGGCACTTCATAACAGTATTTGAACAACTTCAAGATCTAGTAAAGGTAACACTGCACTTTGCTAAGGCTTCTACTTGGAAATGTGACTGAGGGAAGCAGCTGGTAAATGTCACATTGAATCAGCTGCGATGGGTAGACTCCATGGAAAAGTCCCAGTGGGACCTGTGTTTTCCACTTTGGGCCTTAGACAGTGACACATATCTGACTTTGGCTGATCTTGTGAGTAGCAACTAACGAATGCCATTTTATATAGCAAAATGGCTCTGTGAACTGCTTTGAATCTGCATATTAACAAAGAAGAGGAATAACTCAGGTTATTTCTTAGAAGCAGCAAGAAAGAACTTTTCTTTGTAAACATGCAATATACATCTCATGGAAAACACACATTTACACACACAGCAGCAGCAGCAGCAACAACAAAACATGGGGGGAAAATTTCACCCAGAATCTGTGGTTTGCCTTCCTTTGTCTACATGAATATGTGCAAAATGCACACAACACTCAGACATGCAAGCTGATTGAGCGATAATCTCTTATAATGTGCCTCTATTTAAAGCAACAAACAGATGGAGGGTTTATGAGCAAGGCTGGTAAAAGTAAAAGCAAATGATTGTAATAGTTGTACTTTTAATAGGATTCTCCACAATCTAAAACATTATTCCCTGAGGAACAAATTGTTCTATAAAATAACATTACTTAGTAAAGAGACAGTAGTGCTGATATTGCTGAAGCAGTGGGGAACTCCAGACTGGCCTTCTATTGTAGGCAACTCTCAAAATAGAGCCCTGTCCTGTCCTGGTAATAAGGGCACACAAGAGGGCTCTATGGTCTCAAAACAAACAAAACAAAAACACCTCAGGGGAAGTAAAAGACACACAACCATGAGGATAATGAGAGTAACTCTGAGCTTTGATTGCACATATTTGCCTTTTAGTTCTCTTCTTTGGACAAGAAATTTTGGGCAAGTCCTACAGATTCAAGATAAGCATCTTTAAATCT
The DNA here is from genome assembly GCF_029834395.1 of Sorex fumeus. NCBI lineage: Eukaryota > Metazoa > Chordata > Mammalia > Eulipotyphla > Soricidae > Sorex > Sorex fumeus. The sequence continues at coordinate 11,598,493 of NW_026606077.1, read as the reverse complement.
GTAGAAATATACATCTCTTCCTCCTCTACCAATTTTGACCAAAATCTAGCTCTAGTCCAGTAGATCGAGCTCAACAAACAGTGGGACTGTAAGCAATCCAACATGAATTCATTATCATTATCCCTGCTTAAGAGAAGCAAAACACTATAATTCTATCATTAAGATGAATATACCATCATGATGGCCTTTGCGTAAATTATAATTAAAGCTAATCTTAATTAACGTTATTACACCATTTCAGAAGAAAATAAACAATCCCAAGAGAGGGAAACAATGTGGTCAATAACTCACTCCAAAAATATTTTCTGCCTCCAAAGCTCACATTGAGGGAGACATTCCTGCACATGATACAAATGGTTCTGACATTAAGAAAAGTAAACAAGTAAGAAAAATAAAGATGGAAAAATTCTGTGGTCAGTTCACAAGTGCTTTTTTATTGTTTGAGGCAGGGTCAAAGCCTTTTATAAAGACAAGGATATATGTACTGCTAGATTGACTATGACATTGGACTAGACTAGCTGCCCTTGCACAGAACCCCGGCTGCCTGTGATATGCCATGGACAAAACATGGGTTGGTGCTTTTCAACAAAGGATCAGGGTAGAACAGAGTGAACCTAATTTAAAGCATAATTATACTGCTGTTTTATAGATCAAATAGAAGGTACTCAACTTCTGGCTTTTAATGGTTTTGAGAGATAATGGCAAATATTCAATATGCTCTAATTATTAATGATGGAGGATCTTAACCTAGACTTCTCTCAATAATGGATTAGTAAAGGTTGTAGACTCTACAAGAGGGACTCCTGCCAACCTCAATGCAAATCTTTCAAGGTTTCCACCGATTTATTAGAACAGAGGTTATACAAATGAACTAGGTTCTTAGGGGAGTATTTTAGGGATTGAGTCCCTAAAGACTTCTTACAATAATAACTCTATAGTCCCTTGGTGTTCATAACTGGGGAAGAATGCACTTTTAGGTTTTGCTATCCTTAGCTTAATCCTGAAACCCAGAACAATTCAAAACACAGTGCTATTGCAGTCATCTCATCAGTCTTTCAAATATCTTTAGGAGTGATTTTTACTGGTGGACTAGTAGATTAAATGAAAGGACAACAATCTAATTAGTATGATTATGCTTTTTGTTTGGTAACAGCAGTGCTGGAATACAGCCATGGACAAAGAATGCTACAGTAGCATCTCATATACTATGGATCTAATTAGAAATTGTTATGGTGGGTACTGTGTTCTATAGTCTTTACTTTGTAAGGTAAAGGTAAAGGTAAAGGCCCTCCCGTTGATCGTCGATTTGCTCGAGCGGGCCCAGTAACGTCTCCATTGGAGACTTTGTTGTTACTGTGTCTGGCATATCGAATACTCTCGGTAGCTTGCCGGGCTCTCCGAGAGGGGCGGAGGAATCGAACTCGGGTCGGCCATGTTGGCCGCTTGTAAGGCGAACGCCCTACCCGCTGTGCTAATTAATAAATCACCTCACTACTCCTCTCTCTCTCTCTATATATATATATAGTGAATCCAGACCTGGTATCTGACCCTGCCTGGTATTTTTAGACAAGATATGCTTAAATTTGAAATAAATACAACAAGATGAAGTCCATGCTTTTGTCATTAGGGATTTATGGAAAGAAGTTTACACTAATACAGGAACTGTTTACGACATGAAGATGGCTACAAATGTATGGCCTGGCTGAAATCATGTACCTCTATGCTCTGAAAAACTGTGAAGCACCTTGTATTGCTTGTGATAAATATGCAAAGGTTTTGTGTGTTGGGAGCTATGTAGGATATAAGAGGCTAAGATTTAAAGAGATTAAGGGAGTATGGCTTTTCTCCAAACTGTGACTGTTTCACCAAAATAGCGAAAAAGTTCCCTGCATTGTAATATAAGAATGGCTACTCAGTAGGCTGGCTTCCAACATAGTCTCATCTCTTTTTCCTTGACTGCTGCCTCTGAGCATGCTCAGAAAGGCCCCAGGTGTGACCTCTGTTCCCCTGTGAGCAGTGGAAGGACCAGGCAATCGATCATGGTGTTCATCTTGTCAGCTCTGGTGCTTTGCTGCCACTGTCTGTCACCCTGGTGGATGAGACCTGCTTAAGGGCAATCATGTCAATCTCTATGTGACCGTTTAGTCTACGACAGAAGGATGATCTTGACAGGCCTGGCAAAGTCAGAAGATACCCAAAGCTGAAGTCAGAACCTTACCATAGATGTACAACATGGGCTAGTGTAGGTTTTTTTTTTCTCTCTTTATTTTTACTTTCCTGTTGCTTTTATTCTCATGATGTAGGCTAAGACATCTGAATATACTTGGCCTCAGAGTTGGTCATCTCGGATAAACCTGTTTCCCTCCGAATTTCTCCCATAGTAAACGTAGTGACACTTTCCCAGGACACCTGCAAAATGGAAGGAAACACATCATGACAGAAGGCACAATTAGGATAGCAAGGAACACAGGTGCTGTAAACTTGAAATGCAGTGTGACCACAGAAACTGGGGAGCAATAAACGGACTCAGTCTCCAAAGGGAGGGACCTTACCTTGTCCTCCCTTCAGAATTGACATTCAAATAAAATACCAGTACAGAATTTAAGTATTAATTTTTTTTCCTGCAAGATTATTTTTCTCACTTTTAGAGGATTCTAGTTTCACCAATTACTCCTCAAAAGAAAGCAAAAGCCTCTGCCTACAGTCCTTTAATAGTAGTTCTAAAAATGGAGAATTGACAATTTAGAGATGGGCCCCTCCAGCAAAGGATATAGAGTAATCTTCCCAGAATGTGACTGTGTTCAAGTCCTTTAACAAGAATCAATATTGATAACTTCTAGAGAGAACATTCCAAATCCCAGGCGACCTCAGACACATACTGGATGATTAAGGGAGATGGTGGTGTTGACAAAATGCCACACTGACAAGTAACAAGATCCTCCAACATTAAACGGCGGCTGTGTATGGCAACCTGAACTCTCTTTGCAGACTGAAATGAAATGCATTTCATTTTGATTTTCATCTTCAAGAAATTTTTAACCCAACCCAGAACTTTACCTGTTATTTAATATTCTAAATCTCCGTAAGAAACAACCTACCAAAATTGTTTTGTAGAACTATTAAGGAAAAATCAGTCTTCCCTCAAGAAAATATTAATAACTTCAGTTTGGGCTTTTATTTGTCACCTTGAAATCATACATTTTATTTTTGAAAGAGTAACTTCAGTATCAAGAGTTGTCTTATTACTGACAGAACTTTAGTTTCTGTGCCTAACAAAATAAAATCGTAACAAAATTTTTATTCAAAAGCTACAACTCTCCATATAAAAATAGATACCTATAAGCAGGATTATTTTTTCCCACCAGTCTGGTAGAGTTAAAGCCAACAGTCCCCTTGTATTGTTCAGTTAGGATAAATTAGCATTTGAAATTATCCAGATTGTTCATATAATGAGTTACAAGTAATTAATATTTTTATGAATGGACAAGTTATGATTCTCTATTCGGAAATAAAAATCGTATTCTTACAGGTTAATATGGGTTTTCTAAAACTTAAAAAAATATTACTCTTGGCTTACAATACTAGTAATAATGTTTTCTCATAGACATAATTCCATCACCAGTGTACCTTTCTCCCCCACCTCCAAGAAGCATCACCTCACATGCCTCCCCACCCAAATAATTGTGTGTCAGCTCTCCCATTTTCATTCTTCAGATTTTTGCTGCTACTTTACTATGTGTCTTTAAATCCTACATGTGAGAGAGATCATTCTGTGACTGTCCCTTTCCTTCTGAGTGACTTCACTCTTTCGCCCATGTTACAGAAATTGCATGCTTTTGTTGCTTCTTAGTGCTGCATAGTATTTCATTGTGTATATACACCACAACTTCTTGATTCATCTATCTTTAAATGGGTTGTTTCTATAGCCGGGTTATAGTACTAAGTGCTATGATGAAAAGGTGCACATATACCTTCGGGTATATGAATGTTTTAGTGTTTGAGGGTAAAGGTAAAGGTAAAGGCCCTCCCGTTGATCATCGATTTGCTCGAGCGGGCCCAGTAATGTCTCCATTGGAGACTTTGTTGTTACTGTGTCTGGCATATCGAATACTCTCGGTAGCTTGCGGGGCTCTCCGAGAGGGGCGGAGGAATCGAACTCGGGTCGGCCATGTTGGCCGCTTGTAAGGCGAACGCCCTACCGCTGTGCTATCGCTCCAGCCAAAATTTAAAGCAAAGTTGAAATTTTATTGAATCACGAAACTCTCAAATTTGGAAATTAGAAAAGGATGACATTGTTGTATGACTTGGACTTCTTCTCATTAGGATATTTCCCTTTGTGTTCCCCTGAGCTGAGCAGTTAGCTGTGCACCACTCTCCCCTTTGGCTCTGATTTCCTCTTGGCCTTCAATTTCTGCTTTGCAGTATTGGTCTGGTGCCTGGAACATGAAGCTTGGATAAAACCTCCCTGAGAACCTACAGGGGCCCTAGATCATTCTTTTAGCTGTTGGCATAGAGAGTTTTTTTTTATTGTGCTGAATTATATAGCACCTGAGGTTCTACTAGGGTTGTCACTAATGCCAGGAACTGGTCTGTGGACTCGGTGAATCAGGCTCCATGCCAGGGACCATATCCTCTATAGGCCTGGTGGGGTTGGGGAAAAATCTTGTGTGTTTCTGAAAATCCACAAGGGACTTTCTTAAACACCAGTAATTCCAATGAACCATCAAGAATCTGGAAGGATGTTAATTTTTTTCTACAGCACCAGGACAGCATGAATTTTCATAAAAAGAAATGGATAGGGCTGTCAGATATCATCAAGAACCCAGTCTTTCTCTTGCATGAAAGAATGACAGGCATACACAGACACACACACCAGTGGGTGCATTCTTTTAAGTGTTTTCAGGGATGGAATCTCCTCTCTACCTCCCTTCTCAGAATGGTAAACTATAACTTGGGTCTTGATAAAAGGAAACCGCAGGGACAAGCCCATCTTGAAGCTAGGGCACATCAGGAAAGGCCTCATGAGCCACATCCCCCAGGCCTTTTTGTTTTCTTCTGCTCTGCATTGATAAAAGTCCTTTTTCAAAGGCCCATCCTGTTTCTGTGGGCCTGGAAGCAAGATTGTTTATAGATGAGCAGGGTCTATTTGATTCAAATGCCGGAGACTGTGGTGAGGTGTCAGAACTTAGAAAATGAGGCAAGGACATCAGGTATTAATATTGTCAATGATCTCTTGACAGGGAGAACAGATACCATACTCACTGTCAGATTTAAATAGACATCAATTGCATTAATAACGAAAGGGCAGACTTCAAACAAAGGGGCTGTATGGGGGGAGCAGACCTAGTCTCTGTACTGGCAATAACCCGATCTGAAAAGACACTGTCAGGAATCAAGACAGGCCCGGGATTGTGTGCCTGACAGAAAACAGAGATGCCGACAGAGATACTGGGGCCATATTATGCCAAGGATATTCTAAGAGCACTGCCTGCGGCTCTAACAAAAGCTGACATTACCCCTATCACTTGGGGTCTTCTCTGCCTGCAGAATGGCTCTCCCCCAGATTATTCGCTGCTATACTTAAGTTCCTGGCAGCCCTGTTCTGTTACAGAGCCAGGGTCAAGGAACCAAAGGATAACACAGTCCGTCTAAATTTGGACTTGGTTTGAGGAGCACGTTAGTTGCCCCATTCCCCAAGAGCTCAGCTACTTACGGTGATCAGAGTACCACTATGCAAGCAACTGTCACCTTGAATAAATCTCTTCAAGGGAAGGTGCTCCGGCTATGGGTTGGGCTAGGCTGGCAGCCCCAAAATGCAATCCAGTTACTGATGGGCCTCTGGGGAGAAAGATGGTCCAGCTAGTGACAATTCACACTGGCTGGAAGTTTTTGAACTCCAGTCTCCCACAATCTGTGAAAGGAAGCAAGGGCTGCTTCTGCTGAAATTGGTACGGGAGCTCACTGGGGGGAAAAGTGATTATCCCCTCCAAACACAACTTTTGTGTGCAGAAAATAAGCAAATAAATAAAGAACATGAATGCAGGATTGGGTTATAGCAGCAGGCTACCACATGTAGCATGAAGGCTGTTTGGAAAAGAACAGGATCTGTTCATCCATTAAGGGAGGTGGGTGGTGTGATTCCCCCTCTGCCTGCCACAGTATGTGCCATAGCCTGGGAACGTTCCAGAGGGAGCTGCCTCTTTGCAGAGCACATGTTGAGGAGAAGGCACTCCTGGGCTGGAATTTGGGAACCCGCTGGTCATGACTCAGTAGGCGGCAGTTTCCCCGTACATCTGCAATGCATTGGCTTGTTTGTATCTCCTCAAACTGTAATGTCTTGGGACTGGAGGAGGAACAACACATTTAATGGCATATGTAGTGTTTTTAATTAAAATATCTGGCTTTGGCCATAATAAGTGAAGCCGGCTCACCATGCATCAGGCCGCTGCAGAGCTATCTGTGTGAGGGTTTCTTTCAAACGCCCTGAAAAACCACCGCCTGCTGTCTATCCCTGGGGAATCCTCTCCTGCCAAATGAGACTCCTAATTTTTCTTAAGTAGCCAGTTCTGCTATCACCGTAAGCTCTTCAAACTATAATTATGAAAAAACCATGTTGGGGAGAATCTGTTTTAAAGAGGCCCTTTGTCTTTTCAATGCTTCCCCCGCCCCCTCTCGCCTCCCTTCTCTGAAATGGATGTTCTAATTATGCAGGTTAAGTTATAACCTTGGGATTGGGTGGGAAGCAGCCTCTGGTCCTGGTTGCAAATTGTGACACCTGGGATGGTACCAGAGACTCTGCCAGGGAAAGTGTCCTTGACCATGGCCCCCAGGCCTGGGGGAAGATGCAGATGGTCTCGGACGGTGGATCATTGTGGAGCTCTCAGGATATCAAAGGGGAAAGCCTGGCATTGCTCGGGCTCTGCGGCCCTGTACAAGCCCCTTTTCAGTCTTGATGTCCCCTTTTAAAAGGTGATGACAAGGATCTTTTTTCTCAGAAACAATTTAATACTGAAATTGGTGATTTAAGACCTTCAAAGTTTTTTCTGACAAAGATAAGGAGGTCAGATATAATATTGCCTAATGGGAAAGGCAGCTCCGTGGTCAGTTAGAAAAAGAAACTAATTTGGACTAAGGGAACTCTTGAAACTCCACATTCCTTCAAAGGGCCACAGACATATGAAAGTGGGTAGGGCACTTGCCTTGCACCTGATTTGACCTGGGTTTTATCCCCAGCATCCCATAGACTCCCTGAGTCTGTCAGGAGGGAACACTGCTGGATGTGGCCCCCAAACAAGATAATTAAAATCTCCAGGAAAAGAATAAATACCAATTTTCCTGCAACTTCATTCTCAGCGCTGCTTATGACTAATTAGTCCATATCAATCTAGCTTTGACATATGCTTGAGTCTCATAATCTTTATTTGATATCACTAAGGACTAAATATCAGAGAAAGTAAATATCATTGTACTCTTACCAGAAAATAATCTTCTTTAGATATATACCTACCTTCATTGTTGAGTCTTACCTTCAGATTGATAAAATAGAGAAATTAAAATTATACCAATCTTAAGACCTCATTTCAAACATCTACCACAAACTGTGAACTGTAGATTTTGAACTGTTTGTGGTCACTAGCAAATTAGAATTAACAAAATGAAATAAGCAGGGGTGTTCCCTTCGAAAATCTTTTAATCTGTATAAGCAAGGAAGAAACTATAAAGAGGTGGATGGACTAGTGACAAAGAGGTAAAGAGTAGTAAGATATTTCTTTTACTCCATTGTGAAAAGTTCTAGAATTATGCACAAGAATTGTCACCACTACAATGTTCCCTCCACATTTCCTCCAATTTATAAAACCCATTTCTTGAAACAACATTTACTATAAAATAGCTGTTCAATAAATATTTGATGCATAAATTAATACCATTAAGATTACTATCTGTAAAAATATTGTGGAAAGTTCACCAAGTTAGGTATTTCAATAATTAAATACTCTGAACACCCTTACCTTAACTTCTGGTGAGACTATAGTCATTTGAAATGCTCAACACACACACAGATTAAATATTCACTTATTAACAGAAGACAAGTCTCAAATTCTAAATATTGGTGTTTGGCTGCCAAACACTTCCCCCCTTTGAAAATAATACAATTCGAATGTCTGGATGGAAAGAGAGAAGTGACCTGCACATTATCATCCAGCAGTGCTGTAAACATCAAGGCACAGGAAAGCTCATTCTTTGTTCTCTGTTATGTTCAGACTGTGAGGGAGTAAACTGGGAAGGAACCAAAACCTATGCTTAAGATCTAGAGAAGTGACTTGAACAATACCCCAAGGTTAGTCTGTAGTGTGGCTATCACACTGAATTTATCAGAGCCTGCAGAATACCAGGCTCCTTACACGACAATCCCCCTCAGAGTAAGCTACTTAAATAGGGAATAGAAGACATTTTTATAAGGTCTTAAGGGAAGCAGTTGCTTGGGGTCAGTTTTTGTGAAAAGAGAGAAAAGTTCCATCTCCATCTCCCCATGCCAACATTAGCTGAGAAGCCTCAGACTGGAAATGCAATGAAATATCTCCACCAGATTCAGTGAAGCGAGACTTCAGTTACAATTTGCACCTTGGCTTGGAATGGGATGCCATGGTCATGCAATGCTATTAACCCTCCAAACATCTTTAAAGATGTCTGCTGTCTTCTTGGACCAAAGGTCCATTGCTCTTGCTAAATACTGAATTGACCACCTCAATGAGTGATGCCCTGGGGACTTTTTCCTAGTATCTTCCTTAAACTAATCTCCTACATTACACAAAACTATGCAACAAGGGACATACTAACTCATATTTTACAAGGGAGTGACATTTGAATTCTTCCATTTTTACCCCAAGGAGGCCTTAGACATATAAATATATACATGTAAACTGACCTGGCAAATTTTCCATGAAAAAATAGTATCTACAGCAAACTCCATGTAGTTAATTTAATACCTAATTTTTTCCCTCTTTCTTTCATAATCTAGGATCGTACACTTGGCTAAACTGTTCACATACTTAGTATCACATTTATGTGTGCTACAAATCGCACACTTTGCTCTGCTATAGGGATTTTACTCCTATATAGGTAGTGTCGGGATCCAATGTACAGCCTCATGCCTAAGTCACTAAACTTTTTAATTCAACCAGTTTTGATAACATCTTCAATGTTAAATCATGTTCATTTTAACATAATTCTTTTTCATGCACATTTTACATTATGGTTAAAATAGCACAGTGGTAGGGAGTTCACCTTGTGCACAGCCAGCCTGGCCGAGCCAGGTTCGATTCCTCCATCCCTCTGGGAGAGCCTGGAAAGCTACCGAGAGTATTCAATATGCCAAACATAGTAACAAGAAGTCTCACAATGGAGACATTACTGGGCACACTCGAGCAAATTGATGAACATTGGGAGGACAGTGTTTGTTTGTTATATCTTGTAATGCTTTGAGTCATTTACATTTTACAAAATCACATTTCATTGAGTGAAATTTTTGACTTATATTTTTGACAAGAAAAGCTGACTTTCCTGCTTGTTTTTAGTTAAATATTATGCAAACAGCATTTTAGTTTTTGCAATTTTATTTATATCATTTTTGCCAAGCCTAATTCCTTCCCATGAATTTGCAGTTTTCAGTATACCAACAGGATATATATACATATACATATATGTGTATATGCATGTGTATATATATAAATATATATGTAAATATATATACACATATATATAAAACTCTTGACAGTTTTTATCCATAATAAATTGCACTGGTGCAGATTTCTTGTCACTACCAGGCATGATTATTCATATATAAAGTAGCAATTTTTATTCATTTCTTAGCATAAGGTACCTAGGACAAAGATAAATGCTCTAGATCCATGATAGTGTCCAAATTGTGTGGCTTTTTACCACACCCCTGTCAAAAAAGAAACAGCATGGGCCTCCTAATCCAGGGTCAGGATGCATCCATGCCCTCAACGAATCTGACACAGTGCAGGAAAACCATCCCTTTGAGAAGAGGGTATTTTGGCCCAATGCTCAGACCCTTCCTCGAGGCCTGATGGGAGGTTAAACTTTGCACTTTCTTGAGAGAGTGGACAGATTATACAGTCTGCCTAAACAAATGCTGGGTCTTGTCATGTCTCACCCATGTGTTTGTAAAGGGAAGGGAACCAGTCAGTAGGGAACGGATCTTGGCAAAATCTGTAATGAAGGTGATAGGAATGTGTGTCTGAGAAGCTGGCCTTCCTGCCCTGAGAGGCTGAACAAACGGGTCACATGAGTAGGCAGACAAGCTGATGTGTGACAAGTTGGAGCCTGTGTAAAATGCTCTCCAGGTCCCCAGGACAAGTGAAATGAGGCTTGTCATGTCAAAAGAGGAGAAGGTGGTAGGGAAGGGAGAGAATTAAACAACATGATCTTTTCCTCTTGAGGTCTCTTAGTAGGGAATAGGTAGTTGGTATAAGTTTGAGAGATTACTGAGTCTTTGTGGGGAATCCCGGGTGACCTGGTCCCGTGTCACCTTGAAGATCTTGGTTTCTAGATTTAGGCCATAGATGCAACGGTCCTACCCATACCAGAGTCAGCCAAAGTCATTGCCATATCTCACATTATCTGTTAGCAGAGAAGGGAACATTATCAGATATGTTTACATGATAGTCAGCAAGCTCTTCCTCAGTGTAGATGGGCAGGCACAGGAAATAATCCCAGTTCTGAGGATGAGTTGACTTGCTTTGTTTTTTGAACACTGACTTTTTCCTATACAATATTCTGATCAAATAGGAACAGTTATAAATATCAGAGCTCAGAAGGAAACACCAAGTAAAGGATGTTTGGAGAATTTGCTTGGGATGTGAGATGCATGCTGAAAGTAGACTATAGACCGAACATGATGGCCACTCAATACGTCTAGTGCAAGCCACAATACCCTAAAGGAAAGAGAGAGCAAAAGGGAATGCCCTGTCACAGAGGCTTGGTGGGGTAGGGTGGAGGATGGGGTGGGAGGGCTACTAGGATCATTGGTGGTGGAGAATGGGCACTGGTGGAGGGATGGGTGCTCGATCATTGTATAACTGAAACCCAAGCACGAAAGTTTGTAAGTCTACAACTGTACTTCATGGTGTTTCAGTGATTAAAAAAAATTTTAAAAAAGAACAGATATTATAATTTGTCTTTGGTTTGAATGTACTGGTTATTCTTATTTATATAATAAGGAAAGAATCCCAAAACAAATAAATATCAGAGCTCAAACTCCATATTTTCTTACTCAAACCATATCCCTCATTTTCAGTCACTGTGCCAGTTTAAAGTCAGAAACAATTTTTATTCTGATTTCCTAAATAATCTGTAAAGGAAACTTCAAATAGGATGTGAAATTTTCTTACAGAGGTGTCTTTGCTGGGACAGATTCTAGAGATCTTCATTTTTGAGGTAATGCTTTTCCTTGTATTGAGGAGGACCAAAAAATTCAAAGTGGCTTCTTCAAGGACAGGGTGCCAGCCATGCTTGTGGCTCTGCCTTGTCAGGTATCTCTCTCTGGGTTTCGTTTACACCTTTTAAATAAGAGAACATCAGAGATTTGGCTTTTCTAAATTGGGGTGTGTGTTGCACTCCTCTCCCATCTCTACTCTATGCAGGGCTTAAGGGATCTGACCTGAGTCGGACTCCAAAGCACAGGCCAAGACGAGATGTAAATTGGTTCAGATCCATGCTGTTTACTTCAGAGTGGCTCACTGACGGACAGTGTGTGACAACAGATGCCAATAAAAATGGACAGTGGTGAAGGCATAGCAAATAATTTTTCTTCACCAGTTTTTAACTGAGCAATTCAGAAATCTTTCAGACAAGAGAGAGAAAAGATTCACCCATCTATCATTCCTACCAGTAAACCCACATTCGTCTTTTTCCACCTTCCAGCTGAAGTTGGGAGCGTTGTCACTAGAGGGCAGCATGAATTTAGGGAAAACTTGCAGTTTTCTTTTTAAAAAAAAAAAATAATAATAATGGCGACTATTCAGGGAGGGCCATTAAAGCCACACTGCTTTTGGTCACCAATTGTAGTTTCTGTGATGATCAATATGTCATGTTTGCTCTATTTGTACTAAGAATTTCTTCAAGGGGGTGGGGCTGCAAAATGCTTCCTCCTTATCCTCCTTACCCCCAAGTCCACACACATACCACATACCTTGAGGTTCCTCTGGCCTTAATTGCAGGAACTGAATTTCTTTACCATCAATGACTCTCATTAATCATTCTAGGCTCAGGAGTCAGAGATGTTTACATATCACCCACATAAATGTAAAGAGACATGAAACTAATAAAAAAATTCAACTTCCCAAATTTTTGAAAGATGTACTGCAGAAGTCTCCCACCCAAATAAAGTATACACACACAGAATTTTATAATCGAGAGTAAAACAAATTAAAAATAAACCATAAAACACAAAAATGTAAAGGTATTTACTCCCTCTGAACAACTCACAGCTACCTCCTTCTAAGGCTTTTCCTGTCTAGAACCTACACAGCCATTGTCCCTGCTTTTAGATTAGCGAAGCGCAGATTCATCAGAAAAGAGAGGCAGAAGCTGCCCAAGTAATAGCCAAAGAACGGGAGCTTCTGCTTGATCATTCTCTGGTCCTCTGCTCCGGGACCAGTGGATATTCTCATGCCTAGAACAACAAATGGCTCCTCCCTGTAGGAGAAAAGAGATCTACAGGGATTTTAAACATAAACTTTTTAAACAAAGGCAATAAAGTTGTGACATTCTAGGAATGGCATTTTGTGCTAGAATTTCCCAGCATTACAGTAAGTGAAAATGGAGAGCAAACACAATCTGGAGTTACTTTATCAGCTGAGGGGCCTCTCATAAGGGCACTGAAGTAAGTATAAGATGGTTCTCACACACCTCTTCCTGAGTAGAATAGTCATGTGATGACTGATCACTGGCTGCTAGGGGGAATGTTGGGGTCCACTTAATTAAATTGTATCGTTAACTCATGGGTCACTCTTTGGAGTTTTCCCTCAAATTTCATTGTCTTCTTAGATTTGTCACAGTGACCACAACTGAAATTTGAGGATTAATAGTAAGAATATAGACTGTCCACCTACAGAGTAGCTTGGGTCATCCCAGGACAGAAGTTCCTGGGAATTGGAATCTCCAGGAAGGCTTGACTCCAATCTCCAATCCTGAAATTTCTCATTCAGTGAGTCTGAGTTCAGGACGGGAGGGAGAGGGAAGAGGGAAAAAGAGTTTGTATTTGTGTTAACTCTCAGGTGATGCTGGTATTTGTTAGGGGTCCAAGAATTTAAGAAACACTGTTCTAGAACAACCTAAAGAAATGGTATTTAGGAGGCTTCCATTCTTTGTTTTTTTCTTTAAACAGTGTTCTAGAACAACCTAAAAAAACGGTATTTGTGTGAGGGGACTCTAGGCAATTTTTAGCCAACCTGCTGTGTTCAGTGTGAGCAACTGAGGCTGTGGTGTTGCTCAGGCCCTGAGTGCTGGGGTTACCCAGGTGACACCTTCCTAGGCTTCAGGACACAGATAGGGATGCACCAGCAGCTGCACGGGGCATTGGGGTTGGCAGCTGGAGCCCTGACTGTACCATCTCCTGGTCCCTGTCTCTCCTTCATTAAAACTAAAACTCCTTATTTTAGCTTTATTATTATAAAACAAAGACTATTCAGAAGCAAACACCTAGTTGATGAGTGTCCACACATATTGAGTTTTAGTCAATGGAAGGTTTTACTGGTACCTAAATTATGCACATCAGTATAAGCTCTTAAACATAAACAAAACAAAAAAAACTTACATTTAAGTGAAGTGCAGATTGCATGATCAGAAAAGCTTTGATATGTGGAAAAGGACTGAATCTGCAAACCACAATTTATGAAGTAGTGGGGGAAAATATCTTTCAGAAAAATTTCTCAGAAATTCTTTGGCAGTACCCTCCCCTCACCTACCCACCAATGACAGAATCCTATTTGAGCACATGTGAGCAGCTGAGGGTCCTCCTGCAGAGTTTGGATTAGGGATTTTGGCTTTGCTCTCAAGTAGAAATTTGCTTTTGGGTTTCAGATCAGTTCCTATTAGAAAGTGCACATCAAAAGTAGGAAAAGCATGCATAGTACTGTTTGGTTCTTTGCTCTACAATTTCTCAAGTGTCATGAGAAATAAAGACAAGTACTTCTTTTCTTTAAAAATTCTTCAAACTTCCAAGTCAAGTGAATAAAAGAACCTCTCAAACTAGCAGACTGAGAAACAACCGAGACTGTCATAATCCCTGGCAAGGAATAGAGGAAAGGCCTTCCTTGTTGGGCCCATCAGTCCAGCCTCCATCTGTCCTTCATTAGAATCCAAATAAACTTTTCCTGTACTGATATTACTATAATCTCTCCTAATTCTAGGACACTATAACTTGCTTACTCCAAAAGGAATCTGCTGATACATGATCTCTCTGAAAGAAGTTTGCATTACACACACACACAAACACACACACACACACACACTCTACCCAAAAGTGTATTGTTACAGAAAGCATGGATGCACGGTGTCATTCTTGAGCTCTAGCAAATCTTGCTGCCAATTGCCAAAATATTTTCATTACATTCTGACCTTCAACTTCCATCCTCTAAGCTGCTTTGAAAATAAAAGCATATATACATACATTGACACATATATGTATATATACACACACACTAATAAACAAAATTATAGGTTAAGAATTAATTGCAAAACTCAGTTTAAAAGAGCAATGTGAACCTCATGCATATTTTCCCTGAAGATAAAAGCAAAGTAAACAGTAGAAGAGCATATTATAAGGACCCTCATTAGGGTCAGGCTCATTAAAATTTAATGAAGGCACAGAGTCTGTCCAGCAATATTAAAAAGGGTGTACATTTTGCCTATCAATGGAATGACTGGGTCAGCAAGACATTACTGACAGTGGGTGGGATGGAGTGTTATCAGTCTCGAGAGCACACAACTTTGATTTGGAATATTATCCCTTTTATTTGACTAGTTTCAATTTGTCAGGATTCACCCTGCGGTGAGTTAACATGCTTTCATATTCTTTTTTAAAAAATGCCTTATGGGCCAATGTGGGCCTCACACCTAATAGAATACATCTGGCTCTGACAGTTTGATGCCCGACTCTGAACCACATTCAGCAACACAAATTAACAGCCTAGACATTGCCCACGCTGAGCAGGAAGTAATAACCTGCTACTTGGCCAAAGTCTCATTATAAGCCATTACAGTAATTGAGGGCCAAGACTCTGTGGATGGTATAGTCCCTGAACACTGGTCGTTAGTTCAGCAAAAGAAAAACTGAATGGAAGGGGTGCTGGACTGACTGAGGAGAAACCGATTTGGACCATAGCAAGAATTCCATCTAAAGGGCATTCTGTGACGCAGAGAGGTTCATGAACAGTTTCTCTTTTGCCCTACAGCTCACAGGAACTCTCCTGGGGGGAGTTCAGGACTTCATGGAGGTGATGTAAGTCTTGGTTTGCCTCCAGCAATGTTATACAGTTCAAATCTAGTTTAATATTGGGGAGAGCCACAAAGAGAAGAAGAGGGCAAGAGAAGTCAGAATGTTCCATGAGCAGTAAGAGAAGAGGTTGGGCAGGGAGAGCAGAAGGGGAAGTCACCCCCTCCCCCCGCCTCACTAGAAGACAGGGTTCCTAAAACGACTCTACTGTAAGAGCATCTATTCTTCTGGAGCTGGCAAAGCCAACTCCTCTGCCATAAGGCTGGTCTTTCTGTCTAATATTGGGCAATCACAAATGCATTGCGGGTACTTAGGGAAAGACTAGAGGTAAGGGTTTCAAATGATTAGTCAATCAGTAATCAATTAACCTGATTTTTGGCACCATGAGAATGATGCTGAACTGAAGTGATTATGGCAGCTCTCAATAAACATTTCTCTGAAAGATATATATAGGGTCAGAGAGGGAGTGACTGAAATAAGACAAACTGTAAAATATTCCCCTTTTATCTTCCAACACACAAATCCTTACCCCACTTACCCAGACACACAAACTCCAATAAGAGCCACATTTTCCAAACACAGAAATGACTTGACATGAAGTTCTAACTAAAATATAATAAATGCTCTCAAGTGTATATCTTATCCTGAGACCAATAAAACTAGCGCAGAATCTCCCCAAGTTCTCACTTTCTCCTGCTTCAGGTCTCCATGAAAGCTGCCTAATTTTGGAAAACTAAAACTGTTTGTTTGCTTAAATGAGCACCACAGGACATTAGTGTTGCAGAGGGAGTGAATGTCTGTGCGCATCGAGCCCACACTCAGCGCCCCAAGAAAATCTCCTCATCTCAGCCATATCCACTTCATTATTTCCCTTCACCTAGAGGGTTAAGCTCAGTCTGGGGCCTACAAAATGGCTGCTGTTGGTACAAGTGAGGCCTTCCCTATAACTAGAACCTTCAGGAAAAAACAAATTAATCAACAGCGAGCTGAAGTGGGTTTAATGATTGCATTCTGCATACAATCAGCTTTTCCCTTTTCAAGGGCCATCAATATGTCAAGGGAAGACATATCTGAAGGATATAGCTCTTAACATCAAGGTTATCTATTCTCCACAAGGCTCCCACTCCTTGCCGGGCTGATACTCCACGCTGCCTGTGTCTAACATTTTCATCAACTCTGCAATCAATCAAGGTAATAATGTTGTGCAAAAAATCAATTAACAACGCAATTAAACTTTCCTTATTATCTCAAAGGGCTGAAATAATACCTAAAGGGAAGATAGACTCACTGAACGCAGACATCCATAATCCAATGTGAAAGTGAATTATGAGGTTGGACAGATGCAGGCATGTGCTGGTGCTGTTATTTTCCAGGGGTTATATCTCATCGTGGCAGTGTATCAGTCAGCCCCAATCCCAGACCCTAAAATTTCAAATTACTTTTAAGAAATATATGATGTGCAATATCCATTTCATATTCTCTTTTAAAGATAACCCCCCTCCCTCCCCAAAGTTGAACGACCATATTATTCAAAGACAAAATGATCTTTCAACAAGAACATAAAATATAAAAGCTATAATAACATTTACATCTGTATAGCACAGATCTCTGTAAATGCAGGTCATCTATTATACATAATCTGCAGTGCCTAAAAAGCCAGGATGCAGCACAATGTTTAAAACCAAATGCGTGAATGTGCAAACTTTTGTGGGAGGGCTGTGGATTTTCCCCAAGCAGAGATCTCATCCATGCCTGCCACCACATAGACACATATGCACACACACACATGTGCAAGCATTGGGGCAACGGGCATCTTACTCATTTAAACAAGAATGACTCGATGATTTAGCAATTAAACTCAACTTGTCCTGAAACACTGCAGGACTTGAGCAGTTATAGCACATAAAGAATAGATGCCTATTAACCTTTTGCTGCAACCAGAACAGCAAAATGCTGCGAGTTTTGACTGAAATGAGATACATAGCAGAAGAACAGGAAGGGGTAGGCTGACATTTATAGATCTCATTTTAAAGTGTTCAGGATCTGCACGCAATGAATGACCTGAGATAAAAAGAAAAGCAACAACCAGAAGAGGAAAGGTTGTTGAAACAAATAAGCAAACACCAAAGCAAAAGCTAACAAACAAAAAGTGCTGATAGGAGATTAACATTATTTGAATATCCTCGACTCTTGGAAGTAAAAATCAACAACACTGATCTAAAGGATAAATATGAACAAATATCAAATGTGAATGCCCGCAAAAAAAAATCATTCTGTTTCATCATGGCACCAGAAGCTTCCTATGGCAGGGTTTGAGGATCTCAGCTGCATATATGGAGGGCCCAGAAGTCCCTAGAAAGGCAAGAAGCCAAATAAGCTGATCTAGGAAAGTACAATTCCAAATTCAGGTCCCAGACAGTATCTGACAGTAAGGGTTTTTTCATGTGTGCTTAATTAAATACATTACTTCTTGAGCTCTAGGTTTGGATACCATAATTATTATCCAAACTGCAGAAATCCCAACGTATTTCACCTGGAGTTGTGCATATATTTTTTTAAATATCATTTCTAACACAATGAATCCCCCCCACCACACACACACACACACTTGCTCTTTTTTCAAGTTACTCACACTCTTAACTAGATCTGTCTTCTTAAGCTAACTTCCCCCCATTTTCAGCACAGCAAGAAAGCAGGACTGAGCCTCAAGCCAGATTTAAATAAACAGTAAAGCAGGACAAACACGTACAAATGCACACTCTGGAATTGAAGGGAATAAAACAGGAAACAACTCATGTTATACTTTGAGATATGGAATTTCATAGAGAAGTTGAACAGGTGAGTTGAATCCTGCCACGACTCTCCTAACCTTAAAGAACATAATTAATATGTTTTCATTTTCAATGACTATATTGTGTGTGTATCAACTGGAACTGCTCCTGCTGTGTATTTGATTCCACTGACGATGGGGTGGGTTGGATTTTAAATGATGTGTGAGCACTTCTGTTCTTTCTGTGCTCTGGTTTATGTGTTATTCATGACTTGCATTACAGACATGGCTGATACACAGATGTAAATGTTATTAAATCTTTTGTATTTTAGAGGCTTTGTGAAAGGCTTCTTTGTTTTCAAATAATTCTCTTAACCACCAAAAATAACCAGTAATACATGACAATGTCTTGGGATTTTTTTTAACTGAATTTTCTAATGAAGAGATTTTTTATCCCCTTCACTGGTATTTTTTTAATCCTGGCAGATGAAGAGCTGCATCATTATTATAACAGTCAGGAACAAATTTGTGTCTGTGTGCATGCATGTACTCTGTATCTTGCTGTGAATTGTGTTATGCATGTGTATGCACATTGTATGTATGGAACATGAATAGGTTCAAATCATAGGCACCCAATCAGAACTCATAGTCACCCAACTCTTAATTACCCGCAAATGATGCAGTTGCCTTACTGGATTCTAGTATCTGACAAAATTTTTGATCTGCTTTCACTTTGCTCCATCCTCTTCACATTTCTCAGGATTTCAGCAGAAATGTGGCACAGGATAAACCTCTCATACAGAGAGCACTTAATCAGTCTGGGCCTCTTGCTGGCTCACTTTTCCATATTGATTTTAAATTTAAACAATGCTCTGAGGCTGAACAATGTACTTTCACAAGTAAAGCTGACTTAACTGAGGGGGTCAAGAAACAGATGTACATTTTGGTCTTGTGATTAGTAGCCTGACTGAAGAGCTCCAAAAGCAGAGAAGGCTCAGACCCTCTCTTTTAACTCAGAGCAGTAGGAATGCCTCCTTGATTCGAAAGTGTCATTTTGAAACTGAGAAAGGTCAGATCATCTCCTAGAACCTCGGTTGAGTCTGTAGTAACTGCTCTGGGAAACTTGTTAATTTCACCTGCCAATCTCGCCTCAATATCTTAATATCTGGAGAATGCACTCCTTGAGGGCTCTTTCTGTTGTTCCAATATAGTCCAATGTGTCATCTTTGACCCTTTAATACCTGTGGGCTAGAAACAGTCCACGAACCTGTGACTGAAGACTGAGGACCTAGTAGGTTTCCTTATGAGGCACCCAGTTCTCAGAGTTGACTCAGTCATGCAGACCTTTCCTTTTTTCCATGGCTCTCTCTTCCGTTCCTTAATTTATATCCTCCACTCTTAAAAATAGCTATGATGCTCAGACATCCTTTTTGATTTTCTAGAAGTTTTTATGGTAGAGCCAAAATGTAACTGTCTTCTTCTGCCTCTCTCTTTTTTAATTGAGTCACCTGAGATACACAGTTACAAAGTTGTTTATGATCAGATTTCAGTCACATAATGCTCCAACACCCATCCCTCCACCAGTGTACATTTCCCACCAAACATCGGTCTTTTCAAAGCTTTTCTAAGAAACAATCACTTTTCAATCAATTAATTTACATTAAGATACATGAAATAGTTTCAATTTTTCTGATTAAAAATATTTCATCTTTGGGGCTGGAGCAATAGCACAGCAGATTTGCCTTACATGCAGCTGACCCGGGTTTGATTCCCAGCATCCCATATGATCCCCCGAGCACCGCCAGGATTAATTCCTGAATTTATGAGCCAGGATTAACCCCTGAGCATCGCCAGGTGTTACCCAAAAAATCCCCCCCCAAAAAAATTTAATCTTTTACAAATAGGCTAGAGAGATAGCACAACAAGCTTGCCCTACTTGTGGCTAACTCAGGTTCAATTCCCAGCACTCTTTATGCTCTCCTGCAAGAGTGATCCCTGAGCACCACCTGGTATGCTCTCCCTCCAAAATAGATTAAAAATAGATCAACTGAATTTTTAACATTTCTGCTCTTAACTCCTATTGTATTTTATTGGCAGTGGGTTCCATTGTTTCTTTTAGCTCCCTCTGCATCCTCAGTAGCTCCCTTCAATAGCCAGAATCTGGAAACAGCCCGAGTGCCCAAGAACAGATGACTGGTTAAAGACACTTTGGTACATCTACACAACAGAGTACTATGCAGCTATTAGAAAAGATGAAGTCATGAAATTTGCTTCTAAGTGGATAGTCATGGAGAGTATCATGCCAAGTGAAATGGGTCAGAAATAGAAAGAAAGACATAGAATGACTGCACTAATATGTGGAATATAAAATAACATAATATGAGACTGACATCCAAGGACAGTAGACACAAGGGCCAGGAAGATTGCTCCATGGTTCGAAGCCTGCCTCTTTAGCTGTGGGAGAAGGCAGCTGGAATAGAGAAGGGATCACTAAGTCAATGATGGTTGCAGGGATCCTTTGGTATGGGAAATGTATGCTGAAAGTAGATACAGGACCAAACGTGATGACCTCTCAGTATCTGTATTGCAAACCATAATACCCAAAAGTAGAGAGAGAGTATGGGAGAAATTATCTGCCATAGAGGCATGAGTAGGGTTGGGATGGGGGTGGATACTGGGAATATTGGTGATGGAGAATGTGCACTGGTGGAGGGATGGGTTTTCGATCATGTTATGACTGAAAAACTTGAAAGATTTATAACTGTATCTCACAGTGATTCAATTAAAAATAGATCAATTTAATAAATTTCTAATGGAATTTCTGGAAAAATACACAAGTATGCTATGTGTCAGGCACAGTCCTTAATACCCAAACTAAAGGATAAAAGAAAAAATAGAGACATACTCTTTCTTCATTTTAAGAATTAACAGGGCACAAAGAGAGATTTCTTGTCAAATAAAAATACTTGCGGGGTTATTGGGTTAGAGATATAACACAGGCGATAAAACACTTGCTTTGCATAAAGCCAATCCCAGTTTTATTTCCAATATCAAAGGTAGTCCCCTCAGTACCAGGAATGATTCCTAAGCATAGAACAGTGTGAACCCAGAATAAATAAATATAAATAAAATTTGATATGATTTTATGTGGCTGGAGCAATAGTACAGCAGGTAGGGCGCTTGCCTTGCACACAGCTGACCCAGGTTCAATTCTGCTGTCCCTCTCGGAGAGCCTAGCAAGCTACCGAGAGTATCCTGCCTACATGGCGGAGCCTGACAAGCTCCCCATGGTGTATTCGATATGCCAAAAACAGTAACATCAAGTCTCACAATGGAGACGTTACTGGTGCCCGCTCAAGCAAATCGATGAACAAGGAGAGCACAGTGCTACAGTGCTAGGATTTTATGAATGCCAAATCACTGTATCTATATAACTGTCCTCCTGTTGTTCATCGATTTACTCGAGCGGGTG
Source organism: Sorex fumeus (assembly GCF_029834395.1). NCBI lineage: Eukaryota > Metazoa > Chordata > Mammalia > Eulipotyphla > Soricidae > Sorex > Sorex fumeus. The sequence goes on along the minus strand of NW_026606077.1, from coordinate 11,576,731 downwards.
CCAGTAACATCACTATTTCCTCCAACCCTGAGATTTTAGCAGCCTCTCCTTACTCATCTTTCCCAATGACTGGAGGCTCTTTCAGGGTCAGGGGAATGAGACCTGTTATCATTGCTGTTTTTGGCATATTGAATATGACACAGGCTGCTTGTCAGGATCTGCCTATGCGGGCGGGATACTCTTGGTAGCTTGCCAGGCTCTCTGAGAGGTATATATATATTTCTCTCTGTGATTTGTTGCCTAATGTCTGAATCCCATCAAATATGGCGTGGTAATTATGGGAAATGGGTAGGAAGAGTCTTATGATGTGTCATGTGACCACGAAGCAGCCGCACGGTCCAGAGTGCAACCTGGAGCTTGGCTGAGGTTGGGTAGTGGAGGTCGACTGCTGGGGTTGGGTCCTTTGGGGTGGGGAGGACTCTCACCTGCCCCACTCTGGGGTGCCCTGAGTGAAAACAGCCTGATTCGGAGTCCGGTGGTATGGTTATGGGAGCCTCATTTTATGCTCTGTTCTGAGAGAAGCAGCCAATGAGTCTGGAGGGTGGCCAATGCGGAGATTATATGGTGCCAGCAGGGAGTGACTTATGGGTGTGATCCCTGGATTGCTGGAGACTGGGGGAAGCAGGCAGAGGATCTCTGCTCCCAGGTCCCACTGAGCCCAGAATCTAAGGTCACTAAGTTCCACAGTACCTGGGTTCTGTGGGACTTCATTCATGCATGAGGCTCAGCCGGAGCATCTGGCAAACAGCCTGGAGTGTGGTGGCAGTTGGGTAGTAGAGGTCAACTGCCATGGATTCCTTGGGGTGGGGAGAGATCTCACCCGCCCAACTCTGGGGTGCCCCAAGTGAAAACGGAGTATTTTATATAAATCGATGAACAATGGTAGGACAGTGCAGAATATATATACATACATATATATAGTATACTGATATCACGAATGCCATATCAATATACAAAATAATTAGGTCTGCCTTGTATGAGGAGGGGTAAGAGGATGAAAAATAAAATTTTATCTGCATATATTTATTTTATATAGTACACATACAATGATTGTTATAACAAGTTAATAAAAATTTTATTTTAAAGTTTACCCTTTCATAATGTCCATGAATACCTGATAAATAGACTTCCTGAATATACTGAAGGAGAAAGAAATCAGTATATAAGTGTGTAAATATAGATGTAGAAATAAGATCAAAATGTAGTATGTACTGCTAGGTAAAAATTCATGTAACAAAAAAGTGTATAAGCTCAGTTACTTTGGGTAAGAAAGAAGAAATATTAAGATTAAAAAGTAAATAAAACAAGACCAAAAACTGAATACAGTCATGGAAAATAGAGCTAAATTTATACTAAATCAACAGAAGAATGACCCAGAAAAATTAATTTGGGGACACATTACTTCTGGTAGCCACTTAAATGAGAGATATTCCAAATATTTTTTTAAAATACAAAGCAATCTAAGTTCTACTTAGTACAATGACTGCCATTACTGTTAGACCTATTATCATTCCCAAAATATTTTGTTTATTGTAGGATACAAAATGTATAGCTATACAGAAATCTAGAAAGTATACTTAAACTTGTCAGAAACCAAGTTTTTCATTGTGAGAGAAGGGAAGTCAAGCAAATTGAGACAAAATGTTGTGGTGTAATAACAGACTTCCAGGTGTATACAGACTAATCCCTGAACCTGGGAATATGTAACCTTTTCAGGCACAAGGGACTTTGTAGAAGTGATTGTGATGATAGAATTTAGAATGAAGACATTCTGCACTATTTGAGTGGACTCAATTTAATCTCATGGGCCCAGAAAAGATGAGTAACTTTTAAGGCTATAGTTAGAGACGAAAGTTGAGAAAATGATAGGAGAGCTACAATGCCCTGCTTTGCAGTGTGGCAAACAGCCAGGAGTCAAGAAATGTGGGAAGCCTCTAGAAGCTAGGAAAGATAAGAAAATTGTTCCAGAAAGCTACACAATCTTGTCAACTTGAACTTATTAGTACAATGAAGAGCCACGTTAAACTGATGACCTACAGAACTGACATAAAATGTTTTTTGTATCTATTATAGCAATGTGCTATTTGTTATGACAACCATAGAAAACAAATACAGATGTGAGGGTGATGATGATAATTATTACACAACTTAAATTGGAGGGATTTGTAAGAAAGTATTTTTAAAAATTTATACATGTATGAATGTGCTTATACACATGTGTAGGACATCTAGCATCTGGATGCTGGTTCCCCTAAAAATAATCAGGGCTCCTTCAAGAAATAGCTATTTCGATTGTAGGCAGAACGTGTATAAAGTGAGTCAGAATATCCTGTGCATGAAAGCAGAAATGAACATAAATGTCAATTTAAAGAGGCTCTCTTGTACCTATTTTGTGACTATTTGAATATCCAAAAAGAATGATAATAATTAATTGGATACACTAAATTAAAAGTATAATCTGATACTATACTTAAACCCTTTAACAAATGAATATAAAGAAAGAAAAGAAGTACTTAAAGAATACCAGTTAACTAATGGATAGCAAAATTTGAAAAATCACAATACAGTAATACAATAATTTAGGCAAATATTGTCAATGTATCTAAAAAATATTGGGTGAATAAGGTAAGAAAATGTAAATGCGATTTTAGATTTCCACCTTTATTGATTAAAAGCAATATTAACTATGAAAAAGAACTTACACCTTTAGAGTGGGTACTTTTGGTGGTAACCACATTAAATAATCTTTGCATTACTATAAAAGGGATCATTAAATATTATGTGCACCTCAACATAATGAAATATATCTAACATCACGTACACATGCCAAAATACCAAGCTTGTATCAAATTATGAAGATGCAATCAGAAAATTATGAAATAGAGGCCATTCTGCAACAAAACCAACCTACGGTTTTGAAAAAATGCTAAATTCATAAAAATCAAGAGAGGTGAATTCTTTCATTTTCACTGGAGGTACAGTGTCTGTTGGAGCACAGGTCCAGAAACTGGCAATAATAATCACTGGGTAAGGCCAGTAGTTATCAACGTTTATGTGCTGTGGACCAGCAAGTCTTCTCACCCGTGGTTGAAACAGTGAATGGCTCTTCAGTGTTAAGGAACATCAGCATCTACTAAAATGCTTTTCACAACACAAACTTCTGGGCCCACCTTCAGAATCCCTTTTTTAGTGGGTCTATGTGCAGCATGGCTCTTGGGTGCCATTCCTGAAAATCACTGCACTAGATTGAAAACTACTTAAAGGGCTTAATAATGGGAAAACTGACTACTAGAGATAGAAAAACTTGAAATTTTCATTGAAAAAGTGGAAGAAATATGACTTTAGATTGTATGGCCTTGAAATTTGTCTATTTTCTTTGCATTTTTGTTTTGTAATATAAGGTCTTTATCTTGGGAGCTGCATGCTTAAATATTCAGGGTTAACTGACATCTTTAATTTATTTAAATCTATATAAATATGTGAAAATACATTGATAACCATGTATGTAGAGTAAACGTGACAAAATACTAATATTGAAACTTAGGTAAAGAATGTATCTTCAGGGGATGAGAGAAAATGCAATGGGAAGGGCACATGCCTTGCTCACAGCCAATCTGGGTTCAATCCCTGGAACCACATATAGTCACCCTGAGCACAGAGATAGCAATAAGACCTGAGGACTGCTGGGTATGTCCCCCTCCACCCCCAAAAGAAATATGTTCAATGTTTTGTTCTTTAAACTTTTATGTAAGTTTCATATTTTCACAGTATTAATGTAGATCTGCACGGCAATGCCTGGCAAGCTCCCCGTGACGTATTTGATATGCCAAACACAGTAATAACAAGTCTCACAATGGACACGTTACTGGGCCCGCTCGAGCAAATTGATGATCAACAGGAGGACAGTGCTGCAGTGCTACATTAATGTAGATGGAAATGCTAATTTATCCTGGTATAAGACATGTATGATATATATTGCATATATACACATGATATACATTATATATTTCATACCATGTATAAATCATATCATGATATATGATATATCATGAGATATATACATTATATATATATACATAGTTGTAGAGAAAGCCCCCAGGAATAACTTTCAAATCAGTGTTAACTTTGCTTGCCTTTCTTTATCTGATCCATCAGGTGGTCTATTTAAGTTGCTCCAGCTAGCACTGAGATTCTTTCATACCAATGTGTTTTCCACTAACAGCAATTTATCACTCAAAACAAATGAATCGAGAGTGAAAATTCAGCACCTTTCACCTTAATCCTGCATGTGCACACACACACACACACATACACTCCACAATCTAATCTTGATGGAATGAAGCTAATTCATATTTCTCTTTATTTTTTTACTAATCATTATCAAAATGTTTAAGGGTAATAATTTTAAATAAAATTAAAAATGTAATTTATATTATAACATATCTAATAAAAGAATTTAAGTTATTTAGTCTGGCTGTCCTCCATAAAACAACTATTTACTGAGATCTCACGTGCAGCAGATAATGTTCTCATAGATGAGAACTCTGACCCATTGTGGAAGATAGTCAATGGGCAAGAAATTTTAAAAAAACTGTAATATTTTAGATTTAAGTATAATGAAGTTGGTGGATCTATAATTAAAAGAATAATCTAAGAAAAAGAATACCGTGGTGCAAGTACTAATTCCTCTGCATTCGAGTGTTGCAAAGTTTGATAGGTCACATGACTAATGTGAGCCTCAATTTTCTTATCTAAAGTAGGAATAATATTACCTATATACCCACTGGCCTTGGTGTGGTGGTTAGGAGGAATACTATTTACAGAATAATTTCTTTATCTTGTCTAAATGATAGTATATCTTGGAATAAGCCTTGACAAGATATCATGATTCTTTAATAGAAATCTACTGTATTACTATCCTGCTGCTCTATTAGTAAGAATTATGTAAACTGTTGATATTAACAAGTCCTACAATTGTAGCAGCCTGACACAATGAAATTTTACCTCCTTTCAAAAATTCAATTCAGGCAACTTCTTCCATGAATATTTCTTGTGTCTTTCTTCTGCTGTCTCCTATCAAGTCCTATCATCTACATCAAGCAATGGAACAGCAAGACACAGCCATTTCTCAAATATCTTGGTTGTAAATGATACATACACCATCTGTTTGACTAAAATACACTCATGTAACAGTATCTAATATCAAGGGAGACTGTTGTGAAGCATGGCTATTTCTAGTCCCAAAATATAGGGAGAAATGTGGATTTCAGTGAGCAAGGAGCAATCTCTGATACTATGACTAAATTGGTTTCTTCCTACATCTTTCTCCTATATTGAAATAATAGAATATGTTAAGGAGACTAGATGGATAATTTTATAGTCATTTAAATATTTGTTATGGTCCAAATATGTACTAGACGTAATACTAAAAGGTATTTTCATCCGTATAGCAAAGCACTGTGACATCCACAGCACCCATATAATAGTCATTTTAGTAATTCTTTACAGATTAATGAATCAACACCTGCTAGATTCCACACTATCTCTGTGAAAGAAGTCTCACTGGTTTGCTACAGTCTCTTGAGGGTCAAGTACTATGCTCAGCTTACACCGAACTAAAAATATGTGCAAAGAATTTATCTAAAGTTGTATTTCCTTAAATTGAACATGTGTGTTAATAAGCACACTCTTGAAGCAAACCTTTTCTTTTTTTTGGCTTTTTGGGTCACACATGGTGATGCTCAGGGGTTACTCACCATGTGTGACCCAAAGAGCAAAAAAAAGAATTTATCTTTTTATTGACTCTACACTCAGGAATTACTTCTGGTGGTCCCTGGGAAACACGTGGAATGCCCAGGATCAAACCTGGGTCAGTCACATGCAAGGCAAACATTCTATCTGCTCTACTGTTACTCTGGCTGCCTGGAGCAAAACTTTTTATGACACATTTTATCATGTTAGAATAATCCCGTTAACCAGATTTTATCAAACTATGCATAATCACTTACATGACAATTCTATGGAGACATTATAGCTATCATAATTTCTACTAAAATCAAGTAGACCTTAGTGTCTTAAATTGGAGGTTGCATCCCCAAAATGAAGTTGAGTTTTTTTTAATGTATTAAATAAATTTATGATTTACTATCAGTAAATGTTTGATTTGTACATTTATTTTATATACTATTTTCTGGGGTCGTTTGTAAATTTCTCAAGTAAAAAGTCATTCCAAGTGGAAAAAACGATTTCAGAGTCATAAAGTAGAAACATCAAAGTTGGAAAATTAAAACCAGTTGGTACCTTTAATTAAAAATCAGAATGAAAGGAACCTAACTTCCAAAACACCCCAGTTAAGTTTGCAAGATTCAGGATGACAAAGAGATTCTTCCAGGCTTACAGTGTAAAGACTACATAACAGTGTCAATAATAAAGGTAAGCATGAACTCAGGTATTGTATGGCAATTATATGAAGACAGCAAACATAGATGAGAAAAATGCTGTTCCTCATCAATTTACACAGAAGTATTGTTATCTGTGATATATATATATGGATTTATAGTTACATATGAATAATGCAGCATAAATTGGCCTGACATGATTATAGTTACAGAAGGATCTTAATATACTGATTTTAGGAAAATTTCTAAAATGACCAGGCTTTCCATGTGTGATTCTACTTGTCAATCTCTGTTATTTAAAAATGATATTTATTTCTTTCTAGAATGTCAATACTAAAATATCTATTTCAAACTGCCTATTTTCTTTGAAGAAAATCTTCTTTATTACAACTATGAGCAAAATAATATAAAATAGGATCTGAAAAACTGAAAGTCACCATGAAGCAATAATTCACCCTACCACCACTATGAAATGCTACTGGATTTTTCAACTTTATTTGAAAAACGCATAAATTGAAGAATTTAAATAATCAGAAATTTAGGTTTTAATTTATATTTTGACTTGGGGGCCCTACTTAATTAAAAACAATTCCTGAAATAAATATTCCTCCTCCCAGTAAAGCTGAAATGTTATTCCCTGAACATTATAAGATTACTTTATGTGACAAAATAAACTTTGTCAAGTGCGAGTCCCTTTTCTTTTAAAGCCCATTTGCAAGGGAAATTTATTCTTAAACACCCCTCCTGATTCTCCCTAGACTTTCCTCAACCTTTTTCTGACCATGGTCCCTATCAGATCTTATTTCTTTACTGCGGTGCCCTGTTTTTCCAGTTGGAACCCTAGTCTCCTAGCGTGGCTTCTAATTATAGGACTTTTACCTGTGATCCTCTTGAAATATTCTGGATACTCATCAAGACCATAAGGTGCTGGTTGATTAATTTGCCCTAGACAGAATTTGTGGCTTGTTATTTGTTCTCCCTAAGCAACAACCAAAACACACATCTCACTTTACTGTAGCCCATATTTTAGTAGTATTTCCATAGAAAAATAACTTTTTTGAATTCAGTCATACTTTCTTAGTCACCTTTAAATCCATAATCCCTATTATACATTCCTAGAATTTAAAATGTGGTTGAAATATTTGATAACTGAATGAAAAATGAATGTATAAATGAACATGTTAATCAGACTTTTTGTTTTCCCAACAGAGGGCTAGGAAATCTTGAGAACATGTAAACGTGCTTTGAACTGTGTTAGGTTTACCTGATGGCCACAACTGTTTAATATAGAAACTTCATGAGGAGTAAAATTCATCTTTTAAATAATCCTAGACACCAAAGAAAAAAACTGAAGAAATACACATCTCCTATGTCAAATTCAAATTAAAGAATAATACCAGCTCTACATAACTTTCCTAAAAAATTGAAGAGGTGTTAACATTTTCCACTTTATTTTATGAGTCTGGTATTAACTTGACACTGAAATAACACAAATATATCACCATATCAGAAAACTATACAATGTCCCTTGTGAAAATTCATATGAAAATCTATAATAAAATACTAGCATATCATATCCAGCAATATAAAAAAGTACAATACATAGTGATTAAGTAGGGTTCTTCCAGAAACACAAAGTTGGTTCAATATTCAAAATAAGTATAATTCATCAACAGATTGAAATATGTTATTACCTCAAGTGATGCAGGAAAAAAAAAGACAAAATGCAACATCACTTTATTCATGATAAAAACTTTCAGCAATACAGGAATAAAAGGGAAGTTCCTTAACCTGATAGTGGCCATCTACCCAAGGCGGGGATGGGAGGCGGGGAATCCCATATTAAACAATAAAACCAGAAAGTCTGAACTTTGCTTCCATGAGGAAGAGATGTGAAATCCACTCTCACTTCTGCGCTTCAATTCATATCTGTTTTTTTTTTTTGAATGATACAGCCCATGCACTTTAGGGCCAGTATGGCACTGTATCTAGCAAATTTCTCAAATCTCTCTTGGACATTCCTATCCACAAGGACTTTGACTTAAAGGATGCCTTTTTCAAGCAGTAGTAGATTCCCAAGGATAGGAGATACATGGGGCGATTGTGATGGAGAATGGGCACTGGGAAAAAAGGCATAATAAAATCTTTGGCCCCAAACATGCAACGCAAGTCTTTAAACTTAGATTAGCATCAGTTCTGTGTAGTTCACATGGAAAGAATGGTCTTCTGTATTAGGTATGTCCCTGGAGATGGAAGCAAATATTCCCTAGAGGCCCTCCATTTTATGGAAAGATCTGTGAGCCTCCCCCCGCATCAGTTGCTTATTATATTACTTCCTTTAGACATTAAACATTATACTGAGTATTCTAAAATATCTTATCTCATGTAATCCCTAGGACCATACTGTTTTCATAACCCCACTCCATAGACGAGGAAAGATAAGACTTCCAACAATTCTATACTGTATATTTCAAAGATACAAAAAAAATTACTGGAAAAAATGCTGAAGATATGTGTTTCTGATGAGCTGAAGATTCTTGTTTCTGTGATTTCTGGCTTTTGTGTTTCATCCAGGATAAATATTAAAAACTTATCTTTTAGCCATGAAGACAAAGTTTTTCTCTTTAGTATGCACTGTCTGTAGCACTGTCCTTCTATTGTTCATCGATTTGCTCAAGTGGGCACCAGTAACATCTCATAACAAATGGTAAGACTTGTTGTTACTGTTTCTGGCATATTGAATACATCACGAGTAGCTTACCAGGCTTTGCCGTGTAGATGAGATACTCCCGGTAGCTTGCTGGGCTCTCCGAGAGGGGCAGAGGAATCGAACCTGGGTCGGCTGTGTACAAGGCAAATGCCCTACCCACTGTGCTATCGCTCCAGCCCACCTCTTTAGTATATACATATTTTTAAATTTTCTAAGCAGTGCTCAGGGAGTCTAAGGGCCACTCAGGAAGATACGCACACATATAATACTGTCTGACAGTTCAGTACAATGTTACTCAAACTGAGAGGGGGATGGGAGGAGGGTAGCCACAGCCTACAGTGCTTAAGGGACATAAGGAGTCAAATATCAAACTTGGGGCTGGCATATGCAAAGCATCAGCTACCTTCCTGACCTCTGTATTATTTAAAACTTGAACAACTCCTAGACAGCAAAGTCTTAACCTATTTCATGGTTTTCCTCTTCCTTTTCAGAAACAACGTTACTGGGATTTCTGTGTGTAGGCATTCTGATGAACATTTTATATGGATTATCTCATCACTTGATTCTCTAAACAATCCCATGAATTAGCTAGTACAATTTTTGGACCCTTCTTTCTTTTACAGATTGCTTATAAAATAAATCCAAATGAAATTCAGATCTCTGCGGCCTTGGGAGATGGTTGTGTTTTCCCTGGAGCCCTTCAAATCAGTTTACAATGCAATTTATGAAAATCCTTGTTTGTAGCTTTCATTCCCTGTCTCTCCATCTCTCACTTCTCAAATCTGCCACAGCATATAATTTGACTGGATGCTTCTGATCAGCAAGCAAGACCATTTACTCTTGGAAAGAACCCAAAATATTTACAAAATTCAGTTGCTTTAATGTCTTTTTTATATTTGAGTGGTAAGTTAATTGTGTGGTAAATTAATTGGGTGGGTCCTTTAAATAAATTGTGTGGTCCTTGTATTCTGTTCTGGGGTACTTGTCCTTTGGCAAATATATCTCCTCTACTATTTAATACGCTACAGTATAAACTCTCCTGATCATTCTGGAGGAGTAACTATTCACTTCCTCTAGGTCAGTCAGGCTGTTTACTTGAACTCAAAGACTGAAAACTAATGAAAATATAATAAATAGGTCCAAACTGTCTAACTTCTGAGGATTCCCAAACTACTAAACAGAGTGTAGCCTCAGAAACGTTTTCCATATAGCATTTAAAAAATCTCCTAAATAATGTGCAGGTAACTAAAATTACTGAAATGTAATTTTTCTGCTGAAGCAACATAGGACAGACTAGAGCAGTAATTAGATGTCAGAGAAGTTCAGTCAGAGAAGTTCAGCCTTTGTGCAAATTGCTGAAAAGTCAGAGTTTACATTTAGTAGAATTTAGAGCAATTGAGTATAGTTTTCAGCCCACTTTCAGTAGCTTATTTCTGATCCTACACATCTTCCTGTAAAACAAGTTTGCTGTGATTCTTAGGCACATTACGGTTTGAGAATCAAGGCTCAGGCAGCATCCAGCTCATATCTCTATGTTTCATATCTGCATCTGTAAAATGAGGATAATTCTTAAGATTGAAATGTTGAAATGTTGCATATAAAAAGCTCAATGGTGACTGGCATGTAGTGAGAACTCAAATTCCATTAACTATTAGTCTCACAAAAATGGCATTTGCATAGCAAACTTAGCCAATCCAAAAAGGCTTTCATGACTCTAACATCACATTACCTTTACAATAATCTTACAATACAGTAAATTTTTCATAATGACTATTGTAAAGAGGAGGAGGCAAAAGCATAAGAAGTACCCAAGGCTTGAAATGGCAAATAGGATTCATCTGGAACAACACATGCAATTGATAATCATGATGACAATAGTTCCCAAGGTTTTCTCAGTGCCACAGATACAGATTTTAACTGACTCCACCTAGAAATTTTACTCCATTCCTGGGAGGTGGACCTAAATATGATCAGGACTTACCCCTGGCTACGTGCTCAGGGATCACTCCTAATCATGCTTCGAGGACCATATGAAGTGCTGGGATCAAACCAGGATTGGCTGTGTGCTGAACAAGTGCCTTAAATACTGTACTATCTCTACACCTCTCCCCAGTATCCCCCCAACACACACACACATACACACTTTTTTTTACCTTTCTTTAATCTCTAGGTACCTATGCTGTTGAGCATGCAATTTGCTCATGGCTGGTGACCATAAAGTAACAAAGGATTTTAGAAAGAAGCTCCTGAGGCATCCTGTTAAAATATGCCACTGCCTTCCTTGGAAACAAACACCTTTAACCATGTTTTCTTCTTTCCTTTTGCCTAGAACATAGAACTAAGGTCTGGTGCTACAGTCACATTATTGTGACTATGAATCAAACTGGAAAATAAAAATAATCTGTTTAGAAGGCAGAATGAAAATTAAGAAAACTGAAAATCTTCTGGTGTTATACTACTATGAGCTACCTATGGCTAGAGTTCATATCATGTGGTAGGATCATATTAGTTACTGCTTTGGTACATTTATTAAGTTGAACACAATATCTATCACCCTTTCTGAGAATATTCTTATAAAGACCATATTTGGAGCATTGCTTTTAAATTTTATATCTCTTTTCTTATTATAAGTACAAAACAGGGACTGAGCGATAGCACAGCAGGTAGGATGTTTGCCTTGCATGCAGCCAACTCGGGGTTCGATTCCCACCATCCCATATGGTTCCCCAAGCACTGACAGGAGTAATTTCTGAGAACAGAGCCAGGATTAACCCCTATGCATCACTGGGTGTGACCCAAAAAGCAAAAAATAGTACAAAACAAATAATAATGTATAAATTCACTTCACAGAGATAAATACAATTAGCTTTTAGATGTTTTGCTATACATATATTAGAAACATGGATAAGTTTATATGTTTCTTAAGTTAAATAATTGTCTGCTTATTAAACATATCTTAAATATCATGTGAATGCTAAATAACACTGCAATCTGTGGAGGTGCCACAATTTACTTACAATCTAGTTGGACAGTCATTATTTTCTGTTTTGACTTATGTATACAAAATGAACATTTTAGTGTACAAAGGATCCTTTGTCTAAATATTTTAGAAATATTTGTTCAAAAATTTCCTATAAACCAATTCCTAAGGGTGGTTTTATTAGACCAAAGGTTTTAAATATCCTAGGCTGGAGCGATAGCACAGCGGGTAGGGCGTTCGCCTTGCACGCGGCCAACATGGCCAACCCAAGTTCGATTCCTCCACCCCTCTCGGAGAGCCCGGCAAGCTACCGAGAGTATTCGATATGCCAGACACAGTAACAACAAAGTCTCCAATGGAGACGTTACTGGGCCCGCTCGAGCAAATCGACGATCAACGGGAGGGCCTTTACCTTTTTACTTTTAGCCTCAAGCATAGGATGAAAATTCTTTTCAAAAAGGTATCATCATACCCATGACATTCTTCAAAGAAATGGAGCAAACACTCCTGAAATTTATGTGGAACAATAAGCCCCCACGAATAGCTAAAGCAATTCTTGGGAAAAAGAAAATGGGAATGGACTCATCCTCCCTAACTTCAAACTGTACTACAAAGCAGTAATAATCAAAACAGCATGGTACTGGAACAAAGGCAGAACTGCAGACCAGTGGAATAGGGTTGAATACACTGACATCTCCCCTCAATCATATGATCATCTAATCTTTGATAAAGGTGCAAGTAATGTGAAATGGAGTAAGGAAAGCCTCTTTAACAAAGTGTGCTGGCAGAACTGGACGGCTACATGCAAAAAAATGGGCTCAGAACTCTGCCTAACACCATGTACAAAAGTAAGATCAAAATGGATTAAAGACCTCAACATCAGACCAGAAACCATAAGGTACATTGAAGACAAAGTTGGCAAAACCGTCCATGACATTCAAGCTAATGGTATCTTCAAAGATGCCACGCCACTGGCTGAGCAAGTGAAAACAGAGATAGATAAATGGGACTATCTTAAACTAAGAAGCTTCTGCATCTCCAAAGAAACAGTGACCAAAATACAAAGACAGTCTACAGAATGGGAAAGGATATTCGCCGAATACACATCTGATAAGGGGTTGATATCCAGGATATACAAAATACTGGTTGAACTCCACAAGAAGAAAACATCCAACCCCATCCAAAAAAGAGGCAATGAAATGAACAGAAACTTTCTCAAAGAAGAAATCCGAATGGCAAAAAAGCACATGAGAAAATGCTCTACATCATTAATCATCAGGGAGATGCAGATCAAAACCACAATGAGATACCATCTCACACCTCAGAAACTGGCCCACATTCAAAAGAACAAAAGCAACCGATGCTGGCGCGGATGTGGTGAGAAAGGGACACTCCTTCACTGTTGGTGGGAATGTCGACTGGTTCAGCTCTTCTGGAAAACAGTATGGATGATTCTCAAATAATTAGAAATTGAGCTCCCATTTGACCCAGCAATACCACTCCTGGGAATATATCCCAGAGAGGCAAAAATGTATAGCCGAAGTGACACCTGCACTTGTTTGTTCATTGCAGCACTCTTTACAATAGCCAGAAACTGGAAGAAACCTGAATGCCCAAGAACAGATGACTGGTTAAAGAAACTTTGGTACATCTACACAATGGAGTACTATGTAGCTGTTAGAAAAGATGAAGTCATGAAATTTACATACAAGTGGTACAACATGGAAAGTATCATGCTAAGCGAAATGAGTCAGAAAGAGAGGGATAGACATAGAAAGATTGCATTCATCTGGGGGATATAAAGTAACAAAATATGAGATTAATACCCAAGAATAGCTGAAATCAGCACCAGGAGGATTACTCCATAGCTTAGTGGCCAGCCGGGCATTCTAGAGGAAAGGGCAGCTCAGATAGAGAAGGGAGCACCAAATAAAGGGTGTTTGGAGGATCCTCCCAGGAGGGGAGATGCATGTCGAAAGTAGACTATGGACTGAACATGTTTGCCACTCAATGCCTCTTTTGCAGACCACAACACCCAAAAGGAGAGAGAGAACACAGGGGATTGCCCTGCCACAGAGGCAGGGGGAAGGGGGGTTGGGAGGATGGGGGTGGGGGGGAATATTATCCATGGTGGTGGAAAATGGGCACTGGTGGAGGGATGGGTATCTGATCATTGTATAATCGAAACCCAAGCACAAAAAATTGTAAATCTACAACTGTACCTCATGGTGTTTCACTAATAAAAAAAGAAAAAAAAAGGTATCATCATATATTCAATGGATGAAACACATCGGATACGGTGATTCAATTATCTTAGCTTGTCAAGTAAATATGAAAGAGATATACATACCAGAACTACTTTACTTGTTAAGTGCTTGTTATTGATAATGAACATTGCTCATTCTCATCACCACTTGTGTTTTCCAACTGTGTTTTGTGCATCTTTATATCTCAAAATCTATCACACTTGGATGACACCATATGGTTTCACCAGAACAAAGGGGTTATAGTAAGTCATTGTGTACCTGAAGCAGCTTGAGAAAAACTGCCTTAAGAATCATTACCAATTAGATCTTATCCCAGGAAGTTTTATTATTTGCATACCAAATATCTATAAATGACTATAATAATTATAGATAAGATGGAGCCTTTTGTCTTACACCAATTAAGCATTAAGTGCATAGACACATTCAACCTTCACAATAACATGGATAGTATTATGCTCCCAAGACTAAAATTTGGATGTTCTGGCAAAGAAAAATTTAAGTTGCTAGAAGGATTTCAACCCATGCAGTGTGATTCTCATTTTTATATAGTGATTCCTATGGGCATGGAAATTTACCAAGTTGTTTGGAGAATACCAAGAGGGAACAAATATGGTCATGGCCTCCCAAAGTCATTTAGATAAAATTAAAGATGGTAAGTGTGGGTAACAAGGGTCATAAGGGTCCAGGAAAACTAGAATCAGTCCATGACTTGCAGGCATAAGGCTGCAGGTTCAATTTCCAGCCCCACTCCAGGGACCACAACCAAGATTTGGAGAGAATGTAACATGTGCAAGCATCACAACTACAGTGACTCCAACCAGGTACCACAGCTGAGTTGTGTAAGCATTGCAGATAAGTGTGTCAAACCCCTTGGTCATTACATCACCACAACAAAGGGAAAACATGTTTTTTATGATGATAGTAATAATGTTGGGCTGGAGCAATAGCACAGTGGGCAGGGTGTTTGCCTTGCACGCATCCAACAAGGCCAACCGTAATTCGATTTCTCCGCCCCTCTTGGAGAGCCTGGCAAGCTATGGAGAGTATCTTGCCCGCACAGCAAAGTCTGGCAAGCTACCCATGACATATTTGATATGCCAAACACAGTAAAAACAAGTCTCACTATGGAGATGTTACTGGGCCCACTCGAGCAAATCGATGAACAATGGGAGGACAGTGACAGTGACAGTAATAATGTTTACTAAGGGACAAATGTCATTCTATGAACTTCGTCTTCTTATGTTAAAGATACATAGTGTATCTTTATTGTACTGTATTGTATGATATAGAATATCATTGTATACACATTGTATCTTTATTATCTCTATTGTTTTCGTTTTTGGATTGGGAAATTAAAACAGGGACATTATGTGACATATCTGTGCGTAACAGGTATACAAAGCCAGGATTTGAATCTAAGAAACTCCAAAATCAGTCTTCCTAATTGCTTTTATATCCTTGGTTTGGAACTTTCCATGGTGGAATACAAAAGAATAAAATATATTAGGGCCTGGAGAAATAGTACTGAGGTTAAGGCTTTTGCCTCCATTGCAGCCAACCCAGGTTCAATCCTCAGCACTGCATATGGTACCTTTAGAATTGATCCTTGAGCACAGAGCCAGGAGTAAATTCTGGGTACCATTGGGTAAGGTCTGGGCATGGGAAAGGGGAGGGGAGGGGAGAGAGAGAGAAGGAGAGAGAGAGAATGACGTTAACATAATGTGTTGAGTGAATCCAGATGACAGTTTGGTTACCAGCAGTTTAGCACTGGATTGGGAGCTGCTTAGCTCGTTCATTAAGAAACCAAAGCTGGTAGGTAAAGAAACAGCAGTAAGAGATAAGGCCTGGAGTGGAATCGGACTAAACAAGTCTCAAATCCCAGCTTCATTACTTCCTAGCATAGTGGAGATGATATATAAGTTGCTGTCTACAAGACATCAAGCAAAATTTCAAGTCTTTAGCAGAAATACAACGATTTTGATGTATATTTTGTGATGGTCAATATGGATTAGCTCCTGTTATTCTGCCTTCTTCGACTACAAGATCAAAAAACTTGAAATATTTGATTTCCTGGTCTCCTGATGACATGGTCTGGACAAAAAAACAAGTAATCGGGTTGAAAAAGTTCTCGATCCATTGATATAAGCAATCATAAAAAGTGCCTAAAAGGAAAAGATCTTTTCTTCTTCATCCTTCTTGGAAGGCTAAAATGCTGGGTGGAGTAAGAGTCACTATGAATGAAAAGGAGAAGATAAAATGACAAGCTAAAGAGACTGGAGTAGAAAGAGAGAAATTGGTGGGTTCCTGATGTGCCATTCTTTTAATCACTATAACTGCTCTAGATTTCTGGCTTTCATTCTTTGATCTTAAAAAGAT